>NC_060119.1:788194214-788500266 GCF_021461395.2 Schistocerca americana
AGATCCGGAGATTTTGCTGGCCAGGGTAGTTGACTTACACCTTCTAGAGCACGTTGGGTGGCACGGGATACATGCGGACGTGCATTGCCCTCTTGGAATAGCAAGTTCCCTTGCCGGTCTAGGAATGGTAGAACGATGGGTTCGATGACGGTTTGGATGTACCGTGCACTATTCAGTGTCCCCTCGACGATCACTAGTGGTGTACGGCCAGTGTAGGAGATCGCTCCCCACACCATGATGCCGGGTGTTGGCCCTGTGTGCCTCGGTCGTATGCAGTCCTGATTGTGGCGCTCACCTACACGGCGCCAAACACGCCTACGACCATCATTGGCACCAAGGCAGAAGCGTCTCTCATCGCTGAAGACGACACGTCTCCATTCGTCCCTCCATTCACGCCTGTCGCGACACCACTGGAGGCGGGCTGCACGATGTTGGGGCGTGAGCGGAAGACGGCCTAACGGTGTGCGGGACCGTAGCCCAGCTTCATGGAGACGGTTGCGAATGGTCCTCGCCGATACCTCAGGAGCAACAGTGTCCCTAATTTGCTGGGAAGTGGCGGTGCGGTCCCCTACGGCACTGCGTAGGATCCTACGGTCTTGGCGTGCTTCCGTGCGTCGCTGCGGTCCGGTCCCAGGTCGACGGGCACGTGCACCTTCCGCCGACCACTGGCGACAACATCGATGTACTGTGGAGACCTCACGCCCCACGTGTTGAGCAATTCGGCGGTACGTCCACCCGGCCTCCCGCATGCCCACTATACGCCGTCGCTCAAAGTCCGTCAACTGCACATACGGTTCACGTCCACGCTGTCGCGGCATGCTACCAGTGTTAAAGACTGCGATGGAGCTCCGTGTGCCACGGCAAACTGGCTGACACTGACGGCGGCGGTGCACAAATGCTGCGCAGCTAGCGCCATTCGACGGCCAACACCGCGGTTCCTGGTGTGTCCGCTGTGCCGTGCGTGTGATCATTGCTTGTACAGCCCTCTCGCAGTGTCCGGAGCAAGTATGGTGGGTCTGACACACCGGTGTCAATGTGTTCTTTTTTCCATTTCCAGGAGTGTATTTCCACCTTCAATCAATACACTGGTGTCATCTGCAAATAGGGCTGGTTTGGAGAGTCGAACATGTAGATGGAAACGCAAAGTTATCTGTCAAATGTAGTATCTAATAAAATAATTCTTGCCCCCCCCCCCCAAAAAAAAATATTTTCAAGTCGGTGCCTCTGGTTGTATTAGTGTAGTACGTACAGGGTGACAATTCCTGAACTATATGAAATAAAATCGTAATAATTTCTAAATGGTTGGCATTAGGTTGTTCAAACTTCACTGTTGGCCGCGGGGCATTTTAGGAATTAGGACGCACACGCGTTTTTGTTGTTGTCGGCCATTGGCCCACTTTCATTTGGACGGGTTCCTCAATAAGCAAAATTGGCGCATTTGGGGGACTGGGAACACGCATTTTGTGTTAGAGAAGTCTCTTCACACTCAACGGGTGACTGTGTGGTGTGCAATATCCGGTCACGAAATAATCGGTGCGATATTCCTTGATGGCACGGTGACTACCGAACGGTACGCGAAGGTTTTGGAAGATGATTCCATCCACATTATCCAAAGTGACCCTGATTTCGACAAGATGTGGTTCACGCAAGATGTAGGTCGACCCCATCGAAGCAGGAGAGTGTTTGATGTCCTGGAGGAGCACTTTGGGGACCGCGTTCTGGCTCTGGAGTACCCAGAAGCCACCATATTTTCCGGATCTGAACATATGCGACTCATTTTTGTGGGGCTATATTAAAGACAAGGCGTAAGCAATAATCCGAAAACCATTGGTGAGCAGAAAAAAGCCATTCAGGAGGTCATCGACAGCATCGATGTTCCGACACCCAGCGGGTCACGCAGAATTTCACTATTTGTCTGCGACACATCATCGCCAGTGATGGCAAGCATATCGAACGTGTCATAACCTAAATCCGAATATCTGTAGTGACGTTTATCTGTTGAATAAAGTGTCTTCAGGCGCAGTTTGTAAGTAATTTACGTTTTTTTCATGTAGTTCAATAATTGTCACCCTGTATTTATAGACTTTCTCCTTAAGTTATTGAACAAAACAGACACAAATATTTATGGAATTGTCAACTACATATTCCACTGCGTTATCGAAAACCGTCTGATGATGCACAGGCGGTTTTTTGATCCCACGAATGTAGCGACTTGTTGGCTCTGAGTTAAGGCATGTTTAAAGTGCAATCGGCAAATAAAAGAAACATGAACTAACTTTCTTAGTGGATGATTGATAATGGGCAAGAAAGGTAAACACGTGCGGGTGCCAGATTAGAAAACATTCGGTTGGTGTGTTTGCCAACCAGGCTCCATGGTGCTGTCATCCAGGGCTCATCTGTTACTCTGCGACTGAAAGGCATCTCATTTGTCGGCAACAAATATCAACTTCTAGGGGCACATCCCTGTGAAGCAGTTCGTAACACAAAACACCTTCTTTGTACCACCAGATGTATATAAATAACAATACATTTTCTGGATGCATACAGGCCGTTGTTTGAGATAATGTTTGTTATGGCTTACCAACTAAAAAAAATGGAAATGAGCGTATGGAATCGTTGGCCGGGAGTCTCCATCCGGGGAAGTTCGGCCGCCAAGTGCAAGTCTTATTTCAGTCGACGTCACATTAGACGATTGCGCGCCGGTGATGAGGATGAAATGAAGGGCTTATTTCAATAGTGGTACAAGTCCACTTTTGTTCATTCTGAGATACAGAGTCCTAAAGTTAAATGAGCGCTGAAAAATCTACAGTTGAAATACCAGAAATATTCAAGCATATGGCTTCTTGCTAGAGATGAACCTTCCTTCCTGTTTGTTTGGATCATTGATGTCAGAAGCATTATAGACAGAAAAGTGGAGGTAATGGACTTGTACCAGTATTGAAATAAGCCCTAGAAATGACTTATGAAGTTTCCATATGGTACTTCAAATCGCCAACAGGTCGCACTGATTTAGTTTTAGAATGACTTTCTTAAATCTATTACGAAATCCTAGCATAAATCCTTTGAAAGTGCTCGGATGACTTCCTTCCCCATCTTTCACGGTCTAAGACTCTGTTTCGTGTCTACTCTCGTTTTCGATAATATGTTGTACCGTAATCCTCTTTCCTTCCTTTTCTTTTCAACTCAGTATGACTACTGAAGGCAAGTGTCGTACGTAGGTTAATTGGTCGTCACACTTGGCAATTATCGGATACATTGTCATTGACCATAGTAGCAAATCACAAAACGTCCTTCATCAACGCCTGTTTGTCTTTTTGAAGATGGAGATTAATTTATCTCAAAACGATCGTACTTGATACTATACAACTTGACTTTGTCGATAGCACTCACTCAATACAGAGCAAAGGCGTTTCGAATTGCCTCCACTGCTTTCACCCTTTTATTAAACGCAAATAGAACACAACGCCACAAATGTTAGACTTTACTCCGTTTTAGATTTTTTTTCTAATGCATGTGTGACGTTCCACACAACGCAAAAAATGAGAAATATTGAAGTAGTCATGACACGAGTTATACTATAAACTTGAACAAAATCAGACCATAGTTAAGTGGCCTCGTGGTTAGAGGCGCCATGTCACTGACTGCGTGGCCTCCCCTGCTGGAGGTTCGAGTAACATAATGCTGTACTTGCTAATTCGACAGCAGAAATGTTCGCTGGAGATCATAGGCTCTATGCCCGATGCAGCGGGATCACTTCAGCGGACGCAAGTCTGTATCAAGGGGATACTGACTGATGGCGCTTAAATTGGTCTTAGCATAATAGAAACCAAGGCCACTTTCACAGAAAATGAAAGAAACTGTCTCTGATCTGTCAGATTGATGTTCTTAGCAGATAGACGGAATACGGCTCAAAGAAAGAGAGGAAGAGGATGGGTATGACATCACAGCATTGTGTTCGCACTGCATGACGTCGACTACTAGCCTACGGATGGGCTGTTGAGGACAACAGCTCAAGTGGCAGTCAGCACTTCTCGTACCATGTGCTGCGCACTCCATTATGACAAAAACATGATTCAGGACAACAGCTCAAGTGGAAATCAACACTTGTCGTACCATGTACAGCGCACGCCATTATGACAAAAACATGATGCTAACACATGTGAAATTAAGTGGTTGGTTAGACTGAGGCTAGCTTTAATGGCTAAGGACTGGTTCGAGCCGGCCGCTGGTGGCCGAGCGGTTCTGGCGCTACAGTCTGGAACCGCGCGACCGCTACGGTCGCAGGTTCGAATCCTGCCTCGGGAATGGATGTGTGTGTTGTCCTTAGGTTAGTTAGGTTTAAGTAGTTCTAAGTTCTAGGGGACTTATGACCTCGGCAGTTGAGTCCCATAGTGCTCAGAGCCATTTGAACCATTTTTTGACTGGTTCGATTTCCGCTGGGGTATCACTCTTTAGCAGCTACCAACATGCCCTATTCACCCTGCGCAACGCCAAATAGAGAATGCAGGACTGTGCCATGGTTCCAAATCAACATTAAAACGTGTGCGATCGCTACTGACTGGAACGGAGATGGATTAATTTTGGCTGTCAGAGGCGGACGTCGCTGCTTGCAGAACCTCTGTCTCTAGTAAGCTTTCTTACACCAGTAATGTTATTTTAGTTCAACCAGTCGTCATGTAAGGTCATAGGACCTTCATTTTATATTTTAAGTGACCTTGAGATTTTGAAAATAATGGCGCTGGATTGAGATTCGAGCTCCGATTCTTATTTTTCTCTGGATCTGAACTCTACGAAATGATACTGTCCCATCATTTCGTTGTTTGCTCTTGATGCCAAACTCCTTCAGGTCCCTACGAAAGGCTCGATCCTAGCTAACAATGAAAGGGAATTTGGTAGTCGACTCCTCTTCCTGTGGGCTCAAAAACGACGATATGTGTGGGATTGAAATCCAAGGCAGCAAAAAACTAATCACTGCGTTGCCTCTAGTCGAACATATGCACATCTCGCTACTGGTGAAGAAAAAATAAATATTTCATGTCTATTCTTTGCTATTAGACAACAACAAAAAGTGCAGGGTTCGAATCCCTGTCAGGCAAAAATCATTTGTATCATCCTTTCAGGTTCCAATATCACGCTATCGGTGAACATATTTAATATCTGACACGTGATTGTGTTTAGTTAACAATTCGCATAGTTACTGGGTTATACTCCCTATCTATCACTGCAACCTTACTTCATGGTGTTTCACACCTGTGTGTTGCACTTTATTACATACGTTCCGCAGTTACTTCTCAGGCTCAATATAAGCTTCTGGAGGTCCCGGTGCAGTGCTAACCATATTGTCATTTATTTCCAGGTTCGGACATTCGCCTTGGTAAAATGATAGTGGTGAAATCTTCGATATATTTCTTCTCTTTATGCCTAGTCGAGTCACGATCAGACAAGCAAGCTTTGTTTGGTTAACACACAAACAACAAATTGTCATGCCATTTAATGAGTGTGTCTTCTTGTGAAGTCTCACTTATCCTAATGAAGTATAATTTAAAAGCGTTAGGGACTGTCTCATTTCTAATAACGTGTTTTCTAATATTTGTTGTATAGTAGTACTAGTTTATATCTGTATTGACTGTCATAATGAGTAGTGTTCTCTAGCGGCCCACAGCGTCTAGAGGACATGCCACACAGTTACGATATCTTGGCTGGATTCTACAGTGGTCCACTTTTCTTGCTGTCAAATATACAATGAGTTGTATATGTGGGTACCATCCGCAAACTGAACTGCGAATAGAGTTAGCAGTAAAGAAGTAACAAAACATCCTGCCTAATGCTCAAATTTGATTTCTTGAATAGAAATGTACTAAGCGATGAATTTTTTCCTTTCATTTGAACCTTGCTTCTAAAGTACATCACCTACAGACGCCATTTTGAAACTGCCCTGAAGCTACGCTCTGTCGGAAGTGGCAGAAACTTGGCACGTTCACTTAGGAGACTTCAAATAAAATATACTTAACGTTTAGCTTTCGTAGCATTTGTTTCGGCTGAGAAAAAAAAATCGGGTGAATTTATTTCTGGCAACCCTCGTACATTAGTCAGATTGCGTTTGTTGCAATTAGTTTGTCGGAGGCGCCGTGTTAACGTGAATCCATTTCCCCTTTAATAACTTTGCCAACAGTCAACATCATCCGTGGCCTTGCATTTGTTTCGTGTTTGTTTTTTATATCTTGACCAATGTATTATTTCTGTGTACTCACTTGTTGTATATTATAACAAACTAAATCTGAGGAAAACAATATTTAATTTCAATAGCTTTTCCTTCCAGATCATTGATGAATTTATTAATGTTCTTGTGAGCTGAGGGTATGTTCGGAGGGCAGGATTTTTATACTAAAATACGAATTTAAAGGCCCTGCTAGGGGCCACGGTTTGAGAGTCTCAGGTGTTGTTTAGCCCAGTGCGCGAATGTTATCAGTGGTGGGCCTTAAGGGTGGTTGGGAAGGAGATTCTGGGTCAGGTATCCCAGTAATGCAAACTGCACGTTATCTCTTACTGTTTGCAAACCACCGTGGGTATTAGCACATTTTTTGTTGTACTCAACATTGCAGCGAAGCTGCAGTCAGAATTTCTAGCGTTTGCTATAAAAACGAGGATGTTTTCATTTTCACCTTTTCTGTAGCTCACAACTGCTGATCCATTGTACGTATCAGAATAAAATTTTACTCATATTCTGAGTACGGCAGCAAACATTAAATCATGTTTCCTTTAGATAATAGTTGTTAATAGCATTACACCTTTTAGTATTATCACATGTGGACCGTCAATCTGCATTAGTGTTTCTGCAATACAGCTGATTATAACAACATTTTACCGACATTACAATACTTATAGCGCAGTTGATTTAATAATCAAGCTTTACAGAGCGTCTGATGTAATCAGCTGCAGACAGGAATTTAAGGTTTATCTAGCTTTTAATTGTTCTGACGACATCAGTATCTTCAGATAACTTAATCAGTAGCTGGGCTGACATCTTGGGTTGTCGGGTGTTCTGCCGGATATCAACGTCGTACTTGCACGATATTTCGGTCACGTAGCTCGTAACCTTCATCAGGTGCGACCTGAGACTGCTCCTCGAGTGCCATAGGCATAAATACTGGACCAGGTCTACTCGAGGAGCAGTCTCAGGTCGAACCTGATGAAGGTTACGAGCTACGTGACCGAAATATCGTGCAAGTACGACGCTGATATCCGGCAGAACACCCGACAACCCAAGATGTCATTAGATCGCCGGGAAAGCCTGAAGAGTTATATCAGTAGCTGGGCCGTTTATCTTGACAAATATTAGATGGGCCAAGTTGGTTTAAATGCACTCGCTTCGGCCCATTCATGGCTGGCGTTTTACACCTGCACAACTGTGTAATTCCGACTTATGGAATGCCGGGATGGTTCCTTTGAAAGGGCACGGCCGATTTCCTTCCCCATCCTTCCCTCACCCGAGCTTGCGCTCCGTCTCTAATGACCTCGTTGTCGACGGGACGTTAAACACTAATATCCTCCTCCTCCTCCGACTTATGGATTTCGTGGAAAATTTTATTCGATTCTTCGTTACCCAATTTGCTTGATTCGACGTTGTCCACGCTGATCTGACATCATCGGGATGTTTTTAGGTAATTTCCAAGAACGCTCGCTTGCGGTACACCGATCAGCCAGAACATTAAGACCACCTACCTAATGGCCGGTGTGTCCACTTCTGGCACGGATAACAGCGGCGACGCGTCGTGGTATGGAAGCTATGAGTCCTTGGTAGGTCGTTGGCACCACATCTGCACACACGAGTCACCTAATTCCCGTAAATTTCGGGGAATGGAACAATGAGCTCTGATGCCACGGTGAATCACAACCCAGATGTGTTCGATCGTGTTCAGACCTGGTGAGTTGGGAGGCCAGTACATCAGTGGGAACTTACTACTGTATTCCTCGACCCACTCCAACAGATTCCAGGCGTTGTGGCGTGGCGCATTATCTTGTTGAAAAATGCCACTGCCATCGGGAAGCATGGTCGTCACGAAGGAGTGAACGTAGTCTGCAACAAGTGTACGATACTTCTTGGCCGTCTTGATACCTAGCGTGAGCTCCACGTGGTACACACTTGAGTGTTCCCCAGAGTCTGTAATGAGCGGTGACTACCCAGCCCCTCGACGTCTGAACATGATTTCATCCTGGTTTCGCCACGTGTTGAAGACACTCACCATACAATTCTTGGCACACCCGCCAAGTCGTGCAGTTTCCGAAATGCTCGTGCTGAGCCTCTGGGCCATCGTCTGCACTCAGTCAAACTCATATAGATTGAGCGCGTTGCCCATTGCACACACCGACAGCACGCTCGCTGATATTACATGAGCTGTGCGTGTGTCCGATTAGGAGTCATTCTTGGCCAGGTGAAGCTGCTATTGCCTGGGCGGGTTTATATCGATAGTAGATCGGTGGCCATAATGTTCCGACTGATCAGTGAATAGCGGAGGAGCGACTGTCACGCAGCCCGATACCGATTTTCTGGGCTGCGATGATACATAATGTGCAAAAAATGGTTCAAATGGCTCTGAGCACTATGGGACTTTACTTCTAAGGTGATCAGTCCCCTAGAACTTAGAACTAATTAAACCTAACTAACCTAAGGACACCACACATATCCATGCCAGAGGCAGGATTCGAACGTGCGGCCGTAGCGGACGCGCGGTTCCAGACTGTAACGCCTAGAACCGCTCGGCCACTCCAGCCGGCCATAATGTGCAGCAAAGAATCTCGCTTGGAGCGACTTTTCCTATAAGACATTAAAGTAATGTCTCCTGTCTTGTTTTTATAAAAATAAAATAATAAAACATCAGAGCAATTTAATCCATCCAAAAGCTTCTTTGCGCATTGCTGGCACGTTATGATGTATTACGAAGTAAAGCCTTTTTCGGTGTTAGAGTTAATTTTTATTGATTCAAAAAATTACAGCGGTATAAGTAACTATGAAAAACGATTTCATTTTTGTTTTTATTATGCTTTTGGACGTGTATACGATAAGAAATCGTTTTGCTGTGAGCTTATATATGCCAGCCGCTTGCAAAAAACTGCGAGAATTTCGCGACAGTTCCTGACAGGCTTTTGTTGACAACTAAATATCTGATGTCAGTAGTCTTGTAGAGATGACTGAAGTCAGTGCAGTTTCGAGTAGTGTTTTCACGTGGCGTGGTTTCATTCCTAGACTATGTACTGTGCTAAATTGTTTCGTCTGGGAATATAATCTGGTGCCAACTTACGACACTATAAACTGCCTGGATTATAATGGGCTACTGGGCAGACGAGTGTCAAACTGTGTTCAAAAACTAGCGATTTTGATTTCCCATTATACACTACTGGCCATTAAAATTGCTACACCACGAAGATGACGTGCTACAGACGCGAAATTTAACCGACAGGAAGAAGATGCTGTGATATGCAAATGATTAGCTTTTCAGAGCATTCACACAAGGTTGGCGCCGGTGGCGACACCTACAACGTGCTGACATGAGAAAAGTTTCCAACCGATTATTGATACACAAACAGCAGCTGTCCGGCGTTGCCTGGTGAAACGTTGTTGTGATGCCTCGTTTAAGGATGAGTAATGCGTACCATCGCGTTTCCGACTTTGATAAAGGTCGGATTGTAGCCTGTCACGGCTGCGGTATATCGTATCGCAACATTGCTGCTCGCGTTGGTCGGGATCCAATGACTGTTAGCAGAATATGTAATCGGTGGGTTCAGGAGGGTAATACGGAACGCCGTGCTGGATCCCAACGGCCTCGTATCACTAGCAGTCGAGATGACAGGCATCTTATTCGCATGGCTGTAACGGATCGTGCAGCCACGTCTCGATCCCTGAGTCAACAGATGGGGACGTTTACAAGACAACAACCATCTGCACGAACAGTTCGACGACGTTTGCAGCAGCATGGACTATTAGCTCGGAGCCATGGCTGTGGTTACCCTTGACGCTGCATCACAGATAGGAGCGCCTGCGATGGTGTACTCAACGACGAACCTGGGTGCGCGAATGGCAAAACGTCATTTTTTCGGATGAATCCAAGTTCTGTTTACAGCATCATGATAGTCGCATCCGTGTTTGGCGACATCGCGGTGTACGCACATTGGAAGCGTGTATTCGTCATCGCCATACTGGCGTATCAGCCGGCGTGATGGTATGGGGTGCCATTGGTTACACGTCTCGGTCACCTCTTGTTAGCATTGACGGCACTTTGAACAGTGGACGTTGCATTTTAGATGCATTACGTTCCGTGGCTCTACCCTTCATTCGATCCCTGCGAAACCCTACATTTCAGCAGGATAATGCAGGACCGCATGTTGCATGTCCTGTACGGCCCTTTCTGGATACAGAAAATGTTCGACTGCTGCCCTGGCCAGCACATTCTCCAGATCTCTCACAAATAGAAGACGTCTGGTCAATGGTGGCCGAGCAACTGGCTCGTCACAATACGCCATTCACTACTGTTGATGAACTGTGGCATCGTGTTGAAGCTGCATGGGCAGCTGTACCTGTACATGCCATCCAAGCTCTGTTTGACTCAATGCCCAGGCGTATCAAGGCTGTTATTACGGCCAGAGGTGGTTGTTCTGGGTACTGATTTCTCAGGATTTGTGCACCCAAATTGCGTGAAAATGTTATCACATGTCAGTTCTAGTATAATATATTTGTCCAATGAATACTCGTTTGTCATCTGCGTTTCTTCTTGGTGTAGCAACTTTAATGGCCAGTAGTGTAGTTATATTGCAGCAACGTCGGAAAAGGACTGGTGTAGGAAAAATAACGTGTTTCGATACTTGTAAATTGACAAAACAGCAATATCTTTTTGGTTTCCTGCTTGGTTGAAGAATTCACATTGGAAAGCCCTGCTTCAGAAACTGGATTATCGATTGGCGTTATTTGTGATTGCTTGGTTTTTTGGTTGATTCGGGGGAGGAGAACAAACAGCAAGTTCATCGCTGCCATCAGATTAGGGAAGGATGGGGAAGGATGTCGGCCGTGCCCCTGCGAAAGAACCATCGTGGCATTTACCTGAAGCGATTTAGTGAAATCAAGGTAAACCTAAATCAGGATGGTGGGACGCGAGTTTGAACCGTCGTCTTCACGAATGTGAGTCCAGTGTGCTGACCACTGCGCCACCTTGTTCAGTGTGTTTGTGATTAGTGCGGGTTCTGTCGTGCGGTATCTTATGCAAGTGTGACTTATGACAGTGCTCCTAGCGTCGACTGCACCAAAGTCGATTAAAAAGCAAGAGAACCGAGAGTCCCGTTACCACGACTAGGTGTTGTCTTGTCTTCATCATCATCTCATCCTCATCTACGCGCAAGTCGCCGAATTGGCGTCAACTCAAAAGAGTTACACCAGGCAACCGGTCTACCCGACGGGAGGCCGTAGCCACAAGACATTTCATTTCATCGCAATTTATGGTACTTACCTGTAACCTTCTTGATACTTATACACGCTTTTCAGTTTGTTGTCGTAACCTGGGTATTGTTACTGCGTTATGGAGGACAAGAAAAGGACGCCGGATTTCTCAAAATTTGAAATTGATATCCTTTAGAGCTGGTCAGCTACAAGGAAAAAATTTTAGAATACAAGAAAAAACGGCCAGGTGTAGTGTTAGGCAGAAAGTGGAGGCGTGATCAAATATAGTAGCAAAGTTTAATTCCACTCCATGCCACTGATCAACAATGTCCCATATTATTAAACTGTGGTCGCTAATGGTTTGGCAATTAAATGAAAAATATGATTTTACATTGCAGAGAGGTTCCACTTTAAATGCCCCTGAAGACTGATCCTTGTGTGGGTACAATCCACTACATTAATGACTCCAGGAAATCCATCCAGTATGTTGAAACCATCCATCGAAGTGCGTAATTCTCTTCGAGATGGAAATTTTATGCACTGTGGAGCCTCTGGTGCTATGATCCCCGATATATCGCTAATGATTCCTTGCATTGGTGTACTTTGTACGTTTGCGCTGCCACTAAAAACTATATTAAATACACCAGTTGCATGTGCCCCTAATGTCATTTGAAGTCTGCTCATAGGCGAGACAGGATTATTCTGATAAGCAGGTGATTCCAACCTCTGATTGATATGACCCAGTAACCACTATACTTCATTCTTTTGAAAACGAAGTTTCTGTTCATATTTTCTGTCTCTCTAATCTTCGAAATGAATTCCTCTTTCCACAAGTACACCAAAACGTTTACAGCGACGATTTACTTGGTCAGGCTATAACATGTCTTCATCATCTGTCCCATCTAAAATATCAAAACACGCAGCTGTCTTAATACATTACTTCTTCACTTCTTTTTAAGCGCGATCAGTTCAATATAAAGAAGGCTCCGACCTCGATCTACTTTAACCGCGATTATCTTCCTAGTTTAACCAAGGTTGTGCTGTCGAATTTTGTGTTGACCAGGGTTAAATGCTGACTTAACTGCAGTAACTTTTAATCGACGTTGATGCAGTCGGCCCCTATAGGTGGTGATAACGAAATTGTAATAATAGATGAATCCAACATCACAAATCGAAAATGCTGTTTCATTGTTAAAGTGTGTTGCAGGAGTAAATGAACTTTAGCGAGTCTTATTAAGAACTTTAACTTTCCTGGAACCAAAGTAACAACGATGACAAGAAGTCGTACAATACTTTGAAGAAAGAAGGATCTGAGCACGAATTTATGAACAATTCAATGGAATCCTTGTCTTACGAGGATTCTTCAGTTGAGACACAGAACTTCGAGTGATTATGAAAATCTTTGAAATCCTCTATCAATAGAGAGGGCCGACCAGGAGATCAAGACGGACCCTATATATTTCAATGCCTGTACTTCTACAATTTGTGCTTACGTAGTAGCCAGTTTTATTAAGAGATATGGCTAGAGTGTATCCCGGCTATGGCATTAAAGGACTCGTACGGTTTGCATACAGAGCATGCGGAATTGTCCAGGCCGAAGATATCGATAACGAGTAAAGTAAGTGAAATTACGTTTAATGTCATTGGGCCAAAAAACAAAATCCACATTGAAACTTCCTGGCAGATTAAAACTGTGTGCCGGACCGAGACTCGAACTCGGGACCTTTGCCTTTCGCACATTGTTCATCTTTTGTCGTTGTGTTTGTCATCGCTGTGAACAAAACCGATGTCTGCCGCTGCGCCCGGTTAATTAGCGCCCGGGTAGCGACTCGCAGAGGGCCGAGACAGAAGGTGGAAGGCCTCAAATTAAGCGACAAATTTCGGCCATAATTGTTGTCCCTTCTTTGAATCGTTTTTGTAATTATTGAGTTGCCTTTTGAAATAGCTCACGGACTAGCGCGCCATTTACGCTAAGCTCTGTTTTACAGACGCGACAAAGCGAGTTTTGAGTATTCTCGCAGCAGGAATTAGCTCCTTCATACAAAAGCATGCAGGCCACAGTGAGCTGAAATTTCGAAGAGAACAACTACACACTTTCAGAACTCAGCCAAAATTAGAACGTGAAATACTGTTGCGAAGCAAAATTACCGTTTCAACATCTCGTACGTGAACATTATCCTAATACGAACTGTTCACAGTATCGCTAATTGTATCCTACAGTTTCATATTAGATAGCTGCTATGTTTCAGTGAAAATTACCATAGTTCTGAACTTTCACTATATGTTCGTCTTACACATATTATGTATTTTATGTTTCCTCACACTAACATTTATGAAAATTCTTGCAGGAAAATCTTATTAGATATGAATTATATTTGTTTTACAGGTAACCCAAATTCATTATTAAATATATATACATCAACAGAAGAACACAATACAAGATAAAAAAATCAGTATTTAAAGACGTCGTTAAATCTACGATAAGAACCTCTCCACGCGATCGTATTTGAATCTAACAGAGTTTGATTCTGATCCATAGGAATGTCATTACAAATAACTGCTCTGCGGATCTAAATGTCACATGTAGTTGTTACAGGACAACTGTTGAGAGTCACCTACAGACGTAGAACCAACTATGGGCGGCATTCGACAGGCTGTCGAGGCTTAACATAACATATAAAAGGGTAGGCGACGGGAAAACGTTAACTTTCGCCCGAAGAAGTATTGTTTAGTCGTTCTGTTGCAACACAGCTATTGGAGACTCTACAATGATATAGCCATCACTCTAGATAATAACTGTGACTATAAGCAGTCCGAATATAAAAAAAAGCTACCCAATATAACCGAGATTATCCCGCCGGACGTTTGACTGTTATTACACGGGACTATGCAGTATGAACGATGACGTTCGCATCTACACGGCTGTTATTGTAACAAAGTGGAAATGATATTAACCACAAGAGACGTTTTGTGTCTATCGGCATGGACTGTTTGTGATAGCGAAGCCATCACAGTCAGACACGCCTTAGATGCCGTGCCACGAGTATTTTGCTTAATTGAATACACGCACCTAGTTCACTCAACAGTGCACTTCTCTAAACCGTGAGGAGCAAATAATTGCTGTAGCTTTGTTCTAAGGGAGTGTCAACGTCAACATTCCATATAAATCTCTATTCTCTGTCACTACCGTGTGCACAAGAATACCACAAATGCATCTCCGGGGTAGCAACTTTAGCACGCAGACTGTAGTTGCACAATGTGCCAATTAAGTTTACATATGGGGATGATTGGTCCTTGTTTAAACTCTATAAACCGGTCGTTGTGAGATTATTTACTTTCAGCAAATTAAATCGTAAAAAAAATGCAGCGTATCTCAAAAAGTACGCTATTACTTCAACGTGGTATAGCACCCAAACTAATATGGATGTTCACATGTCTAGCTTCTGTGACAGACGAATTCACAAAATTTTGTTTGTGTATAATCCACATTGTCGTGAGTGAAGCCTAATGACAACGGTTTAAGAAAAGACTCAGTGTGTGGAATTATTTATTCAGACCAAATTTCAAAGGAACTACTAAACACGGTACAGGAAGCACGTAGACTCGCGAACGTCAATGAGCCATTGGTACAGGAATTTTATGCAGTCAGGAAAATGAAGCAAGTGAAGCCGACACAGAACTTTCATAGCAGAACTCTGTTCGGAGGGCGTCGCAGGAGCAGAAAATCCATCTGGCGACCATGCATCGGATCCTTTTGAAGCGTTTACTGATGTGTCCATACCGTCTGCAACTGTTGTGAAACCGGACGACAAGCCACAACGTATGCAATTCGCTGTGGACGTTCTTCACCGTATAGAGGACGGTGCAAATATTCTAAGCAACCTACGATCATCTGATAAAGCAACATTCTGTGTGTGTGGTAAGGTAAACAAACACAATGTTCGCATCTAGAGCACAAGCAAACCGCATAATATGACGAAAGAGGTACGTGACAGCCCGAAAGTGAAGGTGTGGTGTTATTTGAGGTTGATCGCGTTGTAGGGTCATTTTTTTGTCAGCAAAGGCTGCTAGTTTTAACAGTTACCTTGATGCGCTGGATCCGTTTGTGTTACTACAACTTGCTGACAAACAAGACACACCCGTTTTCCAACAAGATGGTGCACAACCACATTGTACTCAGATAGTGCGAGATGTTCCAGACCAGGTGTTTACAGATTGCTGGACTGGCAGGGATGGTGCAGCTCCTTGCCATCTATGTCGCCAAACATTGCACTGGTGAATTTCTTTCTAGGTGTGTTCGTAAGGACAGAGTCTACCAAACGCCTGTCTGCCACATCAATGATCGAAATAACCGAATCGTTGCTGTCATTGCCACAGTTGATGCGGATGTTCTGCGTGGAGTATGGATAGAGCCTGACCACAGAGCGGATCTTGTGCGTGGCATCAAAGGCGAACATGTAGAAACTGACTGACTGGCATAAAAAGTTTGAGAGATGATGTGTCACATAAGCCAAATATGACGTGAATATCTTAATTAGCTTCGATACTGTAACACACTAAAGCTGTACCGTATGTTTTGAGACACCCTGCACTGTCTCCCGTAGGCAATATGATCTGCCTCTGTGGCACAGAGATTTCTGTAACGTGTACAGATCCAAATTTATTTAAAAGAGCACGTAGTACTGCAACGCATGTTATTAAGCTGCTGATTAAATCGGTTCTGTAATTTCTCCTTTCATTTAATATTCTCCTGCAGTATCTATTTTTCTTTTATTTATTTGATTGTTCTCTCTGTACACGTTAATAGAGCTGTTTCGAATATCGGTACGAAATCGCATCATGAGTAGCTGTAAATTGTCCTCAAAGCAAATGTCGGTAACATCGACATCTGAATTCATTATTTACTTAATTTCATTTAATTGGACATCCATGCAATGTGGCCTATTATATTTGTAACTTAAATGAAACAGATTAATAAAATACGAAACTATGAAATTAGAGAAGGGAAGGAATAGTAATAACGATAATAATAAATATACAGTGTAAGAATTTGCTTCACTTTAAAAATGTTTGTAGTTGTAAAGTAAATGGGAGGATGTCGAACATGTGCTATACGTAAAAGCCATCCATCACACAAATGATTTAGTAAAAGCACAGGAAACCAGCTTCAGGATACCTAGATCAGGTAAAAAAGCCTGTGTCAGCCTGATAGGTACAGTTTTGTAATTTTTTATATCTTTCAACGAAATACGGTTATAATAAAATAATAAAGCAAACACTTACTCACATGCAGTATTTCTAATATTCTGTTCATTTACATGAATTGCATTTCCATAACGAAAGAACATCTAAAGTATTCTGCCAGGGCAGTGGGAGGATGATGAATGTCGGCCAACGTTCGGTATTTTGAGTAGACGGTTTTGCTCATGATGCTCATTATGTTTTCAGGCAAAGTAAATATTACAGAATTTGAATCAAGAACAGCTGCCAACATGAGGTACTTAGAAGCAGATATCCTCGGAGTAGTGAAACAACTTAACTCACTTCACAAAAGTCTTCCGGTTCAGACTGTATACTAGTTAGGTTCCTGTCAGAGTATGCTGATGCAATAGTTCCATACGTAACAGTCATATACAACCGCTCACTCGACGGAAGGTTCGTATCCAAAGTTTGAAAGTTGCACAGGTCGCACCAATATTCAAAAAAGGAAATAGGAGGAATCCACTAAATTACAGCGCCATACCATTAACGTCGATATGTTGCAGGATTTTGGGACATGTATTATGAATTACGTGGAAGAGGACGGTCCATTGACTCACTGTCAACTCGGATTTAGCAAACACCGTTCTCGTAGAACACAACTAGCTCTTCACTCACACGAAGTGTTGAGTGCTAGCGAGAAAGTATTTCAGATTGATTCCGCGTTTCTAGATTTCCAGAAGGCTTTTGACTCTGTGCCTCACAAGCGGTTTGTAATAAAATTGCATGCATATTTAATATCGTCTCAGTTAGGTGACTGGATTCGTGATTGCCTCTTAGAAAGGTCACAGTTCGTAGTAAATGATGGAAAGTCATCGAGTAAAGTGGAAGTGATTTGTGGCGCTCCACAAGGTAGTGTTATTGGCCCTCTACTATTCCTCATCTATATAAACGATTTAGGAGACAACCTGAACCGCCGTCTTTGGTTGTTTGGGGATGATGCTGTCGTTTATCACCTAGTAAAGTCAAAAAATTGCAAAATGATGTATGAAAGATATATGCATTGTAGTCGACCCCAAATAATGGAAAGTGTGAGGTCATCCACATGAATTCTCAAAGGGATCCGTTCAACTGCGGCTACACGATAAATTAAGCAAAGCTAAAGGCAGTAGATTCAGTTAAATATCTAGGAATTATAATTACGAAATACTTAAATTGGAAAGGATATATAGAAAATGTTGTGGTGAAGGTAAACAAAATACTGCCTTTTATTGGCAGAACACTTCGAAGATGCAACAAATTTACTAGACATACTGCTTACACTACGCTTATCCTTCCTTCTTTGGAGTACGGCTGCTCGGTGTGGGAAGGTTCAAATGGCTCTGACCACTATGCGACTTAACATCTGAGGTCATCAGCCCCTAGAACTTAGAACTACGTAAATCTAACTAACCTAAGGACAGCACACACATCCATGCCCGAGACAGGATTCGAACCTGCGACCGTAGCGGTCAAGCGGTTCCAGACTGAAGCGCCTAGAACCGCTTGGCCACTTCGGCCGGCTCTGTGTGGGAAGGGCAGCACGTTTAGTGTTATCCTGAAGTAGGGAGGGGGGGGGGGATTTTACGGACGTGATAAGGAATGTTGGATGGACGTCATTAAAACAAAGGCGTTTATCGCTGCGGCGGGATCTTCTCATGAAATTTCAGTCCCTGACTTTCTCCTCCGAATGCGAGAATATTTTACTAACGCCGACCTACATAGGGAGAAACGATCTTCACGATAAAATAAGGTAAGCCAGAGCTAGCACGGAAAGATATGTGTTCGTTTTTTCCGTGCACTGCTCGAGATTGGAATAATAGATAATTATTGTGAAGGTTGTTCAATGAACCCTCTACCAGGCACTTAAGTGTGATTTGCAGAGTATCCATATGTAGATGCGTTCCGTTTTTACCGACTGAGTCACAGAAACCTAAAAACGATACGAACAAGAAATTTTCCATTTTATCCATAGAACATGGTTGTAATTTAAAAATCTATGAAAATAATTCGTCTCAACCATGTTTATAACATTGATGACCTTAACACTGAGCACATCAAACCTGGACACGTTTGGGATGAATAAGCTGCTATTATCAGGCCCACGCTACCATAAGAACCTGGGTATCTCAACGAATGGAAGCAGAAATCAGTTCATAAAAACTGAAAATTTCAATTTTCTATTAAATTATTTTTAGGGGTCCGTGCCTAAATTGGTAAAAATGGAACCCGTATAGGATCCCTTTGTCGTCCGTCTATCTGTCTGTCTGTTAAGAACACTTTTTCTCATTTTAAAATGGTGTCTCATATGAAGGTCTACAGTCCGTTAACTGAAGTTCAAGTCAATGCGATCACACGGTACGGCTACTTGTGTCACATATTTGGATACTCGCAAACTCACTCATCAAAACCTATGGGGTTGACCTAGTACCATAAACTTCGGCAAGAAGCTAGGTTTTATAGTACAAGTAAAGGAAAAAAATCCGGAAGTTTATAATTTGTAATTATATCACACGAAAAACATATTTCTTTTGTCATTTGTTATCCGATTTCGCCCTTAAAATTAAAACATTTTCGAGAGTCTTCGAATTCCCGGGATCGATATCTTGTCAATAACTATGTTGATAACAGACAACAATCGTAGAGGTTTCCGATTCTCATAATGGAAGAACTGTATATGTACGTAGTTAACCCTCACCGCACGAGTCCTACACGCAGCTGGAGAATTTTTGGTTTTATTAGTTGAGATGCTTGTGGTGGTATGTGTTTGCTGGCGCAAGATTTATTTTTATAAAATCTTTAGTTTAATGTACTGATATTTTAAGGCGTGTTGGTGAGCTGAATTACTCTTTAAAAGGGTGATCTATCTAAAACTACACACTCTTGTAACTGTTGTGTACCTCACTACAGGTGTGAATCAAGGAGTAACCGAACGATTAATTTATCAGTGTTTGTTTTGAGAGAGAATGGATGGATGCAGACCGTACTGCTGTTCGGGGCTGCTGCTCGATGTTAGAGGTTGCCGCGACGAGGGAAATCTGGAAGCCGTTTCCCCCGACAGGGCGCAGCGTGACGGGCCTAATATGGCGTGGCAAGGAACTGGTCTGCCGACTCGGTGCCTCGGTCATCCTCAGCTAGACAATACAAGATATCCCACAAGAAACCTCCATGGTGATCCAAATAGAATAAAAAACTATGAGACATAGATGTTTTCGGTTTGTGACGGCATATAAAGTAGCTCAAAAAGTTTTGTTCAAAAAATTGATGAACTTCTGCAGGGGCTCCTTTCGTAGTTACTACGATACTCTGTCTCAGCATGTGCGCGTTCAAGCACGTCTGGGGCGATGGAGGCTGCTGCGTGCAGAATTCTTCTACGGAAATCGCCGAAATCATGTACAGGCGAGACGTGCACAGTATCCAATATCTTTCACATAACCCTACATAAAGAAATCCAGACGGGGCGTGTTCCGAGATCGCGGTGGCCACTTGGCTGATCGATCTATTCATCGCTGTAGAAAGGTTCTGCCCAGGAACTCACGAACATGAAAACTCCAGCAGCTGGAAGATCATGTGTGGCTGAAGGGGAAGAAGCTGAGGACAGCACACTGCTCAAGCATGTGGAGATAAACGAGTCCTGTTACTGAAACTTCCTGGCAGATTAAAAGTGTGTGCCGGACCGAGACTCGAACTCGGGCCCTTTGCCTTTCGCGGGAAAGCGCTCTACCATCTGAGCTACCCAAGCGCGACTCACGCCCCGTCCTCAAAGTTTTACTTCCGCCAGTATCTCGTCTCCTACCTTCCAAACTTTACAGAAACTCACCTGCGAATCTTGCAGAACTAGCACTCCTGGATGAAAGGATATTGCGGAGACATGGCTTGGCCATAGCCTGGGGGATGTCCTGTTACTGTTTGTTCGACGAAAAAAAAAATAATTCTCCAACTATCGCATCTTTTATCAGCGCACACCACACATTCATCTTTCCTCAGCCTCTGACACCTACCCGAAAACGTTAAGGATTCTCTGAACGCCAGCTGTGAACGTTGTGCCGATCCATGTTCCCACAAGTGTAGACGGTTGCTTCGTCAGAGGAAACGACATTTCCTAGATGGCTGGGGTTTTGCTCCATTCGGTTCAATACCTCAACACCACGTCTGTGGGGGAAAATGCCTGTGAAGTATTTTATATAGCACCTTTTGAACTGCTGAGCGAGAGGTGTATAGCTCTCGAGATGCTGGGCGAACTCACTTCGATGGGTTTCTTCGGTATGTCTCACTGATCTCTACTATTTCATCGAATGCCCTTTTTCTGTCAGAATTTGACTGTTTACACTCCCAGTGGGTAAGAACTTTTCACAATAAGCCTTAATCGTCTTAGCGTCTGGTGATTCACTTTGCAGTTCACGTCAGTTTCGCATATCAAACCACACGTTGAACTCTCTTTTGGCATATAATTATTTGTGGTAATTAGTTAGCACCCGAAACAAAATGAAAGAAATCGTTTAGATTAAATTCTACACAAAACTTATTAAGCTGCTTTACACAACGTCGAAAACGGCAAGTACGTATCCCTCATAGTTTTTTTTAAATTGCATTTGGAAATCAGAGACGTTTCATGTTGACAGACTGTATATCTGAATATCTCTCCTGGCCTCGTTTTTTTTGTAGTTCACCAGCTACTGCCTATACGCTAAGACACGTCTCCACGGAAACACAGTTTGTATTAGTTTAAGAAACTACAGCTGCATGTCAGCTAATTTATTAATACGATGGTGCATTAATCAAGAGTCTAGCCTGCTGTATAAGAGGCCTTGGTGCTCTTATATCCCTCGCCAGCCTGAGTATGATTGCCCTTAATCGTTTTAACTAATGCACTGATAGATTTTCAACGGTTTCAGTCTTCTTGATAATAGCCTGATCTGCTATAGCGAGTATGTTCCTGTGTTATTTTGGTAGTACTTATTTTACTGTTCGCTAGAGTTAAAACTAAGTTTTCTGGTGCTGCACGAGGTGAATTTATGATTCAGCCCTTATTAATTACCAAGATTACGCTCGGGACGTTCGAAAATTGATACCATAGATTGACAAGACTTGAATTTACTGTTCAGACAATCTAATGTTTCACTGGAATTCATTGTCATATCTGAGGGTAGGACGGGAAACAGTCTACGAATATTTACTGGTAACGCTGTGGTGTGCAGGTAAGTGTCGATGTTGAACAACTGTAGGATGATACTAATGACTTAGTGAAAATCTGTAGATGGCGTGAGAAATGGCAGCTTGCTCTGAACGTTGAAAAATGTGAGATAATGCAAATTAGTAAGAAAAAGAAT
Organism: Schistocerca americana; assembly: GCF_021461395.2. NCBI lineage: Eukaryota > Metazoa > Arthropoda > Insecta > Orthoptera > Acrididae > Schistocerca > Schistocerca americana. Next base: position 788,216,208 of record NC_060119.1, read on the forward strand.
CTCATAATGTTCGAATACAGGTTTGGTATTGTGCTGCTTAACAAAGTTATGTCGATCAAATTTTTAAGAGTAACGTTGACAGGCGCTTTGAAATGGAACGAGGATGTAAGGGCGGTAGCACCGAAGGTGAATGGTCGACTTGGTTTTATTGGGCGAATTTTACAAAAGTGTAGCTCATCTATAAAGGAGACCGCGTATAGAACACTAGTACACATTCTTGACTACTACTCGTGTGTCTGAGACCCCATAACAGATCGAATTAAAGGAAGACATCGAAGTTATTCGGAGGTGTGCGGCTAGATTTGTTACCGACGGATTCGATCAACACTCGAGTATTACGGAGATGCTCCGTGAACTCAAATGGGAATCCCTGGAGAGAAGATGACATTATTTTCGCGAAACATAGTGTTTGAAGTTGACTGCAAAACGATTGTACTGCCGCCATCGTACATTTCGCGTAAGGACCCGGAAAGAGGAATTAGGGTTCGTACGGAGATATATAACTAGTCGTCGTTCCCTAGCTCTGTTTGCGAGTGAAAGAGGAAAGGAAGTGACTAGCAGTTGTAGGAAGTATCCTCGGCTATGCAGAATACAGTAGTTTGCAGATTATGTATGCAGTTGTAGATGTAGTTGTAGATGAAAACACCATATATCTGAGTAATTTGACGTTTGTATCTATTTCCACGTAAACATAGTAATCTTAGTGGCAGAAAGTTCGTATACGACAGCAGAATGATAAGGCGTATAGCACGAGAGTAGATGCGCTATCTGATCAGTCTGTTGCAGGCGGGTGTCTAGTGAACAGGGCAGCTCGTCACAAGTTAATCGACTCTGCACGTGGATGATACTCGGAAGAAGACACATGTTTAATAGCATATCGAAGAACACTCAAGAACCTAGGTAGTCAAGGTCACGGAGCCCAGGGCGGATCTTCGCTGTTGCAGAGATAAAATTTGCACTCGCGTAAACCGTCGCACAGGAGGACCGAAAGTTTTTCACGAACGGACTTCACATCACATTCGCATAGCCACACTGGGCGATGTACTGCCAGACATCACCAACTTCACCTCGTATTTTGAAGAGGGGAAAACACCCTTGGAATGTGTCAACCCAAGCAATCGGTCTGCTCGAAGCTTGGGCTATAGTTCTGATGGTACGTGGTTATGATCTTCCGAATTTACAGCTTTCAAACATGCGCACGCACCGGTAGGTTGCTCTGCCCCCTGCAGTCACTAAACGCCAGAGCACGAAGTAACGATATGGTACAGCTAAGTGCGTAACAGGTTAATGAAATGCTGTTTTGTCATTGGTAACATATTTTTCATTGCTTCGAATTGCGCGCTTTCTAACCTGTAACTGTTGGCAGAGATCTCTTTGCTTCGAGCATTTTTATGTTGTGTTTCACAAATGCCGTATAAACGAATGAAACGAAGAAGTGTGTCACTAAAGAAGTAGAGTAGCTGTATTTAAAAAAAATCGAATTATTTTCTTTGAATTTTAAAGGCGACACTGTTACAGTGAAATTCAGTTGCAGGAGATGTGTTGTTCTTCTACGACATTGGGGTTATTGTACTGTAAATCGAAAATAATTGGCTAAATTTCATTTTAATTCTTCAGTTGCTATGTTTATTGGTTTTGAAATTGGAAATTTGTGGTAAGGTCTTACGGGACCAAACTACTGAGGTCATCGGTCCCTAATCTCACACACTACCCAAGCTAACTTAAACTAAGAAACTTCCTGGCAGATTAAAACTGTGTGCCGGACCGAGACTCGAACTCGGGACCATTCTGGTAACTTAAACTAACTTACGCTAAGGACGACACACACACCAATGCCTGAGGGTGGACTCGAACCTCTGACGGGGAGAGCCGCGCGGACCTTGACGAGACGGCTGAGACCGCACGGTTACCGTGCGCTGCTATTAGTTTTGATTTTGAGACGTATATACAGCTGCAGAATATCGATATGAGAATATGTTGAAATAATACTGAGTTTATATGGACGTGAGGTTTGAATCCTACAAACATACAGTCATTTGACCATCGGACAGTCTCCCGTATGGTCGACATAGTGACAAGCATCCCTGGCGTAGAGAAACAACTGACAGATCTGAAAGCAAATAAATCACCAGGTCCTGATGGAATTCCAATTCGCTTTCACAGAGAACACTTTACGGCGTTGGCCTCTTACCTAGTTTGCATTTATCGTGAATATCTCACCCAGTACAAAGTACCAAGCGACTAGGAAAAATCGCAGCTGTCTCCAGTTTATAAGAAGGGTAAAAGAACGAACTCGCACAATTACAGACCGATATCTCTAGCTTCGGTTTGCTGCAGTATCCTTGAACATATTCTGAGTTCGAATATAATAAACTATCTTGAGATTGATAAGTTTATGTCAGCGTATCAGCACGGTTTTAGAAAGCATCACTAATGCGAAATTCAGAATACCGTTTCCTCACTAGATATACTGCGAACAATGGATGAAGGCTAACACGCAGATTGCATATCTCTAGATTTCCAGAAAGCATTTGACACGGTGCCCGATTTCAGGCTGTTAAAGAGTGTAAGAGCATATGGAACAGGTTCACAGGAATGTGAATGGCTCGAATACTTCCTAAGTAATAGAACCCAGTATGCTGTCCTCGACGGCGGGTGTTCATCAGAGGCAAGGGTGTCGTCAGGAGCGCTCGAGGGAACTGTGAAAGGACCGCTCTTATTCTCTATACAGGGTGTTACAAAAAGGTACGGCCAAACTTTCAGGAAACATTCCTCAAACACAAAGAAAGAAAAGATGTTATGTGGACATGTGTCAGGAAACGCTTAATTTCCATGTTGGAGCTCATTTTAGTTTCGTCAGTATGTACTGTACTTCCTGGATTCACCGCCAGTTGGCCCAATCGAAGGAAGGTAATGTTAACTTCGATGCTTGTGTGAACGTTCTGTGAACGTTTGGGCAGGCATTGTTGGTGGTGTCTTGATTGGGCCCCATGTTCTTCCACCTACGCTCAATGGAGCACGTTATCATGATTGCATACGGGATACTCTACCTGTGCTGCTAGAACATGTGCCTTTACAAGTACGACACAACATGTGGTTCATGCACGATGAAGCTCTTGCACATTTCAGTCGAAGTGTTCGTACGCTTCTCAACAACAGATTCGGTGACCGATGGATTGGTAGAGGCGGACCAATTCCATGGCCTCCACGCTCTCCTGACCTCAACCCTCTTGACTTTCATTTATGGGGGCATTTGAAAGCTCTTGTCTACGCAACCTCGGTACCAAATGTAGAGACTCTTCGTGCTCGTATTGTGGACGGCTGTGATGCAATACGCCATTCTCCAGGGCTGCATCAGCGCATCAGGGATTCCATGCGATGTAGGGTGGATGCATGTATCCTCGCTAACGGAGGACATTTTGAACATTTCCTGTAACAAAGTGTTTGAAGTCACGCTGGTACGTTCTGTTGCTGTGTGTTTCCACTCCATGATTAATGTGATTTGAAGAGAAGTAATAAAATGAGCTCTAACATGGAAAGTAAGCGTTTCCGGACACATGTACACATAACATATTTTCTTTCTTTGTGTGTGAGGAATGTTTCCTGAAAGTTTGGGCGTACCATTTTGTAACACCCTGTATACACGTAAATGATTTGTCGCATTGTGTGGGGAGCAATCTGCTGCCATTTTCTGATGATGCTGTGGTCTACGGAAAGGTATCTAAGTTGAGTGGCTGTAGGAGCGTAGAAGATGACTTTAACAAAATTTCTAGTTGTTGTGAGGAATGGCGGCTAGCGCTAAATGTAGAAAAGTGTAGGTTGATGTGGATGAGTGAGGAAAGCAAACTCATAACATTCGGATACAGCACTTCTAGTGCGCTGCTTGACACAGTCACGTCGTTTAAGTATCTGGGTGTAACGTTGCAGAGCGATATGAAATGGAACGAGCATGCGATGATTGTCGTAGCGAAGGCGAACGGTCGAAATCGATTCATTAGGAGTATTTTGGGGAAATGTGGTCCATATGTAATAGAGACTGCGTGTAGAACAGCAGCGCGACCTATTCTTGATTACTGCTGGAGTGTTTAGGATCTGCACAGCGTTGGATTGAAGGAAGACATCCAAGCAGTTCAGATGCGGGCTGCCAGATTTGTTACCGTTAGGTAAGTGGGAATACTTGAAAGGAAGGACGACGAGGGTAAGATTTAAGAAAAAATTATGACACATACGGAGGCATATAGACAGTCGTCCCCCCCCCCCCCCCCCCCCCCGCTCTGTTTGCGAATGCAACAGGAAGGGAAATGACTAGTAGTGGTACAGGGCACCTTCCGCCACTCACCTTACGGTGGCTTGCGGAGTATCCATGTAGATGGTACAGTACCAGTTCATCGTTCTCTGGCATTAGGCAGGCGTAGCAGCACGGAGTCAGTAAACAATCGATGGGCGCCGAAGTTTATAAGCTAACATTCAGAAGCTTATAACCGCTTACGGGGCCAGGATTATGGCTCAAATTTTCGCGCGAGATCGATTTCGGGGAATAGTATCTTACAAGTGTGCTTTTTGTCACTAAAATGTGAGATCATGTTGGTGGTGTTGCTTCGTGTGCCAAATAGTCACCGATTTGAATATCGAGCGCCAGGAAAAAATTTCTACCAGCATTGTAAGGTGAAAAACGCACTACATAGGCTTCAGCAGCCGACGACCGGCGTCACATCCACCGCCTTTCTAGAACATTTGGTCACTCAATGTATAGCGGGATGGAACTGCACTGAGCCAGCAGTGCGGGAGGACAGGTCATCCTGGCAAATTGAAACACGAGCTGCGGAAATACCCTCCCTGATTCTCGGCTCTACAGTAGACAATTGAGTGCAGCTTCTGTGATGTACCGTTTATGTTATTTTAATTACAATATATAATATACAAATTAAAAACACAAATTTTAGCAAATAATGGATTTCTCCCCGTCACTGACGAGGCTGCAGTACTAGTGGGTAGACCGTTGGATGTTGAGTCTGTACTGTTAAAAGCACTGACGATACTGTGGAGTGCTTATGGCATTATTCAAATTTATTGGCGATTAGCTGCTGTCTTCTGCTTTTTCTTACGGCGACATGTTAGCATTTAAATGACCGAACTTCCGCTGTAGGGCAGACTCGCTGCTCGCTGGACTCAAACTCTAGTTATACCTTCAATTCATCGTCCACGACATACCTGCTGTTTACAGTAAAGTCCCTATAGGCTATACAGCTCTCAACACTAAATACATCTGAGTTTTAGGTAAGAAAGAATTAACATTCTCTCTCTGTGTTGGTAATTTTAAGTAGTGTGATTGTGATTTGTTATTTTAGCACCGTTAATAGTTCCTCCTCTAATCCAGCTACCTTTACTTTTTGAAATGGCTTTCTTGCCGGTATTTCCAAGTCATATAGATTTCCAATGTTTAATGCTGCATCGACTGCAGAGGCCATTACATTCTTTTTTACGCTTATGTTAATTTCCTCTTCTGCTGTGCTTGCTGTATTATTATGTCGCACAAGAACGGTGGTATTCCATCTCCTTGCATGCGTTCCAGTTTAACTTTTAAGAGATTTGTAATGTTTTTGGTATTCCAAACTTCGTCAATTTCTCTCACAACTTTTCTCTGTTTATGCTGTCATAAGCTTTCTTAAAATCAGCAAAGAATATTACCGCTTTTTTTGCTCATCCTGGAGAAAACTTTGTACGCTGTTCCAGATTCAAGTTTATTGCCATTTTCATGGACTGGTGTTACGATCCCTTCTTTCAGCACAGCTGGCTGCGTTCCTTCGGTCCGAATGTGGGTTACAAATTTGCAGTTATATCCCCATCCTTTTTAAGTATTTCAACTGTTATTCTATCTTGCCCTGGACCTTTGTTGCTTTTAGTATGCTGATTGCGCCTATTGCCTTTCTCATTGTCGTCGGTGTAACTAAGGAGCCTACGTTATGATACTTTTGTTATTTTTCCATTTCTTTTCTTCCATCTTCAGCATTTAAAACCACCTCAAACCATCCTTTCCAAATTTCCTTGCTTTCCAAAACTGAATTGCCATTGTGATCTTTAATACCATGCATCCGTGTTTCATATCCTTTTCTGAAGAATGCAATTGATCCATAAAAATCTCTTGCATTCCCTGCAGTTTTATCTTCTTCTGATCTTAATTATACTTTCTACATGCTCTGTTTTTTTTTCTCCTTAGAAGATGTTTAGTTTCCCTATTATCATTGTCAAATGTTTCCTTGCTTTCGTTGCAATCTTCCCATAGGTGTTTTTTTCTTTGATACTTTTTGCTCCCATTCTATTCAAAACCATTGATTTTTCTTTCTTCTTTTTCTTTTTCCGCGCGCTTCTGCTGGTGCCTCTCCCAGATTTGTTTTTATCATTTGCTACTGCCCTTCAATGTCGAGGTTTTCTTCCACTTTCAGAAGGTATGACAGAAATTCAATGATAAAAAGGCGGGGAACCATGCAGATAGACAATCACGTGTTTGATGAAGCACAAGAGTTTACATATCTGGGGTAATAAACAACACAAATGATGGGAAACAAGAAATAGAAGCAAGGATCACAGCAGCATCGAGAGCTCATACTCCCTCAACAAATTACTGTCGCTCAAATTTTTTTGAGATGAACCAAATGAAGGATATATAAAACTATAATCAGATCAGTATTACTATATTGAGCAGAAATGTGGAGCATAGATAAGTGTGCATAGAAAAAGGTGAAGATTGTTGAAAGTAAAGTCCTGCAAAATAGTTGAACCAATTCACGAATGTAGAGAATGTTGAAGAGCAAAGAACAGAGAGCTCAGGGAGCTGTACAATGAACCAGATGTTGCTGCGGAAGCAAAAACAAGGAAACTGAAATGGATCGGTCGCTTCTATAGAAGGGAAGATGGATGAAGATTGAGAGAAGTGTCGGAGGTGAAACCTGGAGGAGAAGACCTTAAGGCTGACCGAAAATAACACAGAGATACCAGGTGGCCAATAATCTTGCGATAATTGTCGCTAGGGGAGAAGATACCAAGGACAGAACGCTGTGAAGGAAGCTGTTTGACGAGATCAAAAACCGTCTGTGGTTTGTGGGACCAGGAGATTAAGTAAGAAAATGAGTTCCTCTATTGGACGAAATCTCGTATACATATCTGAAAAACTGTTCAAATGTTCAAATGTGTGTGAAATCTTATGCTACTTAACTGCTAACGTCATCAGTCCCAAAGCTTACACACTACTTAACCTAAATTATCCTAAGGACAAACACAGACACCCATGCCCGAGGGAGGACTCGAACCTCCGCCGGGACCAGCCGCACAGTACATGAAAAACTGTTACGAGCACTAACTTTACACTGGTGAAGCCCGTATTGCGAGAAATACGACAACACCAGGAACTCTTGTTAAGTCACCCGTAATTTGTATCTAACATTGAAACTCAATGTGAAATGAAAAACTAAAGACAACAAGACTGAAGAGAAATGAACAAGTTTTTCTCAGTGTTTAATTGCTGTATGTACTGGTAAATACAAACTCAGAAAGATGAGTATGTCAAGGAAATTGCATATCACAAAAATTATTCTCTTCACTTCAAGAAGCATTGAAACCCTTAAACAAAGAAGGAAACATGTCGCGTGAATGTGTCTGGTGACACTGTAGATAAATGGCAAGAACTGGTGTAAGGACTTAACAGGAGAACTAGACCTGAAAATCAGTTACAATAAGACTGAAATAACATATAATCAATACAATTTTACAAAACAAATAAATAAAGAAGTATCAATTTCCGTATTGAACATACATTGGATAGGTTGATACGCCACACGAACGACGGAAGTGACCTCAAGGTCTAGGATCTACAAAAGTAACTGCGATAAATTTTATATAGGTCAGATGCGACGTAATTTTAAAACCAAGTTTGATTGCACACTGGTAACACATTTGAAAGAGACCGCCCACACTATTTCAGAAGGCATCAAAGACATTGAGGTACTACATACAAGCCGAGAGGAAGAGTTACGGAGAAAACGGAAATACACACACGTTCTAAAAGAAAACAACTTACAACCTCGTCTAGCTTGTGAAAGTCTTAAAAGTCAGTAGCTGAAAATGTTTGTTTTTAAAGTTTTAACTTCATTTAAAAAAAAAAGTCTCACTACATGACATAAGTATGAACAGTTTTATGCGCGAGACGGAATACGTAAACGATAATTTTAGACACATACAAAAAAACCCATAATAACAAGGCACCACGTCACAGGTACATATCGATAACTGTCGTCAGTTGGGCAGTGATGACTGTTCATCGGTATCTCTTTGTACAACTGTTTACTGTCAACTGGACACCAACCCGAGTAGTGCAGCATTCTGTGTGATACACTATGAGCTTCTGCGTTGACGTACGTATGCCACTGCAGAAGTAATGTTATTTTAAAGTGTTGACGTATATGGAACGTTGTCCTCGCTCGTTTTCACTACGACAACGACTACATATCAAAGTGACATATGTTCACTTGTATACACCCACAAAATGGTGATTGTGTAAATTTACACGTACAGGAGCGGATAGGCACTTGGTGCAGGGAGTGGCAACTGACCATTAACATAGACAAATGTAATGTATTGCCAATACATAGAAGGGATCCTTTATTGTATGATTATATGATAGCCGAACAAACACTGGTAGCAGTTACTTCTGTAAAATATCTGGGAGTATGCGTACGGAACGATTTGAAGTGAAATGATCGTACAAAATTAATTGTTAGTAAGGCCAGTGCCAGGTTGAGATTCATTGGGAGAGTCCTTAGAATATGTAGACCATCAACAAAGGAGGTGGCTTACAAAACACTCGTTCGACCTATACTTGAGTATTGCTCATCAGTGTGGGATCTGTACCAGGTCGGGTTGACAGAGGAGGCAGAGAAGATCCAAAGAAGACCGGCGCGTTTCGTCACAGGGTTATTTGGTAAGCGTTACGGAGATGTTTAGCAAACTCAAGTGGCAGACTCTGCAAGAGAGGCGCTCTGCATCGCGGTGTAGCTTGCTGTCCAGTTTTCGAGAGGGTGCGTTTCTGGATGAGGTATCGAATATATTGCTTCCCCCTACTTATACCTCCCGAGGAGATCACGAATGCAAAATTAGAGACATTAGAGCGCGCACGGAGGCTTTCTGGCAGTCGTTCTTCCCGCGACCCATACGCGACTGGAACAGGAAAGGGAGGTAATGACAGTGCCACGTAAAGTGCCCTCCGCCACACACCGTTGGGTGACTTTCGGAGTATAAATGTAGATGTAGGAGTATGTACTTTAAAATGGCTAAAGTCGTAATCACCTGATTATGGCATAAATGACAGTGATTATATAACAGCCAGAGTGGGAAAATATGGAATTACGTTTAATGGTCAGGTCATAGAAGAATTAAATGGATTTCTGTATTAAGGGCAGCCTAAGGCAACGACAGTAATGTTAGCAAAATAAATAATCGTAACAGAGGAAATGGGCTGCAGAGCTTTCATGAATAAGTGTGTGAATCACACTGTGTATTAGCGAAGTGAGTCTTGTACGTGCCATGAAATGCTTGTTTAGGTATTGTTGGCACAAGCAAAGGTCGGGTTGATTTGAGTTTGATTTCTTTTCCGAAAGTACAAATTTTGGCATATGAATAAATTAAATCCAGAATTGACGATTGGTCACTATAGCTCGTAACTGGAGAAATGGATTCAGATTTAGTAACGTGAGCATGTATTGCCTGGTGTTCTTGTAGTTTTGTGAAAATGACCTAATTGGCTTTTTGATGACACGCTCAATAGTTCAGAAACCAGTGAGATCCGTTGTAAGAAGTTTAGGGATTTATAGTGAAAACTGTGTTTCTCCTGACAGGGTAAAATTTAGCATGGCATATTATGCAGCCCTATTCCAGATACTTCAAATTACTGAATAGTGGTAAACAGCATGCTATTGGAGGAGCGTATGACGCTGATGGAAGCCTTGTAGAGTTTCAAACTGTTTGTTTACTGGATAAATTTGGTTACATTTATAACATGGTACAGGCCATACTATGTAGGTAGAATATTACGATATTGTGGCATCTTGGTCGAGAGTTAAGGTGACTTGCATGTGAACACCTGGAAAGTACACATGTCTTTGACAAGAAAAATTGAACTCTTGTTAGGATGAAAATTATGGGAAAACAGGAGTGATTCTTGCTGAACATTTTGATACACAATTACTGACGTTATTTCGCATGATGAGTTTGCTATAGTTTTTCGTGAAGACCTGATACACAATTACTGACGTTATTTCGGATGATGAGTTTGCTATTGTTTTTCGTGAAGACCAGTAAACTGCATTTTTATGTACCTATCCATACTTGGAATCTATGTACTGACTAACTATATTACTTAGATGCTTGAAACTTTAAGTACACATTAGCAACATGTCTATCCAAAAAGTAGACTACAATCATGTCATTTCAGTCCCAAGTTTTTATTCTACAAATGTTTACATCTGATAATCTAAATTAAGGTTACTGTTTAATAATTAAACAATGTGTATCTTCCGTCTTGTTGACAGTACGTTAGTGTGTATAGCCTGCCTTCCTCCAAACAGGACTCTGACACATGCCAAAAAATTTCAGATCTCTAGCTGGAATAGATTTTTTGTGGACAAGGTAAACGTCTTACAAGGGGAGGCCGCAAATTGTGAAATTCAGATTCGATTCATACTGCGCATAATAAAAGCTCATGGCCAGAGGTGTAATGTGGCAAAGCACCAAGATGCACTTCTCAGCCGTTGTCAAGAATATCGACAGTTAAAAGAATCCGTTGCGGTGAAATACTCTCTACGATTAACAATTTTCTACAGCGTCGTGGCGCAGCGGTAAGTGCTCGGGTTCGTAATCCGAAAGTCGCCGGATCGAATCTCGCGCCATGCAATTTTTTTTATTATTAGTTTTTAGTAATTCATATATATATATATATATATATATAAACTATTAATGAATTGCTTATGCATCTTGGTGAACGCGGATCGCTCTCCAATTGTACCGCCTCCTTTTTTCCGTTTGTTTGACAGGGTGTACCAAAGCTCTCACGTCCACACTGATTATATATATATAATTCCCGGCAATCAATTGCAACAATTATGCATATAATAAGTTGTTGAAAGTCGTTTGTCGTGGAAAAACTGGCGACTTCGAACATCATTATGTCTTCCGCAAACAAACTTGTATTTCACAAATGTTATTAATTGTCTTCATAATGTTAACCATGTATAGTTAACGGAAGACGTAGAAACGATATTCCGAAACGAATACGTATAGCGTACGTCAAACGTTGGAATTAGAATAGAGACCCCACGAACACAAATTTGCTGTGGCAGGTATGAAATATAAACTCCGTTACTCGCTCGTTACACTTGAAGGACAGATATTGAATGGGCCGAAACGAGCCTCCGCATAACAGCGTAGTTGCCTGCTAACTTCGAAAGAAGGTAGATGCGGTCCCTAGCGCAACTTATACATCGTCGAAAATCAGTGCGGACGTGAGAGCTTTGGTACACCCTGTTAAACAAACGGAAAAATGGAGGCGGTACAATTGGAGAGCGATCCGCCATCACCAACATGCATAAGCAATTCATTAATGTTTGAATTACAAAAAACTGATAATTAAAAAAAATTGCATGGCGCGAGATTCGATCCGGCGACCTTCCGATTACGTACCCGAGCGCTTACCGCTGCGCCACGACGCTGTAGAAAACTATTAAGCGTAGAGAGTATTTCACCGCAACGGTTTCTTTTAACTGTCGATTTTCTCGACAACGGCTGAGAAGTGCATCTTGGTGCTTTGCCACATTACACCTCTGGCCATGAGCTTTTATTATGCGCAGTATGAATCGAATCTGAATTTCGCAATTGGCGGCCTCCCCTTGTTAGTAAGTTAAATTCGCGAGAAATTCAGTTCACAGCTATATTTGATCTACGAATAATCTCTGTTTTTTTTGTTAATACACCCCGCTTGCATAATAATCTTCTGATTTATATGTTCCACATCTTCTCTTTTCCTTTCACTGTTTCTTCTGGTTATTCTGGCGTCTGTAGTTGCCTCGAGGACCGAATTTCCAGTGTCAGCCACTTTCATGGAATCACTGCCAACAGTGTCTCATGCGAAACCCAACATATACCCATTCCTAGCAACTCCGGAACTTCACACCTGCTAACTGCTCTACACTCAAACAAATTACAGGCATAATAAGTTTCGAGAATGACAGAAATAGTAGCAACTCAAACTACAGAAAAGTTTATAAGGAAAAGAACGCTCGAAGAGCAAAGTCAAGCAAGGAAATTGCAGGAGTATCGCAAAGCGCATCTTCTAAAATGACTGCCAGCTTGAGAAACAGTTGTATAGTATGTGTTCCTCGAAGTGGAGTCTAATGAGAACACTGACGTGTTAAAGCATCGGAAACATTGTTGCGGACGCACACCGAGATATCTGTAGGTTGATTATCCAAACGACTTCCTGATCTACAATTCAGTTTTTTAACCACAATATTGTTCAAAACACTCTAAACATTGATTTAAGATGAAGAAAATCTATTTTTCGAAGCGGATCGACAGGCAAGTTGCCTTAAGAGACAGTGTCTTCGCTTGTCTTTGACTGAGCGAAGCGTGATATTACGGGATAGTGTGGGTTTTCCTAGACCGTGACTTTGTGGGTCGTTGAGCTGCAAGCTCCACTGTCACGGACGAGAGAAGCGGGTCGCGTGTGCAGCCGGGTGCGCTCGGAAAGTTCGCGGTCTGGGCAGGAAACCGTTCACGGCTCAGAATGCATATTATTAACAGCCGAGTGCAACCACGCGCAAGTTAATAAGTGTGTGAAAGTGTGCTAATTTTTCTGGGATATTATGTTGGAGGACCAAAGTAGTCATATTGAACGTTGGTAACGATTACGTGATGAGAAACTGTGATCAACGTTATTATTCACGAGTGTCAAATAACTGATTTGCATAAGTGAATCGTTGTGTAATAGTTCGCATGTGTATTAACGGTGCTGTGGCAAGAATTACATACTAAATAAATAACATGGCATCCCTCGAACGAAACCAAAGTGTTGTTTACTGAAAAGTAGTCCATAATTTTCCTAATGTCATAACAGTTGCAGCACCACCAACCACGACCGAGCCCCATCTTCTGCGGCGAGGAGGGAATTCAACTTTAGAATACGTGCGACTGATGCTGTACACATCCAAATACAGCCCTCACGGGTACGGCTAGGCAGTTACGTCCAGCCACCGTGCCACTGCTATTAGAGCTGAGCTGTTGTAAGGTCTTTCGACAACAGGTCGCAAGTTGTGTTCTTACGCTGGCTGCTAGTGAGAGAATGTGCTGTGTGAACGAACAAAATAGTACAAATTTTGATCAAATATTTGCTTTTGCATCCAGAATATGTGTTAGGGTGGAGTTGGTAACAGCCTGTGTATTTCATAGGAAATAATATAACACAAAAGTTTCAGGCTAGAACTGTTCAGTTTAGTAGCTTCAGTGGCACCTAGTAAATGAACCTTACATCTTGGTGTTAGACTGTAAATTTTGTAAATTTTGTGTATCCTGATGACTTGTATGATACAGCCTGCAAAATTAGTCAAAACCTGGAGGGAAGTGTCGCATCGCGCTACCAAATGAAATGTCGCGCCGTACCGAGAAGTCGAGACGCAGCTAATAGCGCCGAGTAAGGCCGAGCCTCTGACGTCACACGAGCAGCATGTTGTGCACGCGTGAAGTTTTTGTACGCAGTGGTCGACCATGGTCTACATCATCAAATCAATGAGTTCGTGATTCAATGTTCAGATGTTTCTTTTGTCGAAGCTAATTCAGCTGCTTTCATGACATCACATTAAGCACACAGAAGGTATGCATACACTGTACTGTTAAACCAAATGGTACAACGACAGAATAAATGGAAGCTTAACTAGTTGTTTTAATAAATGTTGAAAATTCATCTGTTAAAGAATATACTGAGAGCTTTTTTCTCAAACGGTATTAGCGATGAGAATTGTTGACTAATTAAAAGAATAGAATATGAAATTGCAGCATCTGAAGATATGAAATTACGCTGAGGTGACAGAAATCATGGGATAGCTAACTGCACGTATACAGATGGCGGTAGTATCGAGTACACACAAAGTATAAAATTGCTGTGCATTGGTGTAGCTGTCGCTTGTACGCAGGTGACTCATGTGAAAAGCTTTCCGATTTTTGTTAGGGCCGCAAGGCGAAAATTAACAGACTTTAACCGCGGAATGGAAGTTGGAGCTTAACGGATGGGTCATTCCATTTCGGAAATCGTTAAGAATTCAATTTTATGAAAACCACAGTGTCAAGAGTGTGCCGAGAATACCAAATTTTAGGCACTAACTCTCACAACGGACAATACAGTGGCCGACGAACTTCGCTTAACGACCGAGAACAGCGGCGTTTTTGTAGAGTTGTCAGCGCTAAAAGACAAGCAGGTGAAATAACGACAGAAATCAGTGTGGGATTCACAACAAATGTCTCCGTAAGACAGTGCGGTTAAATTTGGCGTTAATGGGCTATGGCAACAGACGACCTTTGCTAACAGCAAGACATCGCCTGCAACGCCTCTCCTGGACTCCTGACTATATCAGTTGGAGCCTTGATCAGATTAATTCCGATTTCAATTGGCAGGAGCTGATGGTAGGATTCGAGTATTGTACAGACTCCACGAAGCCACGACCCAAGTTGTCAATAAGGCATTGTGCAAGCTGGTGATGGCTCCATAACGGTATGGGCTGCATTTACATAGACTGGACTAGGTCCTCTGATTCAACTGAACAGATCAATGAAAAAAAAAATTTGGTTCTGAGCGCTATGGGACTTAACATCTGAGGTCATCAGTCCCCTAGACTTGCTACTACTTAAAACCAACTAACGTAAGGACATCATACACATCCATGCCCGAGGCAGGATTCGAACCTGCGACCGTAGCAGCAGCGAGGATCCGGACTGAAGCGCCTATAACCGCTCGGCCACAATGGCCGGCTAACAGATCATTGACTTGAATTGGTTACGTTCTGTTACATGGAGACCGTTTTCAGCCATTCATGGACTTTATTTTCCTAAACAACTGCGGAATTTTTATGGATGACAATGGGCCATGTCGACAGGCCACAGCTGTTTGCGATTGGTTTGAAAATTCTGGGCAATTCGAGTGAATGATTTGTTCACCTAACGAACATTTATGCGACGTACTCGAGAGGTCAACTGGTGCACAAAATATTGCACCGGTAACAATTTCGCAATGATGGACGGCTATAGAGGGAGCAAGGCTCATTATTTCTGCAGGGAACTTCCAGCAAGTTGTAGAGTCCCTGCCACGTCGAGCTGCCGCACTACGCCGGGTAAAAGGAGGTCCGACACTGTATTAGGAGGTATCGCATGACTTTCGTCATCTCACTGTAGATACAAAAGCTTGATCGTTGCACTAGACATTCCTTGAGAATAGAACAGCTGATGGGCGAGAACTCTTGATTTTTAATGTGGCGTACCCATCCCGAAAGCGTGAATACACCAGCCTCTACTATTTCAGAACGTCCAGTCAGCGGTAACTAAATGCTACGTCATGAATAGTTGCCGACAGCAATCACAGGAATTAAGGTATACAAGGTACGCGTAGAGTGCGTCTACGGCCATAGCCTCCTACCTGCAAAAAAGGTTCAAATGGCTCTGAGCACTATGAGACATCTGAGGTCATCATTTCCCTAGAACTTAGAACTACCTAAACCTAACTAACCTATGGCCATCACACACATCCATGACCGAGGCAGGATTCGAACCTGCGACCGTAGCAGTCGCGCGGTTCCGGACTGAGGCGCCTAGAACCGCTAGGCCACAGCGGACGGCAGAGCTTGTAACAGTTTGGCCCCAGAAAATCGTCTCAGCAGTAGCAGATAATCGGAGCATCACGGATACCTGGTTATGGATCTGTTGGCGGGTTTACAACCGGGTGCAGATGTTCCAGAAAATTTGCTTTTCTATTTTCCGTGGTGGGAAGCGAGCTATCATCAGGGAGCGCAACTTCGCTGCTGTGAAGCATTGCCGGCAACGAAGTTCTGGACAGCAACATTCATTTGGACGTATACGCTGCAGTAGCAGTGACCTCATTATTTTTCAACGGATGCTGTTCATTTAGCCCCATCGTAGATATCATTAAGTTAACAGTCAGCGAGAGAAGAATTTTTGTAACGCGGTCGCTTCTAACGCAGACGAAACTGAGCGCACGCCGGCAGTGGATTACATAAGTCTCGGAAATTGCGTTATAACTGCACACATTCCGCTACACTCACCTGGAAGTTGTTGTTTCCATGGCGTCCTCAGAAATAATACGGCCCGCCTAATGAGTACGGAGCCGCTGCACTGCGGCAAATGTGCTAGCGGCGGCCTGCGTGCGTGAGTTGCCAGCCCTTGCAGTTCACTGCGATTATCTCATGCCACTCACTTCTACTGAAAAATTCACATGTTTACGATAGTGTTGTTGTATGAGAGTAAGGTTGACGGTAAACAAACGAAAAGCATACACTGATTAACAAAAAAAATTTGAGCACTTTCTTAACTGTGTGTAGGATCACTTTTCGAACGCTAATTGGAAGAAAGCTCCGATCGGTCGCGACATGGAAACCACAACGAAAATCAAAAATGTTTTATTTGAAACAGTTAACTTCACCTTCCAGCTACATCCCTACATAATCGCCGCTCCTTTCGAGTTTTGTTAGAGCATTGTATCAACTTTCGAATGCCCTCATCTTAGAAGGCAGCCAACTGTGCTTTCTGCCAATTCTCTACGCTATCTGCAGCTTCTGGTCTGTGCCAAAATGTCGTCCTCATTGACAGCGGTTCATGTGAACAGAGGTGAAAATCAAATGGAGCCAAGTCTGAGCTGTATGATGAGCGATAAAACTCATCCCATGAAAACGCTTCAGGGGAGTCCTCATTGTTCCTTCAGTGTACGGCTAAGAATTATCATGAAGAAGGAAATGAGCGACGGTTACGATGTGTGGGCTGCACGAAATCAGGCGAAATCTTCCACAGGTTGGTGGGAGATACTATTTTCCAAGCATCTTAATGTGCTCATTGTGCGTTCAGAGCTGGAAATGGCGACGTGACGCGATCGTCTGGCGTTCTGGAGACACAGTCCAGCACATCTATGCAAGCTTCATAGTATTTTCACTGCGGTTTCCATTTCGCGATCGATCGGACCTTAATTTCCGAATACTTCGATGTCGAGCAATTTTCCAAATCATTGAGGTTGTCGAAGCTATCGCCAGGGATGCGAAGCCATGCCGGCTCTAGGCGCTAGGTTTCTAGGCTGAGAATCCATGGCGCGAACTGCCCGACTGAGATTTTTCCACGGATTCTCTATTGGGTTTAAATTCTTGGTGTTTAATAGCCAGGGAGCACGGTAAACTTATTGTGGTCCTCTTCGAACCACGCATATGCTGTGTGACACGTTGCATTGTATTGTTGGTAGATGCCATCGTGAAGAGGAAGGACAAACTGCGTATAAGGTGGACATGGTCCCCAAAAATAGATCCATACTTGTGATGATCCGTTGTGCCTTCCAGAAAGACGAGATCACCCAGGGAATGCCACGAGAACACTCCCTGCTCCATCGTCCGGCCTGAACTCTTCCAACGATTGTTTCAGTATGTTGACTTGCAGACGTTTCAACGGCGTACACGCGAAGGCAGTCTGTCCGATAGAGCATAAAATGTGATTCATCTGTCGGCACACGGTGGACGTCCAGTTGCAGTACTGGCTTGCACCATAGGTGCGTGAACTAGGCACCTGCTGAAGAGACCTATAAGCAGCAACGTTTGATGAACGGTCGTTGAGGAGACGCTACTGGTAGTCTCTAGGTTCGTCTGGGAGGTCAGTTTCTCAACAGTTGCACATCTATTCACTTGTACATATGTCTGCAGCCGTCGTTCCCGTGGTGCACTGCAGTAGCTTCAGCTCCGGTTTTGAATAGCGCCATTTTGCCATGAACGGTATACTTCAATCATAGCGGCTCCCGAACAGTTTACAAATTTAGCCGTTTCGGACAGCTTCCACCCTTGACCCGAAAGCCAATGATCATGACGTTTTGGAAGTCAGATAAATCGCTCCGTCTTCCACGTCCCCCCACATGCTTTGTATGCCTTCCATTGCTGGTACTGCTGCCTGCCGTCTGTCAGTTTTTATTGCACGTTGGCATCAGAAATGGGCGGTGGTCACGTTAATGTGACTGGGATGCGTATATTATCAATTTGTATAGATAGTATACTGCATTTCAAAGAGTTTAAAAACATCAGAGGGAACTACGGGGTGGCGCACGAAATGTGTTACCATTTTGTTTTTAAATGTAAACTATATTGTCAATACAATATGAAGGGAACATATACTACAATAAAGAGCCGTCCATGGAGATTTGTTCTAACTCAGCACATGCTCAATATGTCCACCATTTCGTTTCCTAACTTCCTTCAAACGAATACTGAAGTTAGTGATTACCCTACGGCACATGTCTTCCGTAATTTCACTGCAAGCTTGAAGAATAAGTCTTCTGAGCTCCATTAAATCACGTGGACGTTTCGGGAAATTTTTTTCCTTTAGGTACCCCCAAAGAAAAAAGTCACATGGATGAGGTCTGGTCTATTGGAGGGCCAACTTTGTCCGTCATTGAAGCGACCTGGAAACCTGAGTGAAATGATCCGCATGTCGAAATGCTCGTGTAAAAACTCCAACACAGTGTTTGCAATATGTGGCCTTGCTCCATCTTGCATGAACCACTGCGTGTTGAAGGGAAAGGCAGTAGCAAGAGGCTGTAGAATGAACCTATTGCGAAGCATGCTCAAATAACGCTTGCTGTTCACATTTTCTTCAAAGAAAAAGGGTCCAATAAGTCCGTGACTGGAAATTGCTGACCACTTTGTAATCCTCGGAGCATAATGTTGTCGTTCATGAAGCAGTTGTGGGTTTTCAGTGGCCCAAAAGCGTACATTTTGTTTGTTAACCACACCGTCTAAATGAAAATGCGCCTCGTCTGAAAACCATACGTTGTTGAGAGTTTCTTCCCTATCCTCCGCCCACTGAGCAAACAGTAGTCTCTGCTGCTTGTGTTCCTCAGTGAGCTTCTGTGCACAAGTCATCTTCTATGGGTACATATGCAAGTCACTTTTAAGAATGCATTGAACGGAGCGTCTGGATATCCCCAGTTGCACTGCTGCCTTTCTACACGATTTCCCGAGACTTCTCTGTACAGCAACTCGTACCGCTTCAATATTCTCCGGCGAACAAACAGGCTTAGGCAGAGGTCGCTTCGCTTCCAATACTGTTCCTTCCAGTACAAATTTATCGTACAACCTGTGGATGGTCTTCTTGCAAGAGACCCATCGTGTGTTAAACTGTTGTCGAAAACGCCTCTGAGTCACAACAAGGCTTTTCGTTTCATGAAAAAGTAAAACAATTGCCAATCGTTGCCGTGTCGTCAGTCTTCCATTGTCAGCCATTGTTGCTTACTAGTCTCCTAGCGGCAGTATCGTGAATTACACGTCATTTCGTAACTTATTTGTTTTTCCAAGCCGGCCGGAGTGGCCGTGCGGTTCTAGGCGCTACAGTCTGGAAACGAGCGACCGCTACGGTCGCAGGTTCGAATCCTACCTCGGGCATGGATGTGTGTGATGTCCTTAGGTTAGTTACGTTTAATTAGTTCTAAGTTCTAGGCGACTGATGACCTCAGAAGTTAAGTCGCATAGTGCTCAGAGCCATTTTGTTTTTCCAAGCTCTGCTGGTACTGCTGTAGAGATCCCAGTGGGATATCTAATGTGCGTCGTAAATTGTGGAAGAAACAATTGGTAACACATTTCGTGCGCCACCCTGTAGTAGTTAAAAAGCTAGTGAGATACGGTTGTAATTTATCAGAATAGTATTAAACTTGCGTAATGTGAAAGTAAAAAGGAAACTGTACAGAAATTCGGACAGTTCAGGGAGAAGAAATATCACTAAGAACACGTTAATTTGCCAGAGTCGACAAATAACTGGGAAAATCGGTTGGATGTAATGAAAAGAGATTATAAGATTGACATAAACAAATGTGATACGAACTAAGGATTTGTTGCTGAATTATGTCCGGTGATGTTGAGGGATCTAGGTTAGGAAATCAGAAAGAGCTCTAAATTATGTTTAATGTTTGTTGGAAGTCACAAAGCAGCTGATGAATATGATCTGGATAATTTGCGCTCTGACAGTCACATGAACAGTTTGTAACCCTAATGGTTGTCACACTGTGACTGGATTATAAAGTTATTCCTCTTAATAGTGGCATGTCACAGCATTTTAAATTTTTAAATTCGTTGAATAATTATACGAAATATTGAAACCGAAAACCTGGAACTCGTTATATAGGCAGTCTGCAACCGGGATTGGATACCGTGTTAGATTGGTAGCTCGTATTTAACGTTGACAGTTACTGCTTTCATGAACATCGTGAAAACGAACAAACTGGATCATAGTCTCCACTCAGCTATCACTACAATTACTATATTTTATTTTCACTAACAGCACTGACGTTTTCCCAGCAAAGAACTTGCCTACGATCAATAACCCTACTTCAGTCATTATTATTATAAAAGAAGTCCTTAAGTTCTGAGCGTGAAGTAACTTTCAAGACACACTGTAACATCAAAAAACTGTTATTGTCCGTCTCTTAATTCCCAATACCTACATTATCTCTAACCTGTCATCACTTTCCTCTTATCTGCCATACGCTGATATGCCAGAACATTATGACCACTGCCCACCACGACGTTGGATGCCGCCTGGTGTGGTTGCGGCCACGTGACGAGGAAACAAAAGTATGTAAGCGAAGCAGACACGGACACGGGATCACCCTAGTGAAGATACGGGCTGAAAATGGGAAACCAATTGAGGGGGTTGGGTTGTTTTGGGGCAGGAGACCAGACAGCGAGGTCATCGGTCTCATCGGATTAGGGAAGGAAGGGGAAGGAAGTCGGCCGTGCCCTTTCAAAGGAACCATCCCGGCATTTGCCTGGAGCGATTTAGGGAAATCACGGAAAACCTAAATCAGGATGGCCGGACGCGGGATTGAACCGTCGTCCTCCCGAGTGCGAGTCCAGTGTGCTAGCCACTGCGCCACCTCGCTCGGTTGGAAACCAACTGAGATAAGTGATTTTGACAAATGGCAGATTGTAATTACGCAGAGTCTGTGAACGAGTATCTCTAAAACGACGAAGCTGGTCGAATGTTCGGTGCTGCTGTTGTGAGCGTCTACGAAACGAGATAGAAGGACAGTGAAACTACCACTATGCGTTAAATGGTTGCGCGTCCGCGACCCTTCACAGAACGTGCTGTTTGGAGGCTTGTCTGCTTTGTAAAATAGGATGGAGGGTGATCTGTGGCATCTCTGCCGAAGGAGTACAATACTGGTGTACGCACAAGTGTTTCGGAGCACACCGTTCATCGTACATTGTTGAGCATGGAGCTTCGTAGGAAACAACCCCTACGTGTTCACATGTTACCCCAAAGATATCGTCAGTTACGATTGCAGTGGGCACAGGTTCATCGGGAAGCGGCCGTCGATCAACGGAAACGTGTCGCCTCTTCGGGTGAATGATATTTTCGCTACAATAGGTCGATGGTAGTCTCTGCAAACGCCATCGTCGAAGCGGAGGGCGGCTCGAAATGTGCAGGGCGCCATGGATGCAGGCTGACGGGAGCAGTATTACGCTGTAGGAGACATTCCCCTACGCTTGCGTCGAACCTTTGGTAATAATCGAACACACGTTGACAGCTATGAACCACCTGCGTCTCTTCATGCTTGATATCTTCCCCGACGACGACGTCATCTTTCAGCAGTATAACTGTCAGTTTCTCCGAGCCAAAACCGTGGTGTTGAGGTTTGGGGAGCATTATAATGAATTCACATTGATGCCTCGACGACTAAATTCGCCTGATGTAAATCGTATGGAACTCATCTGGGTCGCTATCGGGTGCTATCACCGAATACGCAAATCAGCGGCCGGTTACTTACGAGACTTACATGACCTTCCAGATACCTCCATAAACTTATCAAAAAACTGTCGGATCCCTGATATACAGAATCAGTGATGTATTTCGCTCTAAAAACGGACAAATAAGCCATTAAGGAGGTGATCATAATGTTTTGGCTCATCAATGTACCTGTGAAGATAATCTGCAAACACGAGTCACTTGATCCATACTGTTGCGAGAGTTACCACTGAGATTTTTGTCCTTACCTGCCCAAGTGGATTACTGAGGCAGAAGATGACTCGTTGAACGTAAAGACTCATAAAGCATCGTGAGTCGTGTGTACTGGCACCAGGGATGGCGCATCCGTAACCGCTATGCCCCCGCCCCCTCTCCCCCAGCCACCCCTTGACCCTCGCTGCTCCGAGCACCGCGTCGTCACACCTTACTGTCTGCCCAACGCGTACACCCTAACTCAGCTGTAGTTGTAGTTAGCACATACGGAATAGGTTCCCACATATATGTGAGTTGCTCGAAGATTTCTTAAGTAATAGAACCCAGTATGTTGTCGACGGCGAGTGTTCATCAGAAACAAGGAATGGTATTATTTTCTACATATGTAAATGATCTGGCGGCCAGAATGGGCAACAATCTGTAGCCATTTGTTGATGGTGCAATGGTCTACGGGAAGGTGTCTAAGTTGAGTCACACAACGAGCATAGAAGGTGACTTTGACAAAATTTCTAGTTGGTGTGAGGAATGACAACTAGCTCTAAATGTAGAAAAAAGTAAGTTAATGCGGATGAGTAGGGAAAACAAACTCGTAGTGTTCGGACACAGCATTAATAGTGTCCTGGTTGAGACAGTGACGTCGTTTAAACGTCTGGGTGTAGCGTTGCAGAGCGACATGAAATGGAACGTGCAGGTGAGGACCGTGGTAGGGAAGGCGAATGGTCGACTTCGATTTATTAGGAGAATTTTGGGAAACTTTTGAGGTAACGGGCGAGTTGTGGAGCCCTGGAAATATTATATGTTCGGAGTTGCGGCGGCCGCACAGAACGCTCGTCGAAGCCGCAGCCTGGCACCGGCCACGTGGGCTGAACGTTAGCTTAGCAACCGCGTGATGCCTCACAACGGCCGGTCCAGCCTCGTGGTTGGGAATTCCATCGTGACGCTGTGTTGATGAACGAGACACGCCGGGAGTGCCAAAGATGGCAGACATTTCACAGTTCGTATAGAAATTAATAGTAGGCAGATGAATCATGATAACTCAAAAAGAAACATGTACATTACTATTATTTGCACAACGATTCTGATGGTGTAATCAGATTTTCAATATCCTTATAAGTTTAAGGGGCTCCGGAACGCCCTATACTTGCAATGTTAAAATAACGCTTATAAATTACATCTTTCCTCACAAAGTATTTGAGGTAGGAAGTTGAACTTTTTACAGATTATTTATTGGAATATGAGCTACAACTTAACACAGGGATTTTACAAAATTTTAGTTCAATTATTAAAGATCATTTTTTTTCAATTGTAATGAAAATTCACAACTTTTTTTGCAATTTTTTATTTATATATTCAAAAATATACAGTTTTTTGGAAAAAGGCTGTGTTAAATTATGCAGAAGGTACTGTGTAACATTTACTGAAAGTTTGAAACAAATATGTTTGGAAGATCCTTAGAAAACATGTAATTAGTATGAGAAAATAAAAGTTTTGGGAATCGAGCGACAGAGATTGGATTAACTTTTTAGTGCATTCCAGGTCCATAGGATGGATTATCTTCATCCTCTGCAAACTCCTCCTCCAGCTTCCTCTTGTTCCTCCTCCTGTTTACTCTTGCTTGTATTTCTAGACTCTTTACAGCCCTGTCTGCAGTCCGAAGGCGTTCCTTGTCTAAAGCAAGCATCGCTCGTTGTTGTGTTCGTAGATTTTGCTACCATTTTCTTCAGTTGCAGTTACTGCAACACTGTTCCAAAAGGTGGTCATGTATGAACACTTATCACATTTCAGTTGTATTTCACTAGCAGGTCCTACGTGCTTTATTATGGAGAGTTCCAGACCAACTTCACTACAATGAATACATCTTACACAGTTTGAAAAAATTCCTTTGAGAACCGACATCAAATATTTCATTTACATCCGATTCGCCCATAAAACATTCATAGTTTTCACTCATTGAACCAAGCTTCTTCTGTGAAGTATTTTCTTTCCCACTTTGACTGCTATGGGCAGGTGTACTTGAGAGGTTAGGTTCACTCACTTGGTTATCGTCTTTATTGTTTACAGTAATAACACATACCTTTGGCTTTCCAACATTTCTCCTTTTCTTAAAAGCCTTCAGAGGATTTCTAATAACTTTACTTTTACTCATTATTATACTTCAACAAAACAGAGACTCAAGAAACAGAATTAATTACGAATATTTTCGAGATAACGACAGAATAAATAAACATGAAACAATCGACAATCACACCAGCGATATATATTGAACCATCACAGGTTAGCCGCAACACATACTTTATCTCACATCACTAAAATGTACCTGATGAACACGGACGTTAATAATAACACCATTTGACAGCAGTTTAACAGGGCCACAGTGGGTCACGCCCATGTAGAACACATTTCAAAAAAAAATTAAAAATAGTTGTAGTCTTCGGAATTGAATAAATTATATATCTATTAAAAGGTAATAGTCTGCAGATTCAGAAAACGCAAAAAAGTAAAAATTGAACTTTTCATGATTTTGAGCCTTTCCGGAGCCCCTTAAAGTTATCAGATGGTAAATATACAAGTAACACCCAGCAACGAATTTCCAAAATATAAACGCTTCATCCGATTTTGTCGATCGCCATGTCTTTAGAAAGCTATTAGTGTAAACCTAAATTGGTATGAATTACAGGCATGTAACTTGAATAGTGCATGAGTTATTGGAAGTCAAAGTGGTCGATTACTACTTATCGCGTCAGGCCATAAGTACTCCACAGTTACACGAAAAATCGGTAGCAGCATGCTTATAAAAATATTTATTCGTCTATGCCTTTGTTTATATCCCATGTATACAATTCATGAAGAAATTGGTTAAATATTTACTGTGTTTCAGAAAGCACAGAGACATTAGGCTACTGGCCTACCTTTGGTTCTATTTCTTTGATATATGTTTATGTAATTTGTTTATATTTCTAATAATGTATGTTAGAGCGTGTTTATGGCCCAGGCATAGGAATATTTATTTAATTTCAAGTTATTTAAATGTAAATTCAATATTTCGAATGTGTTTCATTGTGTTAGTGTGGGTGCGTTGGCATGAAGACATGGCGTGAGCGCTCTAGCCAATCACAGCGATCGTGAATGGGGAGACTGGATGGAAGTGGGAGAAGAGCATCGTTTCGCGAGATGACACGAGGCAGCTCGGGAGAGTGCGGTGCGAGGGACAGTACGCGACAGGACAGCCGGCCGGTGTGGCCGAGCGGTTCTAGGCGCGTCAGTCTGGAACCGCGCAACCGCTACGGTCGCAGGTTCGAATCCTGCCTCGGGCATGGTTGTGTGTGATGTCCTTAGGTTAGTTAGGTTTAAGTAGTTCTAAGTTCTAGGGGACTGATGAACTCAGATGTTAAGTCCCATAGTGCTCAGAGCCAGCCAGCGACAGGACACGGAAAGTGCTGGACGTCAAGACGCGATGATCAGTCGCGAGAGGGACTTGGAGAGTGTGGAGCGGTTTGCGCGTGGTCGCGGCAGATAGAAATACTTCGTAATGCTGACTTGTGCACTTGTCAGATTTCGGTGGCTTCTGCAGTGAAGACCTAGTGTGGGTTTGGAAGTAAATATCCCGCGAACTATGTTGTTGTTCATAACTAATTACGTGCAGTAGGAATCTGTTGTTTCCCTGTTATTCAACTTATATTTTATTTAATTGCTGGACCATTGACACCAATAAGTGTTTTGCAGAAATATACCACATTCTCAAAAGCACTTCTACTATTGTACTCATCATTTAAGTCGTTAAGATAGAACTTGCACATTTTATTTGATTGCAATCTTTCATTAATCATTTCTACGCTACACTCGCAATTGCTGAGTAATAGGAACCTTTCACTATTCGATCCATGTGTTTATTAATATTGTATACTGTAGACTCAGCAGTATTTGGCTTGTAATGCGGCAACTACGTATCCCAGCCCCTAGACAACAAAACCAGCCAAATCTTTTAATATTTTAACTCTAAGTCTGAGGGTACGTAGTTTTAGGGCTATCATCACCACACATCATTTCACATATAGTTTGAAAGCCCGCAAACTGTGGTTCATATGTAATGGAGACCGCATATAGGACGCTACTGCGACCTATTCTTGACGTACCAGGTCGGATTAGGGGAAGGCAGCTCAGAGGCGGAGTGCTAGATTTGTTACCGGTAGGTTGGAACAACATGCAGGTGTTACGGAGACGCTACGGGCACGCAAATGGGAATCCCTGGAGGAAAGGCCGCGTTCTTTTCGAAGAACACTACTGATAAAATATAGAGAACCGACATTTGAAGCTCCTGCAGTACGATCCTACTGCGTCAACATAAATTTTACGTAAGGACCACGAAGATACGAGAGATTAGGGCTCATACGGAGATGATACAGACAGTCGTTTATCCGTCTCTCTGTTTGCGAGTGGAACAGGAGAGGAAATGACTAATAATGGTACAGGATAACTTCCGCCAAGCACCGTACGTTGGCTTGTGGCGAATGTATGCAGATGTATTTAGATGTATTATAGACGAATTTTGATTGCCTAAATACATCACAAATTTCGTAAAGTTGCTTTTGCTATTATGAAAGCAGTTTTTGACCTTCGCGAACCGTTCTGAGGGTCTTTCGGATATATGGGTTAGCAAGGAAGTCAGAAACGCATTGCATTCTATGAGACCTTATACTTTCCATTGTAGATTGTTCCATGTAATCTTCATTAATGTCTGAACCAGCGTTGCAAACGATATTGAAGCGTCGCGGCAAGCTTCCTACCAAAGTTATATGGTTACCATGTGTTTTATGTCGGAGTCCTTGAATAAAAGGTCTCGGTTTACTTGCCGCGTCAAATTCCGACAAAATCTCAAGCTTTCGATGACCGCCTCCGTCATAATTACCTCCTGAGGAGGCAATACTCGAAAGCTTGGGGTTTTTACCGACTTTGAAGCGGCAGACAAACCAAGAACTTCCGAACGGTTTTTTCTGGTCACCGCCCGGGGCATTAAGTCGTACCACTACTGTTGTAGCTGTGTGTGGCTCCAGCTTATCCTCCTGTACGCAAGAGTGTGCAGATAAACTATTCTTAATTAATGTTGACGATACAGCAATAACACTTACGGTGTATCGTGAGATAAGAAGACAGGCGCGTTAATGAACGTGAATAACTGCCTCGCTCTTCCCCTCTTCTGACGTCCATAACATTTTACATCTGATACTACGACTGTTTTGGTGCAGCCATAACATGCCAGATATATCCCACAAATCTTGTTAGCGTGAACACTTTACAGCTATCACACTCTAGGGTTAGTGCTCAGTCCCTAATGCCTAGCGTCACTACGAGATGTTAACTGCTATGAAGACTGAAACTTCCTAGCTGATTAAAACTTTGCCGATCCGGGCCTCGACTCTGGAACGTTACCATCCACGGGTAATGCGTTTATGTCTGAGCTAGTCGTTGCACTGCAGGGTTAAAGATTCTTTCAGCACCACAGACATATGCTATTCCCTCCTTACGTGTCAGAGTAATCCCCAACGAAGCTTACATTTCACCATACGAGTAATGAATAGAAGTGTAAAGTACTTGCATCACCATCTACTGATTTCTGTTTTTTCATTTGTGTAGAGGGTGTTACAAATATTGGGGACAGGTTCCTTACACCAAACAGGAAGAAAAGTTCGCATAAGCGTACGTCCGAAAAGTCATTCAAAGGCATTCCAGGTACAACCCAACAAGTTCACTTATCAATGTCAATGAACTTCACCAACAGCCGTGTAATTTTTTTTTTGAAGGCTACCAGTTTCAGCATTTCACTATGCCGTCTTCAGGCTCCATACCATATGCATCTATCCAAATATACGAAAATGTCATACGGAGCCATAAATCTCTGATTGCCGTGAATTCAATCGTTACACTAGTGTTTCATTCGAGGGCTTGAGTTGCTACCTGATAGGATCATATGTTCTTCCAGCAGGTACTACAGACGCTGTCTATAATAACTTTATTTAGAACACCGTCCAAGGCCTACTACAAAATGTGCGACTGCAGATACGAAACATGCGGCTTAAGCATGATGGAGATCCAACACATTTCAGTCCAGTGATCGAGATGTACTGGCTCAAATATTCAGATGACCAGTTCCTTGGCCTACACGTTCCCTCCCCTCAGTCCTTTGGATTATTATCTCTGGCGGAACGTTAAACAATTTGTCTTTACAGCAGAACACCCGAATGTAGAAACATTTCATCGATGTTTCATGGAAGGCTGCGAAACCGTTCGAAACTCTTATGGTGTATTTGAAAGTCCATGATTCGACGGGTGCATGTGTATTTCAAAGCAAGAGCAGGGGATTTCAGGCATTTATTACGCGTTAATGAGTTGATTAGCTCCAATCACCTGAGCTGTTAACTTTCATTAATAAATCAAAAATGAATTTTGAGCCATACGCTAATATCACCTTTCCTTCTTGTTTTGGTGTGTGGAACGTGTTCCAAAAGTATTCTTGCAACATCTTGTAGATACATGAATGACGGATATACAAGAAGACAAGAGAAACATCTGAAACATGGTGCTACGAGGGGCAGTCATATTATTTTAACTGTCATCTCGTAAAGCTGGCCTCCGGTTGGGGGAGGGGGGGCAGTGGGATGTGCCCACGAAATGTCTTCTGAAAAAGCAGTTTGAATTTTTTGAGTCGACAAAAAATGACACCGCTGAACAAACACGTCCAAGCTTAACTAATTACACATACTAGAAGTCCTTCACAGCAAGTATTAGTGGAATATAGGATGTACTAATGTGCCAGTAAATCAAATCCGCTTATGTTATTCACTAAAAATACAATATTCCAAGTTTTAATGATTTGTGTCACTACGAGTACGAGTGATGAAGGAGCGGTTCAGATAATCATGAATCTGCTTGGCTTTGCTGTAAGTATTAAGGAGGTGTGGCCAACAGACAGGCTATAACACCCGAACGCCACGCGACAATCACAGTCCGGTGTCGGTGTAATAACAGTTATAGTCAAATGCGTGCGTCAAGAGGAATTGCTATGAAGAGTGTGCAAGACAATTTATCAATTGATTGGCGACTCCATGGAGTGCTGTGTGCACAACGACCATATATGTTAAATTAAAAGGATGGTCAGCACTGGCCGTAATATTGATGGTTTATTGATAGCAAAATCGATTTTCAGATAAATGGTTCAAATGGCTCTGAGCACTATGGGGCATAACTTCTGAGGTCACCAGTCCCCTAGAACTTAGAACTACTTACAGCTAACCAACCTAAGGACATCACACACATCCATGCCCCACGCAGGATTCGAACCTGCGGCCATAGCGGGCGCACGGTTTCAGACTGTAGCGCCTAGAACCGCTCGGCCACTCCCGCCGGCGATTTTGAATCACATAGTGATCATCTTCAGTGCTGTGGTGTGCAAATTAAACTCATAGGCACTGGTATCAAGTTATTATCAGTAATCAAAACTGAGAAACGATCACAATAACAAGGGAGTTATTGTGATCGTTTCTCAGTTTTGGTTACTGATAATAGCTTGATACCAGTGCCTATGAGTTTTTTAATATGTACACCACAGCATTGAAGATGATCACTATGTGATTGAAAATCGATTTTGCTATCAATAAACCATCAATATTACGGCCAACACTGACCTTCCTTTTCATTCAATACATCAATATTGTATTATTTAAAAAAAACAAAAAACAAAGAAATGATGGAAAGTAAATATTTATTACAAAATGTGTTTTTGCTTACTAAATTTTACCGCTACAATATAGTAAAACACGTAGTTTATAGAAATATATGAATTGTTTTTTAAACTTATCTAGATCCCATTATGTTCCATACATAAAAAACAGTGGTAATGTCGTAAAGTGTGCTTGTGTGTTTGGGGGGGGGGAGTGGGAAGGGGAAGGTGGAGATGTAGAGGAAAGGAAAGGAAAGTTTGAGTACAGTAAGCAGGTGGCATGAAGTTAAACTACGGCACAATTAGTGCAATCGCGTCGTACCATCCGATCGGAGCGACGATCACAAGAGGACCAGAGGGTGTGGAGAGCCTGCCTGTGAGGATCCCTGGCCTGTCCTGCCCTATCGAGTTGCGCGGGAGAGGGGGGCAACAAGGGGGGAGGCAGGGTGGGGGTGTAGCGGTCGTCACGCGCCGGGATGTGCGGCGCGCAGTCAGCACTGAGGTTGAGACGAGGTGGCCGGCGCGGCGCCCCGCCTGCCGCCCCCTGGCCAGCGAACGTGGCACGTGCCGCACTGCACACCTATCTATCGCCTATCGGCCGCTCCCTCGCCAATACCATTAACGCCTTCGTGCAATTGCGCACCCGGATCACTCTGTCCGCATTAAGCTGTCCGGACGGCCGCACTGGCTGTCCGAGCCTCCAGTCACGTCTGCTGCGCTCCGCCACGGCTCGGCTGCACGGACGTTTCGGTCCCTCCTCTTTCTGCTTTCTGGTTTAAACTCGCCTCTTATCTTGTGTACGTTAACGCTCTGTGTCCTCAGGCTGCCCTGCTTTTCAGTCTACATCAAACAGGACAAAGGTCTCGCTCTTTTGGCAGTTGTCACCTCTATGTTTATCTGTAGTGAAGTGATTGCATTTAATGGAATTTCACGTGGCACGGAATCGGGATACTTTTATTAGTAAGTGAATTTCTTTTGGAGGGCTGAAAAAAGCGATGACTTGTTGTCAGGGGTAGTCAAAAAGTTTCTATTCCATACAGTGGAGAATCGACATGAAAATTCATGCGGCTTTTCGCGGATGATGCTGTAGTATACAGAGAAGTTGCAGCATTAGAAAATTGCAGCGAAATGCAGGAAGATCTGCGGCGGATAGGTCCTCGGTACAGGGATTGGCAACTGATCCTTAACATAGACAAATGTAATGTATTGCGAACACATAGAAAGAAGGATCCTTTATTGTACGATTATATGATAGCAGAACAAACACAGGTAGCAGTTACTTCCGTAAAATGTCTGGGAGTATGCGTACGGAACGATTTGAAGTGTAATGATAAAATTAATTGTTGGTAAGGCGGGTGCCAGGTTCAGATTCATTGGGAGAGTCCTTAGAAAATGTAGTCCATCAACAAAGGAGGTGGCTTACAAAACACTCGTTCGACCTATACTTGAGTATTGCTCATCAGTGTGGGATCCGTACCAGGTCGGGTTGACAGAGGAGATAGAGAAGATCCAAAGAAGAGCGGCGCGCTTCGTCCCAGAATTATTTGGTAAGCGTGATAGCGTTACGGAGATGTTTAGCAAACTCAAGTGGCAGACTCTGCAAGAGAGGCGCCCTACATCGCGGTGTAGTTTGCTGTCCAGGTTTCGAGAGGGTGCGTTTCTGGATGAGGTATCGAATATATTGCTTCCCCCTACTTATACCTCCCGAAGAGATCACGAATGTAAAATTAGAGAGATTCGAGCGCGCACGTAAGCTTTCAGACAGTCGTTCTTCCCGCGAACCATATGCGACTGGAACAGGAAAGGGAGGTAATGACAGTGGCACGTAAAGTGCCCTCCACCACACACCGTTGGGTGGCTTGCGGAGTATAAATGTAGATGTAGATAGAAAATCAGGCAAAATCGCCGTGAGCATTGAGGCAATCATCCCACCGACGCACCAGGTTTAGGATGTTGTTGTCGTTTGTGGTTTTCAGGCCGAAGATTGGGTTGATGCAGCTCTCCAAGCTCAAGCTACTCTATCCTGTGCAAGCCTCATCATCTCCGAATAACTGCTGCGACCTACATCCTTCTGAATCACACAGACACACTTCCCTCCAATGGTGGTCACTTGATATCTCAGAACGTGTCCTGTCAACCGATCTCTTCTTTTAGTCGAGTTGTGCTACAAACTTCCTGTCTCCCCAGATCTATTTAGTATCTACTCCTTAGTTACGCGATCTACTCACCTAATCTTCAGCATTCTTCTGTAGCACCAAGTTCAAAAGCTCCTATTCTCTTCTTGCCTAAACTGTCTATCGTTCGTATTTCACTTCCATTCATGGCTACACTCCAGACAAATACCTTCAAAAAAATAGTTCGTAACAATACACTATATATCCGATGTTAACAAATTTCTCTTATTTAGAAATAGTTTTGTTGTCATTACGTCTGCACTTTGTATCCTCACTCCTTCGATCGTCACGAATTATTTTGCTGCCAAAATACAAGAACTCATCTACTACTTTCAGTGTCTCGTTTCTTAGTCTAATTCCCTCAGCATCAGCTGATTTACTTCGACTACATTTCATTATCCCTGTTTTGATTTTGTTGATGTTTGTCTTATATCCTCCTTTCTTAAAAACCTTTCGCTCCCTGTAATTTACCCTTGTTAATTTCAGAATTCAAACTGAGTATTCCAGCCAACATCGTCAAATACTTTCTTTAAGTATACAAATGCTATAAACGAGGGTTTGTCTTTCCTTAACCTATCTTCTAAGAGAAATCATGGGATTGGTTAGTGCTGCTTCGCGTGTTCCTATAGTTCTCTGGAGTCCAGACTGACCTTCCCCGAGGTCAGCTTCTACCAGTTTTTGTATTCTTCTCTAAGTATTAAACTGATAATTCTGTAATTCTACCACTGTCAGCACTTGATTTCTTTGAAGTGGAATTATTACATTCTTCTCGTCTGGAAATGTTTCGTCTGTCTCATACATCTTGCACACCAGACAGAATAATTTTGTGGTGACTGACTCTCACAAGACTATCACTAGTTCTGACGGAATATCGTCTACTTGCTTCGTATTAGGTCTTTCGATGTTTTGTCGATTTGTTCTCTCAGTATCACATCTCTTTGCTTAGTACTGCTTTTCATTTTGAGCTCTTGGTACACATATAGCTGCTTCTCTTTTCTCCAAAGGCCTCGTAATTTTCCTGTGGGCAGAAACTATGTTTCCTCTAGTGATACAAGCCTCTAAAATCTTGCGTTTCTCCTCTAGCCATTCCTGTTTAGCCATTTTGCACCTCCTATCAGTCTCATTTGTTTCCCATTTCGCTTGGGTCATTTCTTGCATTTTTACATTTACTCCTTTCATCAGTTAAATTCAATATCCCCTGTGAGAGCCAAGGATCTCTACTAGCCCTTGTATTTCTACCTATTTGATTCTTTACTGTCTTCTGTCAAGACTACTCATTCGTCTTCTACTGTGCTCATTTTCCTAGTCTAGTCAATCGTTTCCTAACGCTTTCTCTGAAACTCGCAACAATCTCTCGTTCTTTAAAGTTATCCAGGTCCCATATCCTTAATTTCCTGCCTCTTTGCAATTTCTTCGGTTTTAATCTACATTCATAACCAATAAATTATGGTCAGAGTCCAGATCTCTTCCTGGAAATTCCTTGCAGTTTAAAATCTGGTTCCAAAATATCTGTCTTATCATTATATAATCACATAATGCGAAGGATAATCAAACAATTACAATCAGAGATTGTAAAATAGTCTATATTAAAATTTAATGAAAACAGTAGCTGTTGCGGATTTCGACTTTCACTTAATTTTAATATAGATTATTTTACCATCGCTGATTTTAAATTGTTTCATCGTCCTTCACATCATGTAAAATTATTTTAGCTGTGGTTGGCCGATCATTAATTTATTTATGTTATATAATCAACCTGAAATCTTCGAGGTCTCCTCCACGTATACAACCTACTTTCTTGATTATTAAACCAAGTGCTGGTGATGATTAAATTAAACTCTGTGCGGAATTCTACCAGATGGCTTCCTCTTTCATTTCTTTCCCCCAGTCCATATTCACCTACTATTTTCCCTTTTATTCCTTTTACTACTATCAAATTCCAGTCCCCATCACAATTAAATTTTCGTATCCTTTAACTGTCTGAATGATTTCCTTTTCCTCATCATATATTTATTCAGTCTCTTCGTCATCTGCGGAGCTAGTTGGGATGTAAATTTGTAGTACTGTGGTGGGTGTGAGCTTAGTATGTGTCTTGGCTGAGTTCGCTATGCTGTTAATAATAGCTTACCCGCATTTTCTTACTCATTATTGAACGTACTCCTGTATTACCACTATCTGATTTCGTATTCAGCTGACTAGCAGTTTGTTCCTCTTGCTACTAAAATTCGCTGATTCCTGCTGTATCTAAATTCAATCTATCCATTTCTATTTTTAAATTTTTAACCCACTTTCCTGATTTAGGGCTTAGCATTCCACACTCCGACCAGTAAAACATCAGTTCTGTTTCTCCTGATGACATCATCCACCTGAGTAGTCGCTGCCCGGACAGTCGAATGGAGGGCTATTTTACCTCTGAAGTAAATTACTCAAGAGAATGTCGTCATCATTTAACCATACAGCAGGGTACCATGCCCTAGGAAAAAATTACGGCTCCGGTATTCCCTTGCTTTCAGCCGTTCGCAGTACCAGAACTGCAAGACCATTTTGGCTGATCTTCTATCTACATCTACATCTACATGGATACTCTGCAAATCATATTTAAGTGCCTGGCAGAGGGTTCATCGAATCACCTTCACAATTCTCTATTATTCCAATCTCGTATAGCACGCGGAAAGAATGAACACCTATATCTTTCCGTACGAGCTCTGATTTCCCTTATTTTATCGTGGTGATCGTTCCTCCCTATGTAGGTTGGTGTCAACAAAATATTTTCGCATTCGCAGGAGAAAGTTGGTGATTTGAATTTCGTGAGAAGATTCAGTCGCAACGAAAAACACCTTTCTTTTAATGATTTCCAGTCCAAATCCTGTATCATTTCTGTAACACTCTCTCCGATATTTCGCGATCATACAAAACGTGTTGCCTTTCTTTGAACTTTTTCGATGTACTCCGTCAGTCCTATCTGGTAAGAATCCCACAGCGCTCATCAGTATTCCAAAAGAGGACGGACAAGCGTAGTGTAGGCAGTTTCCTTAGTAGGTCTGTTACATTTTCTAAGTGTCCTGCCAATAAAACGCAGCCTTTAGTGAGCCTTCCCCACAACATTTTCTGTGTTCCTTCCGATTTAAGTTGTTCGTAATTGTAATACCTAGGCATTTAGTTGAATTTACGGCTTTTAGATCAGAATGGTTTATCGTGTATCCGAAGTTTAACGAGTTCCTTTTAGCACTCATGTGCATGACCTCACACTTTTCATTATTTAGGGTCAATTGCCACTTTTCGCACCATTCCGATATTTTTTCTAAATCGTTTTGCAGTTTGTTTTGATCTTCTGATGACTTTATTAGTCGATAAACGACAGCGTCATGTGCAAACAACCGAAGACGGCTGCTCAGATTGTCACCCAAATCGTTTAGATAGATAAGGAACAGCAAAGGCCTATAAAACTACCTTGGGGAACGCCCGAAATCACTTGCGTTTTGCTCGATGACTTTCCGTCAATTACTACGAACTGTGATCTCTCTGATAGGAAATCGCGAATCCAGTCACATAACTGAGACGATATTCCATAAGCACGCAATTTCACTATGAGCCGCTTGTGTGATACAGTGTTAAAAGGCTTCCGCAAATCCAGAAATACGGAATCGATCTGAAATCCCTTGTCGATAGCACTCAACACTTCATGTGAATAAAGAGTTAGTTGTGTGTCACAGGAACGATGTTTTCTGAACCCAAGTTGACTGTGTGTCAATATACCGTTTCCTTCGAGGTAATTCATAACGTTCGAACACAATATATGTTCTAAAATCCTGCTGCATATCAACGATAACAATATAGGCTTGTAATTTAGTGGATTACTGCTATTACCTTTCTTGAATATTGATGTGACCTGTGCAACTTTCCAGTCTTTGGCTACGGATCTTTCGTCGAGCGAACGGTTGTATATGATTGTTAAGTATGGAGCTAATGCATCAGCATTCTCCGAAAGGACCCTAATTAGTATACAGTCTGGACCAGAAGACTTGCTTTTATTAAGTGGTTTGGCTTGCTTCACTACTCCGAGGATATTTACTTCTACGCTACTCATGTTGGCAGCTGTTCTCGATTCTAATTCTGGAATATTTACTTCGTCTTCTTTTGTGAAGGCATTTCGGAAGGCTGTGTTTAGTAACTCTGCTTTGGCAGCAGTGTCTTCGATAGTATCTCCATTGCTATCGCGCAGAGAAAGAATTGATTGTTTCTTGCCGCTAACATACTTTACATACGAACAGAATCTCTTTGGATTTTCTGCCAGTTTTTGAGACAAAGTTTCGTTGTGGAAACTGTTATAGGCGTCTCGCATTGAACTCCACGCTAAATTTCGATCTTTCGTAAAGGATCGCCAATCTTGGGGATTTTGCGTCTGTTTAAATCTGGCATGTTTGTGGTGGTGGTGGTTAGTGTTTAACGTCCCGTCGACAACGAGGTCATTAGAGACGGAGCGCAAGCTCGGGTTAGGGAAGGATTGGGAAGGAAATCGGCCGTGCCCTTTCAAAGGAACCATCCCGGCATTTGCCTGAAACGATTTAGGGAAATCACGGAAAACCTAAATCAGGATGGCCGGAGACGGGATTGAACCGTCGTCCTCCCGAATGCGAGTCCAGTGTGCTATGGCATGTTTGTTTCGTTGTTTCTGCAACAGTGTTCCAACCCGTTTTGCGTACCAAAGAGGATCAGCTCCGTCGTTTGTTAATTTATTTGGTATATATTTCTCAATTGCTGCCGATACTATTTCTTTGAATTTAAGCCACATATAGTCTGCACTTATCATCTTACAAGGTCAGATCAATAAATCATCCAGACTATTGTCCCTACAACTAATAAAAAGGCTGCAGTCCCTCTTCAGGAACCACAAGTCTCTCTGGCTTCTCATCAGATACCCGTCCTCTGTGGTTGCACCTATGATGCGGCTATTTGTATCGCTTAGGCACGCAAGCTACCCCACCAACGACAAGGTCCATGAGGAGTCCGTAGCTTTCTGCTGAACATCCTCGTCGCACAGGATTCGTCGACCATTGAAGGCCTTTCTAAGGGACAGAAATCGTGATAATCGTATGGGAGAGATCAGGACTACGCGACGGGTGCTCGAGTGTCCTCCATTTGAATGGGCGTAAATTCTGCATTACTACATTTGCAATGTGGAATCGTACCTTATGACGAAGCAGCAGCACCTCTTGGCGCACCACTCCACAACGGTTTTTTGAACATGCTGTTCCGTACCGATTCTTCATTCTCCAATAGATGCTTGTCCTTCGGCAGCCAAAAAAGAATGACAGCACGCTGGTCCTGTTTAAAGGCATTTGGTACTAACTTCGCTATAGTTCACGTTTACCGCACACACGTTGGAAAGATGCGAATGCCGCAACAATCCCTTGCTTACATGTCGGTGCTTATACACTCCCATCCTAGTCGCGCTGCGTTGTATATTGTATATACGCTGCAGCGGTGCCCTCAAATAGAAACTTTTTGATCGCTCCTTACACTATCGAGAGATGGACAATCGTAGTGGTTTCTACTTTCGATAAACTGTGAGTTTCTTGACAGCCGGTCACTCTATCAGTAAGGGCAATCAAACGTTTACTCACTCTACACTAAGTAATTTACTAATAGCCTGCTAAAACGTAACTTATATAGGAATTAAAAATTAATTTCCATTAAACATCATAAAGTAGAGAACTGAATTTCTTGCAATACGTTCAAAACACAAAGAAAAAGGAAACAGTAGCTGATAAAGTCGCTTGTAGAATAAGCTTCGTTCAGAACTATAAGAATATTATGAAATACGATTTAGTGCTACCTTGGCTTGATTCGAGGTAAGCCATCGTTCCAGAATTTCACATAGCTAAAATCGCCATCTAATAGCTTTTGCACGTAATGTTAGATAACGTGACGTCTACGTACCAGTTACAAGCAAATACGGAACTGTCTACGTTGAGGATCTGCCTTCACAGGATGTGATACTCCTGCCGTCATCCGTTACAGAGGGCGCTCTGCATATCGAACGTTACGGCCCCGTCAATGTTCACACTCGCTCCATGAACGTCCACCACATTTTGAATATCAAGACCTGAATGAGACTTTTTTCTCCCTCTCTGTCGTCACAGTACCCCATACATTTCGTCGAGTAAGGTTATAACAAAATAACTTACATAGAGTAGATGATCTGTTTTACACCAAATTATTAGTAAAGGAGTTACAGTCCTTAAAGGACCGGCGATCATAGTTAAACTTTTGCGAATAATAGATGGAAAATCTCTACGATCTTATTGCATACTGACACTGAGCTTTCTCCCACGAATTCTCAGTTTGAATCTGATGATGTCGTACTAGAAACATGTCAATAACGTAATCCACATAAAAACATACGACACTAATTTAAGTGACGTAGACGGCATTATTCTAAAAAAATTTACATTACTTACAAAAAGTTTTCTGCCTTCTTCAGTTCATCAGTGGTCATGAAGTTCATAAACTAACTGTATTAATGGTTGGCAGCTCCTTCATCAATAAAAGTGGGTTGTGAACCGGTATTTGTAGAGTTTGATGTGTGTGTGTATCTGTGTTTTTAAACGTTTCTGAAATTTTGTGATTAAGTTTGACTGAGTGATTGTCATGTGGCATGTTTGGCTGGGAGGTCCCGAGGGATAATTTAAACTGCCTAACTAGAAAGTTTTTTCTTTCCTTCGCCCATAGTGCTGCCTTCCCTTCACTCAGTGAGAAGTGCGTATTAAGTTATATCTGTTGAGTGTGGGTGACGGGAGGTTTCCGACGTGATCATGGCCATGGCCGCACTACGAGAATTAACAGACTTTGAACGCGAGATGGTAGTTGCAGATAGATGCATGGGATATCGTTATAAAATTCCATATTCCGAGGTTCACGATGTCAAGAGCGTGCCGAGAATACCACGTTTCAGGCATTACCTCTCACCATGGACAACACAGAGGCCGACGGTTTTCACTTAACGACAGAGGTCAGCGGTGTTTGTGTATAGTTGTCAGTGCTAACGGACAAGCAACACAGCTTTAAATAATCGCAGAAATCAATGTGGGACGCACGACATACAACGAACGTATCCAACAGGGCACTGCAGCGAAATTAGGCTTTAATTGGCTATGACAGCAGATGACTGACGCTATTGCCTTTGCTAACAGCACGACATCGCCTGAAGCCCCTATCCTCGGCTCGTGACCATATTATTTGGACCGTAGGCGACTAGAAAACCACGGCACATCCAGTTGAGTCCCGATTTCAGTTGGTAAGAACTGATGGAAGGGTTTGAGTGTGGCGCAGACCTCATGAAGCCACGACCCAAGTTGCCAACAAGGCATTGTGCAAGCTGATGGTGGCTGCATAATGGTCTGGGCTGTGTTTACACGGAATTGACTGTGTCCTGTGGCCCAAATGAACCGATAATTGACTGGAAATAGTTTTCAACAATTCATGGACTTCATGTTTCAAAAGAACGATGGAATTTTTATGGATGACAATGCGCCGTGCCACCGTCCCACAATTGTTCGCGATTGCGATTGGTTTGAAGAATGTTGAGGACAATTCGAGCGAATGATTTGGCCACCGAGATCGCCCAACATGAATCCCATTGAACATTTATGGGGCATAAAGGAGACGTCGGTTCGTGCATAAAATATTGCACTGGCAACGCTTCCGCAATTATAGACGGCTATAGAGGCTCCATGGCTCAGTATTTGTGCAGGGGACTTCCAACGACTTGTTGAGTCCATGAAACGTCGAGCTGCTTCACTACGCCGGGAAAAAGGACGTCCGACACGATGAAATACAATGAAACAAAAAAGTTTGACCCATATTTAAAACTTTTGGAACAGCGTAATGAATGAATCTGTGCAACTGCAACTCAGTAAAATCTCGTCTTTCAGGCTGTGTCAATTCGAATAAAAATCTCGAGCTTCAGGTGGTTACCCCAATATCGTCCTCCGGTATAAAAGCCACAGATTATTGGAATCGAGTTTGCGAATGGTATAATTGTTCGGACAAGTTCAATGCGTATGTGGAGAGGCGGGAAGTTGATGAGTTGGTAAAAGATTCTTGTGGGGGAAAGTAAACGGATGCGGAAAGTGAGGTGCAGTGCATGGCGTTCCAGGATCTGGACGGAGTGAGAGGATTTGGGTGGGGCAGGGATTCATGCGACATTTGCATCACAAGGTGTGGGACCAATCAAGGATTTATAGGTGTAGAAGACAGCGGAAGGACGCAATCCCCTAGTTCGGCCTGTCAGAAGTTTGTCTGTTGTGGGCTTTCTGTTGAATGGTTAATAGATGATGTTTCCAGGTTACTTACCAGTCGATTGTTAGTCAAAGATATTTTAGCATATTAGTTAACTGGACAGAAAAGTCATAAATGGCAAGATAGAAGTCATGGAGACAGAAGATGCGAGTGGTGTGTCCTATAACTTATTGCCGGGGCCTTGGAAGAGTAGATCTTGAGGAGCCCATGATTACACTAGAAAGTAAACTGATTGAGGTAGTTTTGTAGGGCTCGTTGAGATTTCTGGAGTGTAGGACAGAGAGTGAATGAAGCGGTGTCATCAGCACACTGAAAATGTTGATTGGTGGAGGTGGTTTGAGCATACCGCCCATATAGAAGAGATGGATGAGAGGAAAGAGGACAGAGTCTTGGAGCACACCTGCAATGGGATGGAAAGTGTGTGAATTGGTGTTGTTAATGGTGACAAAGATGAGTGGTTCGGGAGAGAGAATGCAGTAAGATGGACATAATTAATTGGAGGTGCATAAGTCCGAAAATTGAGAAAGCGACCAGAATGCCGCAGGCTTCCTATAGGTCGAGACAGACAAAAATAGCGTATTTATGGGCAAGAAGTTGGTGGGATAGGAGATGGGTCAGGTGCAAGAGCTGTCATCATAAGAGAAGGTGCGATTGAAGCAACACTAGGTAAGGAGGAGGTGTTGGTTCAGGTGTTGATGGCTACGTCAGGAGACGGTGGATTTGAAGTCCTTGTTGAACATTGAGATGAGGTGGATGGGGCGGTAGGGGAAAGTATCAATAGGGGGTTTCTGTAGTTTAATGAAAAGTAATAAATTAGGTTTTCTACATCTCAGGATAATAACCTGTGGATAGGATAGTGGTATAAAGGGTTTTCCTTTCTACAGTGTGCTACAAAAAGGTACGGCCAAACTTTCAGGAAACATTCCTTACACACAAATAAAGAAAAGATGTTATGTGGACATGTGTCCGGAAACGCTTAATTTCCATGTTAGAGCTCATTTTAGTTTCGTCAGTCACCTACGCTCAATGGAGCACGTTATCATGATTTCATACGGGATACTCTACCTGTGCTGCTAGAACATGTGCCTTTACAAGTACGACACAACATGTGGTTCATGCACGATGGAGCTCCTGCACATTTCAGTCGAAGTGTTCGTACGCTTCTCAACAACAGATTCGGTGACCGATGGACTGGTAGAGGCGGACCAGTTCCATGGCCACCAAGCTCTCCGGACCTCAACCCTTTTTACTTTCATTTATGGGGGCATTTGAAAGCTCTTGTCTACTCAACCGCGGTACCAAATGTAGAGACTCTTCGTGCTCGTATTGTGGACGGCTGTGATACAATACGCCATTCTCCAGGGCCGCATCAGGGATTCCATGCGACGGAGGGTGGATGCATGTATCCTCGCTAACGGAGGACATTTTGAACATTTCCTGTAACAAAGTGTTTGAAGTCACGCTGGTACGTTCTGTTGCTGTGTGTTTCCATTCGATGATTAATGTGATTTGAAGAGAAGTAATAAAATGAGCTCGAACATGGAAAGTAAGCGTTATCGGACACATGGCCACATAACATATTTTCTTTCTTTGTGTGTGAGGAATGTTTCCTGAAAGTTTGGCCGTACCTTTTTGTAACACCCTGTATAGGCACGATTGCAGCACCTGCCGCCAATCAGAGAGGGCCGAAATGACGCAAGCACGAAAGGTGAGTTGGGCAGCTCATAGCACACTGGCCCGCTGCGGGACCAAGCGACGTCAAGTGGCGCGAGGGACCGGCGACACGGTTGAAATTGACGCTCCCGCTTCCCTACAAGTGTTAAGCATCCGGTTTTGCTTCTTTTCAATATCCAAAGTCCACCCCAATCCCTACTTAGTGCGCACCCCGGGCCTCCGTTGAAACTGCTGCTGCTTATTCCACTCTCAGCCATTTTCCACACAATACTCAACTCCGGCCGACATTTCAAAATCCCTTTGTTTTATACGTCGCTTGTGCCTGGTATAACGCAACTGTGCGAAGTGTTTAACACATATAGATGATGCCGCATTTGCAAGGGCCACCTTACACACTGGATACATGGAGAACTATGAGGTGTTTAACAGGGCACGGCGTGTCTCGTATCATGGGGTGGACCGGAACACTGGTCTCAGTCTTCGTCTCCACAGCACACGTCCCAGCTTGCCCCATAATTTGGCAGCAAAGCAGCTGGCTTGGATTCTTCTGCCGATTCACAGGGTGCCCTTCTTAGGTGGCACCTAAAAGCGTTTCCAAAGTCTCTCCTGCTATAACTATTCTCTCTGAAGATATGTCTCAAATACTGCATTTCAGGCTTTTTCTCTGTGTACTGAAATGTGCATGAAGCAAAGACAGATAATTGACATATGCAGGGAAGCGGGAGCGTTAGTTTGAATTGAGGAGCTGGCCCCTCGCGCTACTTGGCGTCACTCGGTCCCATGACTAGACGGAGCTGCTATGAGGTGCCCAATTCACCTTCCGCACATGCGTCGTTTTGGCCCTCTCTCATTTGTGGCAGAGACTGCAGTCGTGTCTATACGAGCAGAAAACCGTGGCAGCCCTGGC
The DNA here is from genome assembly GCF_021461395.2 of Schistocerca americana. Lineage (NCBI taxonomy): Eukaryota > Metazoa > Arthropoda > Insecta > Orthoptera > Acrididae > Schistocerca > Schistocerca americana. Next base: position 788,259,277 of record NC_060119.1, read on the forward strand.
GGTGTTTGAATCCATCCTGTCCTGACACATCCATCAACATCGAAGCAACATCACCTTAGTCCCATTAACCAGTGTGGATTCTGTCCCAACTTCTCCTCTGACGACCAGTTTTGTAGCTCACCCATCTCCTGTCCCATCAGCTCAACTCCTATAAATCCGCTAGTTTTGTCTCCCTCGACCTAAAGGAAGCCTGTAACTTTGCATGATATTCTTGTCTCCTTTTGAAACTTCAGACCTATGCACTTCCAACAATGGCTGCCTTATTCCATCCTTCCTATATATTCGCCCATCCTTTGTCACTATGAACAGTGTCTATCCCTGTACCTCCCATCCTACTGCAGTAGTGCTCCAAGGCTTTGTCCTCTCTCCTCTCCTTTATCTCCTCTACACTGCTGATATGCCCAAACGATCTCCACTACTCAATCTCCTTCAGTGTGCTGATGGCATTGCTTCCCTCGCCCTCTACTCTAAACTCAGAAATCTCAATGATACCTCCAAATCCAACTAAGCCATTTAATTTTCTGATGTAACCAATGGCTCCTCAAGAACAATCCAACCAAAACCCAGATAATAGTCATAGGACAAACCACCCGCACCTTCCGTCTCCATGAAGTCTACCTTACCATTTATGAGGCGTTCTATCTAGTTAACTAATACCGTATACTCAAATATATTGGACTAACCTTCTACTGGCAACTAATGTAGAAACCTCATCTACCAACCATCCAGAAGAAATGCCATTATAGACTAAAACTACTAAAACTACTAACAGGCTGAACTAGGGGATTGCCCCTCCACTACTCTCCCACACCTACGAAATCCTGATCCAACCCATCCTCTGCTATCCAAATGTATCATGGATAACTGCCTCACCAGAATTCTGAAGGTAGCTTCAAATCTTCGAATGCTATGTACTTCGTCTCGCTTTCTGCATCCTTGTTATATTTTTAACCATGCTCTTGCCTGAAAAGCAGCGTATTGTACTGGTGACAGCCCCCCCCCCCCTTATGGGGTGTATGTGGTGAGGGGTGTCAAACTAACAAACGAGAAAAGAACCATCGCCCGCAATCAGCCGTTTTTAATTCTGTCGACAATGGCGAAGACAGCCATTGAAAGCTTGAGATTTGTATTCGAATTGATGTGGCTTGAAAACCGAGAAGATTTTATTCAGATATGCCCGCGCGAAAGACTCCGAGGACATCAATACGACTGCCTGAGGTCCTTATCAACCGGGACGGCGGGTTCCATTTAAACACTGCATGGAATCCTGTGATTAAAAAATTTGTCGAACTGAGTTGTCGGCGTCGTTCTGGGATTTTACCGTTTGAAGACGGTCGATCCGATATCGATTAAGCGACCTTTCACCACGAGGGCGCTCGAAGCAGCGAACAGATTTGTATCAAAAGCGCATGTGCTAAAGCAACATATGCACAGTGACAATTGGGTATAGTGTACTTTCGCCACTACACACCTGGAGATGCCGCGCGGTGTAGCCGCGTGGTCTTGGGCACCTTGCCACGGTCCGCGCGGCTCTCCCCGTCGGAGGTTCGAGTCCTCCCTCGGACATGGGTGTGTGTGTTCTTATTAGCGTAAGGTAGTTTAAGTTAAACTAAGTAGTGTGTAAGCCTTGGGACGACCTCAACAGTTTGGTCCCGCAGAAACTTACCACTACCACCATCACCTGGAGATGGGCATAAGACTTCACACAAAAATATCTTTGCAACACGTTACTGACAACCGGCAGTTGGCCCCAAATCTCATGAAACAACATTATAATGCGATTTGTGAACGAGAAATCCGCTGCGTAATGTTTCCCTGTATACAGAAAGATGACGGCGTTGCTGTTGTTGTGGTCTTCAGTCCTGAGACTGGTTTGATGCAGCTCTCCATGCTACTCTATCCTGTGCAAGTTTCTTCATCTCCCAGTACCTACTGGAACCTACATCCTTTTGAATCTGCTTAGTGTATTTATCTCTTGGTCTCCCTCTACGATTTTTACCTTCAGCGCTGCCCTCCAATACTAAATTGGTGATCCTTTGATGCCTCAGAACATGTCCTACCAACCGATCCCTTTTTCTAGTCAAGTTGTGCCACAAACTTCTCTTCTCCCCAATCCTATTCAATACTTCCTCATTAGTTATGTGATCTATCCATCTAATCTTCAGCATTCTTCTGTAGCACCACATTTCGAAAACTTCTATTCTCTTCTTGTCCAAACTATTTATCGTACATGTTTCACTTCCATACATGGCTACACTCCAAACAAATACTTTCAGAAATGACTTCCTGACACTTAAATCTATATTCGATGTTAACAAATTTCTCTTCTTCAGAAACACTTTCCTTGCCATTGCCAGTCTATATTTTATATCCTCTCAACTTCAACCATCATCAGTTATTTTGCTCCCCAAATAGCAAAACTCCTTTACTACTTTAAGTGTCTCATTTCCTAATCTAATTGCCTCAGCATCACCCGACTTAATTGGACTACATTCCATTAGTCTCGTTTTGCTTTTGTTGATATTCATCTTATGTCCTCCTTTCAGGACACTATCCATTCCGTTCAACTCCTCTTCCAAGTCCTTTGCTGTCTCTGGCAGAATTACAATGTCATCGGCAAACCTCAAAGTTTTTATTAATTCTCAATGGCCGGCCGGAGTGGCCGTGCGGTTCTAGACGCTACAGTCTGAAACCGAGCGACCGCTACGGTCGCAGGTTCGAATCCTGCCTCGGACATGGATGTGTGTGATGTCCTTAGGTTAGTTAGGTTTAATTAGTTCCAAGTTCTAGGCGACTGATGACCTCAGAAGTTAAGTCGCATAGTGCTCAGAGCCATTTTGAACTTCTCCATGGATTTTAATACCTACTCCGAGTTTTTCTTTTGTTTCCTTCACTGCTTGCTCAACATAAAGATTGATAACATCGGGGAAAGGCGTTAATGATACCTAATTTTTGCGATTGCACTGAAAAACTAATCAGTTCATATTCAAGCTTGTAGTACACTTTACGGCTGTTTGATGTGGTATGTCGTCTTACGATATTGCAATTTGCGTATACAGAACTTTGGTGGCAACAATCTGTACACGCGTTCGGATGAAGTCCAGAGATTGAGGTTTAGGTCTTACTAGGTTTTCTTAAATCACGTTAAGGAATACTAAGAAGGTTAGATAAAGAAGGCCACAGATGTTTCAATGCACAATTTTTGGCAATTCGAGCTTCTGTTGTGTCATTAATGAACTCGATGACGACAAGATATTATACAGTGATACTAAGATCTAAAACCGTCATTTACGATACCAACATAAATCATACGGTGTCGTGGACCAAAGTGATGTAGAGTAGACTGATGAAGGCTGCTCTGAGCAGCCTTCATCAGTCTACTCTAAATAAGGCCACTTTGTGGCACTGCAGCGCGATGGCCAGCACTCGCAGCCATACGCGACGCGGGCAGCCGCTCTGCAGGCGTCTGACGCCTGGCACTAACAACGCCTACAGTCGAGACGGCTAAGTTGATCCTTCACAGTTGTAGTGGGCTGAGAGCGGTAGCTTCACGTGCCCGCCTCAGCCAAGCACATAACACGATATCGTAAACGTCTCTATGGCGACGCCCCGGTGTTGTCACAGCTCTATTTTGGCTACTACTTCCGCCTGTAAGCTTTTGCACCTCGCAGTTGAAAGCTGGAAATAGCTCTGTTAGCTGTCAGGGATCATCTTACACCGACTCAACTGCAGTACACCCTGCCATTGGTGTCCACCGCAAACCTATATGTGCCTTAGAACTAAAACCCGGTGTCTCTAACCTGGATCTTCTTTACCTGCCAACTCGTTTATTCCGAAGCACCTGGTTCATTCACAGTTTATAGTCTCGCATATTAATTTTCAGTTCCTATCTCCAGTTTATCATTGCGCCTCCCCTACAACCTGTGACCTAGAGAAAGCTGTTGTCAGTCGCACATCGGTCATTTTCATTTGATGCAACTTATTATTCTGTCCATCGCAGCATTTCCATATCTTTCTCCAAGTTTTCTTGTATTACAAAATACCTCGTTTTATTGAAGCATTTTTTATCACATTGAGTTCAGGTTATGAAACAGGTAAGTTCACTCATGTGAACTAAGAACAGTAGGCCTACATTTATTGCGAGAGTGGGCCTTCAGATTTCGCTCGTTTCTCTTTATCTGTGACTCCTCAGAGCTACATTGCTTTTCACGGACCGTTTCTTGTCCAGCCGTGGTCAAGCTGTAGTCTATCAAATACTTTTAACGTGTGTGGCGTGTTGCACAAGGTAATTCAGTGTATAATGTATTCCACTGGTTCTCGAGAGGAGTAAGGGACAAACGCAAGTTACGCCGTTTGCAAATCGTTTCAAATCGTCAGTATCCAGTAGTATCTGCCGGATCTGTTTCAGGCAGAGCGACGGAGTACTCACTGGACTCTATGTATGTGAAATACCTGTCATCATAACATAAATACTCTGCAATATCTCAAACGTCCAGCATGTTGTCTGCAGCTAAGCATAACATTGAATCTTTCTCCATCTCCTGCTACATTTCGGTCATTCATATGAGCAACAAGCTACACAGGAAACTGCATCAGGTACATGACGTAGCATTCAAACAGCTATTGTACTGTATTGTATGTTAACCGGAGGCCTAGAAACGATGGAGAGGTTCCGTCCCCGCCGCAGCCGCAGTGGTCCACAACCCCACGACGACTACTGCAGTCCACTTCACCCCTCACCCCTTCACCGCCCCACACCGAACCACTCTTTCAGGGTTATTGTGCGGTTCGGCCCACGGTGGACCCCCCAGGGAACGTCTCACACCAGACGAGTGTAACCCCTATGTTTGTGGGGTAGACTAATGGTGGTGTAGGTGTACGTGGAGAACATGTTTGCGCAGTAATCGCCGACATAGTGTAGCTGAGGCGGGAACCAGCCCGTATTCGCCGAGGCAGATGGAAAACCGCCTAAAAACCATCCATAGACTGACCGGCTCACCGGGCCTTGACACAAGTCCGCCGGGCGGATTTGTACCGGGGTCCAGGCACTCCTTCCCAATCCGAAAAGCCGTGCGTTAGTCCGCACGGCTAACCGGGCGGGCATTCAAATAGGTAATAAAACTTTCCTCTTCTCGTAGTTTCTCTCTTGGTAATTCCCAGCTGTCTTCCTCCTGTTCAACCACGAACCAGCATTTCTGTTGCATTTTTCACATCTAGCTTACTGACGGCTATGTCTTTCCTTGTCTCGTTTAATTTGACCTCTATTACCTTTTCTTTCACTATCGCTTTTGACGATTTTTGACTGTTATTAATTTTTCTATCCATATCCGCTAATCATAACTATTTAAAATGTAATTATTATTGTATATAATTTATATGTGCATAAAGAGACTCTCAGCTGCAATATTTTTATATGCAAGAGAGCTCCAGATGTCCTAATACTGCCAGATAAAATACGTAAATAAATGAATGTATCCATTTGTATAGCAGACGCTAAGCTGCTACTTGAGGGAAATGTAAGGAATGGTGTAACATGTGCATTAATGCTGAAACGAATCAATTCTATGTATTTTTAAGCTGACATTGTATATTTGTATAAAAAGTTCGTTGAAGTATTCTATGGAACACGTTACTAACTAAGGAACGAAACCGCTTACAAAACTGCCATTTGAAAATTTCTTGGGTACTAATCTCAGGTGTCTTGCGAAGCCCTTAAAAGGAAAAGGTAAGGAAGGTTAAAAGTAGGAGTGAGGTTCGTTTCGATTTAGTTTAGACAGCGTGTGAGCCACACGCACATGTTCACATTACGGAAATTGGAGACGGTACCGTAATGACACCTCGCAACGAGGGTAACGTGAAGCACAAAATTCAAATGTTATAACAACAAGTGTGTTAATTTTGCCACCTTATATTCCAAGTAATGACCATGAGTATAAAACTGGAGAAATATGGACAGGTACGAAGTACTGACAATCTTTTTCCAAACCGCTAACGGAACAAGAGGGGGGGGGGGGGGGTAAGTGAATGGCGGGGGTAATGGGATTACCATGGTATCGTCCACCGCACACCATATTGTAACTTACAGACTACTGGTGTATGTGTAAATCCACACAGTTCTGAATCTTTAATGACTTCATGTGGTTGTTAGTGTGGTTTCTTTAACAAAGTAATAACCTACATACGTTTACAAGTGCTGCTCGGACTGGTTCAAATGGCTCTGAGCACTATGCGACTTAACATCTGAGGTCATTAGTCCCCTAGAACTTAGAACTACTTAAACCTAATCAACCTAAGAACATCTCACACATCCATGACCGAGGCAGGATTCGAACCTGCGACCGTAGCGGTCGCGCGATTCCAGACTGAAGCGCCTAGAACCGCTCGGTCACAGCGGCTGGCGCTGCTCGAACTTTGATTATTTTGATGAGTAGTCTTTTTCCATTTATTTGTGTCACGAAATCGAACACACTGCCACTAGGTGTAAGTATAATTCTACCTCAATACAGGGGCATTACGTTTTATTTATTTTTTTCTAAGAGTGAAGCATATTATTTGTAAACTCTAAGTCTACTTCCACGCTCTGCGGATTAGCTTGAAGCACGAGGCAGAGGTTTGTTTATATTGTACGATATATTTCTTCCCGTTTCATTTACGGAAAGAGCGTGTGAAGAATAACTAGATGTGCGCCCCTGTTCGACCTCTTGTGTGCCTAACAATACCTGCGCGATGTCTATGTTGGGTAGATACATAGGGGTTGAAGAATATTGGCAGTTTCCGCCCTCAACGGTGCTTTTGAAGATTTATGAACGATTATCACGAGATCAACAGCGTTTTCTCAGGGTGTCTCCTAGTTAACATTGTTTAATAATCTGTCATATCCTTTCACCAATAAAACTAGCCAGTGGGCTTTCGCACAAACCTACCCTGGATACGCGCTGTTAATGTACCTGTTAGTTCGACTTAATTCAGTCCCTTACACTTCAGCTGTTTGTAAAAGGTGTACTAGTCCACAGCCAATGCCTTTACGTAATTAACCTGTGTCGGTATGTAGACGTCCAATGAAGGCTGCAAACTATCATTTGTTATGTAAAGAGTTTATATTTATGCTAAATGATGGCCCTACAGACTTCAAAAGGGTCGTGGAATAGTGATACTGTAATTTAATTTTTGTGACCAAGTAATGTATGCATGTTATGAAAGTCCAAGCTAACGTAAGTTCTATTGTTTATTATGGGTACTCATACGAAACGAGTGCAGAGTGGCGCTGAAGTATAACGCGAACATGCTTCAAACATTCTATTCACTGAGAGATTATCGCAAAAAATATGAAACAATTATAAGGAACCTATAGATATGTTACTACACTGTTAGCACACTGATCCGTTTCCACGATCTGATGACAGTGATTGACAAAATTTGAGTTCGTAAAATTAAGAACGTCAGAAGGGCGTCTTCCTCCTGCTCATTAAAAGTCTGATTTTCACTGAGTACATTGCGACCTATACACGCCGAAGCCAATTGCATATGTTACCTTTTTTTAATAGCGTTATTGTGTTGTCCGCCAGCGCTGATGTTGGCAGCCACTGTGTCAGACTGTGAATCCCGAAAATCTACCTGGACGCTGACTTTACGTCGTGCTGCAGTTAGAGCTGCAAAGTGAAATACTTCTTCTCACACCGAATTCTGGGAGCGTAATTCGAAGTGATTCACTAGCAGCGGACGAAGTGTCACCTTAGTTCTCCTGTCTTTCCTTGTAACATTCACCCATTCTTCGAGAGCCAGTCCTAGCCTCTCACAAGCAGTTTCAGTGACAAGTGCCATGTCTCCTGGAGCGTCCTCCCACTTTTCAATAATTTTCCATAAGAAGTACGTCAGACGAGGCTGACCTACGAAATTCCCGGATTGTCTCACCCAGAGGCCTATAGCTAAAGAAAGGGAAGTGTTATGGCTTTGTTTTGGCTCTATCGTGTTGGTGCCTCAAGAGAGCGAGTTAGCATATTGTTTCCTACGACCCTCCATTCAAACACTTTTACTTGAAATCAGATATGAACAAATGAAAAAAGTAATCAGTTACACAGTAACTATGAATTATAAATCACAATATCAAAACTTTTTTTTTATAAAAGTAAACACGATAGTGAATTCACAAATACTCTAGTACTTTACAAAGAAACCCATAAGTAATAAGTTGAGACTCCCACTTTTACAACAATTCAATCATATTATCAATTACAAAATCGTGTAAATGATAACATTGGAAGTAAATGACATAGCATAACATTGAGAAACAATTGAATTGTATTGTGTTAAAACAAATAAATGTGAGGGACATTAAAAACAAACTTTACAAATAATTCGAGAACAGTTTTGCTGAAAAAGAGAGTGCGTTCGTATGTAATTCACAAAACTCCTTTTCCTACACTCAATTAGGGATAGCACACGACACACAGGACGACACCTTTTCTCGTACCTTTGGAGACACATGCTTAACACACTTATTATAGGGACAATGATTCATTTCACCTCGTCTGTGGAGAGCAAAGGTCAAGTTGCTCAGTGAAAAAGAGTAACCTTGTCCTTGCGTCTTGGTGAAGAGAAATTCGTTACCGTCGCTGTTGTTCTCCATCGCATCTCATCTGTTAGTGGCAGCTGGCGTGGGCATATTCAAGGCTCATTACTGAGGAGCCAGATTCTCAATATGAAGTCCCATTAGCATATACATACGTCTTCTTCGTCGGCTAGACTGCAGGACTCCACTGTGGGAGTGGATTGGTATTGGTTTTAGCCCATTCATCAAGAAGCTCTGTGAGTTGTTCGTCTGCTGCACGTATTAGTGAAGAGCGCAGTTTGAGGTTTCATAAGGATATGATGCAGGAAAATAGCTGTGGTATGTGCTATTGGAATGGGATTACCGGATGCGTCGTTTGATCCTGTAGTTCACGGTATGGCACAAAGGATCTGGTAAACACTGGTATCGGGTTATGCATTAGCTTAGCTCAAGTTCATATGATGTCAGCTCGTGTCGCTGCTTGACTTCCGCTGATGGTTGGAGAGTTGCCAAACTCTTCCGTCGGCGAATGTCGTATCCCTTCTACTCCGCCGTCAAGGTCTATCTTTGTGGGTGAGTCGCAGTCTCCATTGTTGTCTAGCTGTGAGGAAACTGGTCTGTAAGGAAGACACGCCCCTCCACGCTTTGTTAAGTATGGTAAAGGTCCCGGAAAGGGGGCAACAATGAGCCTTTGTCGGAGAATGCAGACAATACGGCGCCAGTCTGCTGGTAGGAGAGCAATATATTGCTGAACAGTATGCAGACTATGTAAAACCTACAGGTATTTATGGCTCTATGCTCTTGGCAGAACAAGGCATACGAAGTTGAAGATTCTATAAGTGTGAGACTGCAACTTCCTAATCCCAAAAATACCTGTAGCCGGCCCATTATGTGTATAGAGCAGATAGGAACCGCAGGAGGGTCGAAATTAGACTTATTAAACCTTACATCTACATCTACATTTATACTCCGCAAGCCACCCAACGGTGTGTGGCGGAGGGCACTTTACGTGCCACTGTCATTACCTCCCTTTTCTGTTCCAGTCGCGTATGGTTCGCGGGAAGAACGACTGTCTGAAAGCCTCCGTACGCGCTCGAATCTCTCTAATTTTACATTCGTGATATCCTCGGGAGGTATAATTAGGGGGAAGCAATATATTCGATACCTCATCCAGAAACGCACCCTCTCGAAACCTGGCGAGCAAGCTACACCGCGATGCAGAGCAGACAACGGGAAGTGGAATTATTTATGAAATTTCCTTGTATATACAACGGCTCTATGTCCTTCAATATGTTGTTTTTCTTTTATAAATACTAAATTCTTTGGTTCAGTGGCCTAAAATCGTACAAAGAGATAAAATATTCTATATTTATTTACTACTTGTAATAATAGGAACAGATTACAAGGTGGACGTTTAGTCCTTTACGATAACTTATAGATGCACTCGAGTGTACTATTCCATAATTTAACATGCCTTAACCCTTCATTATCGTCATACTGGAATAATCGTACATGCTTTCATGCCCTTATGTGATTTTATCCTAATACGATTTTTAACATAAGAAGCTGGATCAAATTGCATCCTCCCAATCATGCTATTTTCTATCTATATCCATTTATGTACGCCACCTAACTAACTGACGCTCGACTTTTTGTATGGTACCTTCCCCTTATTACTCCTTATGTAGTCCTTCTGTCGTACTGGGTGTAGATTTTGCCTCACACTAACTCACAACAAAGAAAATAGAAACACAAACAAACAAATCCTCATCTCTGAATTATTCAAATGTGGTGTCAAACAAACGTTAGAAGAATAATTTTAAATAAAAATTTAAAATATAGAGACGATTTCTCTGTTCCTGTGTATGTTCCTTTGTAAGTCTTTATTTTGCGTGACAGGTTTCTCTTCTGCCATCTGATATATCGTCAATAGGTATTTCCTTCCCATCTTATTCCTCCTTTTCGAACTTACGTCAATGGCGTCGTATTCTTCTATATAAGAAAATAAAGTAATTGAAACGTCAGTCATTCTTTGTTTAAATTGGTATTGTATGTTTATAGCACAATTCTTGGTTGATGGACATCCACCATCTGTCAAACCACATTGTACAGTTTCTGTTTCCAGCTGTCCTTAACATCCCATTTCTTCCAGCACCCACAGGCTCCTAAACAATTATAAGTAAACGTTCCCAACTTCTTTCCTCCCGAATTCTTTAATATTCAGCACAAACGCAACTTTGCGCGGACTACATAACTTTTCTTTCCTTCCGCACCTATATTCGGATGCAAAGGCTCCTCGGCGTCCCCCTGCTAGTCTTTCCACTCTATTAATCTGTGTCCAAATGTAACCTCGGCGTGAAACGTAATACACATCAACCCTACTTCCCTTCATTCTAAGAACAGCCCTGTGTTACATCAACCGCATAGTCGCTCTCGGTACACTGAGTAGCAGAAACCTTCCCCATGTTATTCCCAATTATCATAAAAGATAACCTAGTCTTTCCCCTCTTTGTTACCATCTACTTACTTCTTTGATCTTCACATTCATCGTGAAACCCCCCTTTTCCTTCCTCAAATCAAAGAATGTTTCTGACCTCATGCAGTAACGGTTCACTTCCTCACTACGCCTAGACACCTTTTACAACTCTACTATTTTTTAGCGGCCGTGGCTATTTTAACTACTGAATAAATAGCAGCTGTGACAGAAGAAAACATAAAAAAGTCTAAGTTATCAATCACTAGTCCTCTGAATTACTAATTTGTCCTTTGTGTCCGAAATGATTTATCCAACCACATGTCTTCCACATGAGATAAATGATATAAAAGAAAGTGTAACATCAACCTTTGTTCCATTATGCAAGGTCGATTACCTCCACCTTGCATTTAAATTCTTCATTTGTTTGTTCCACATGCAAACTCCTTCTTACTCCATGAAGGAGTTGACGTTCGTTGCTGTTTGGTGACTGCAACTGATTTTCCTGTTTTCGTCGATTCCAGTTCCAACGCGTTCTCGTCAGAAATTCTGCCAATTTACATGGATCCATCATAGATCGAGAGGAATTTGTGGCACACCGCTTTTCGTTTGTTCGAGAGGCGGTGAGAATATAGCAGTACCTTATGTCCTAATGGGCATTGTCTAATCCTCGCTTTTTTGCCTGCTCTTTCCTTTCTTTTCATGGCTGCCGCCTTGAGATGGATTAGCGCTTGTTTGACAATGTTTTCATGTCCTTCCTTTTCTCTCGGCGGGTAGGCCATTACTTCTCTCATCCGAGTTCGTGGTTGTCGGTTCTTCAGTATCATTATGGGCGGATGCTTGGTGCAGCTGTGTGGCCACTCATTCATGACATCCTGAAAGTCTGGTAAGGAAACGTCCTAGTTCTTGTACTGTTTCAAGAATAGACTTCCTAAATCACACATAATACTCGCTGCAGGGTTGGATGCAGGTCTGTAGCATGAAATTAAAGGAGTCTAATCCTGTAACTTTTTAACGTTTCCAACCATATTGCGATCGAAACTGTGGACCGTCAAGAAACCACTCTCGAATGATTTCGAAACCGACACTGCTGCTGTTTTGCCCAATGGACTGAGTGCTACGTATTCTGAAGCTAGTTCTATAACAACAAAAACATAACAAAAACCTTGTTTTGACCTCGGCAGGGGCCTAGGAAGGCACAGGCCTCGAGCTGCTTTAATTTCTTTGGAATAATTGGAAACATAGGAGCCTGCCTACCTTGTGTCGTGAGTTTACCATTTAGGCAGACCTTACAATTAGCCAATACCTTTCTAATCCTCCATTCCATATTCGTAAATTTACATAATGCCTTTAATTACAAAAAGCATTTCCTTGGACCAAAGTGAGCGTAGCTCAAATGAATGTATCATATCGTATGGTCGATAAAATCTTCTGGAAGGCAGAGCAGCCACAAGGCCTCGTTTGTCTTCCTTCTATAGAATAATATACCTTTTCTCAATAAGTAGTACTGCCTGATATTCGTTTGGCTCTTGTCCTCCCATCTGTTCTTCATGGCTAGTAGTTGTGGGTCTTTGACTTGCCTTCTTGCAATGTCCTTTAGTGACCTGACTATGAGGTCTTTCCCGACTACCTTTTTAAAATAAAACCAACTGAAGTGATTTTCTTCAGCATTCTCTTTTATATCTTCCGTCAACCATTCTGGAAACCATGATAATACGCCTGTCACAACATTCGTCGAACCAGGTACGTATGTTATTGAAAAATAAATCTCCTGAAGATATAAGAGCCATCTGGTAAGACGATCATGCGCCAGTACTGTCATAAGCAGAAACTCTAATGTTTTATGGTCGGTATAGACTCTTATTTTTCTCCCCAAAGAAAAATAACGAAATTTCTGGAAGTCACACACTACTGCCAACGCCTCTAGTTCTGTCACGGAATAGGTCCGCTCACTCTTAGTTAGCACCCTACTTCCGAACGCTATTGTTTTCCTAATCATTCTGCCATCCTCTTCTTTTTATTGAAAGACCTCCACACCGAGCCCCCTCTTTGCCGAGTCTGTGATTATGCAGTAATCTTGCCACATATCTGGATGAACCAGAACTGGTGCATTAATCAGGGATGACTTTAAAGCTTGGAATTCTTCATTTGCCGTAGCGTTCCATACCCAAGGCGTATTCTCTCCTGTCAACGAACACAGGCGTGGGGTCGCTAATATTTCAATCTTCACAATTATTTTTAAAAAAAGCTTCTCAGTTTTTTCCTGGTGTTTAGGGAAAGGAGTTTGGCAATTACTTCAGTATTCTCCGGATCAAGTCCTATTGCAAATGCTGAGATCGTGTGTCCCGAAGACTTTACACGTAGTGATTCAAAGCATGAATGGTTTAGACTAACAGCAACGCCATGACTTTTCAGCGTGGTCTGGAGTGTCCTCAATACCTTAATGTGCTTTTTCCATGAGCTTTCAGCTACCAGTATATCATGCTCGTAGCTGGTGGTATGTTTCTTTAAGGTATCAGCCAATATGCTATCCAAACAACGGATAAAAGTAACTTACGATGTATTTAACTCAAACGGCAGACATCAACATCTACATCTACATCTCCATCTAGATGCATACTCCGAAGATCACATTTAAGTTCCTAGCAGAGGGTTCATCGAACCACATTCACAATTCTCTATTATTCCAATCTCGTATAGCGCGCGGAAAGAATGAACACCTATATCTTTCCGTACGAGCTCTGATTTCCCTTATTTTATCGTTGTGATCGTTCCTCCCTATGTAGGTCGGTATCAACAAAATATTTTCGCATTCGCAGGAGAAAGTTGGTCATTGGAATTTCGTGAGAAGATTCCGTCGCAACGAAAAACGCCTTTCTTTTAATGATGTCCAGCCTACATCCTGTACCATTTCTGTGACACTCTCTCCCATATTTCGCGATAATACAAAACGTGCTGCCTTTCTTTGAACTTTTTCGATGTACTCCGTCAGTCATATCTGGTAAGGATCCCACAGCGTGGAGCAGTATTCTAATAGAGGGCGGACAAGCGTAGTGTAGGCAGTCTCCTTAGTGGGTCTGTTGCATTTTCTAAGTGTCCTGCCAATAAAACGCAGTCCTTGGTTAGCCTTCCCCCACAACATTTCTATGTGTTCCTTCCAATTTAAGTTGTTCGTAATTGTAATACCTAGGTATTTAGTTGAATTTACGGCTTTTAGATTAGACTGATTTATCGTGTAACCGAAGTTTAACGGATTCCTTTTAGCACTCATGTAGATGACCTCACACTTTTCGTTATTTGGGGTCAACTGCTACTTGTCGCACCATTCCGATATTTTTTTTTGAATCGATTTGCAGTTTGTGTTGATCTTCTCGTGACTTTATTAGTCGCTAAACGACAGCGTGAACTGCAAACAACCTTAGACGGCTGCTCAGATTGTTTCCCAAATCGTTTATACAGATATGGAACAGCAAAGGGTCTATAACACTACCTTGGAGAACGCCAGAAATCACTTCTGTTTTACTCGGTGACTTTCCGTCAGTTAATACGAACTGTGACCTCTCAGACAGGAAATCACAAGTCCAGTCACATAACTGAGACGATATTCCATAAGCACGCAATTTCACTTCGAGCCGCTTGTGTGGTACAGTGTCAAAAGCCTTCCGGAAATCCAAAAATACGGAATCGATCTGAAATGCCTTGCCAATAGCACTCAACACTTCATGTGAATAAAGAGCTAGTTGTGTTTCTCAGGAACGATGTTTTCTAAACCCATGCTGACTGTGTGTCACTAGACAGTTTTCTTCAAGGTAATTCATAATGTTCGAACAGAATATATGTCCCAAAATCCTGCTGCATATCGACATTAACGATATGGGTCTGCAATTTAGTGGATTACTCCTACCACCTTTCTTGAATATTGGTGTGACCTGTGCAACTTTCGAGTCTTTGGGTACGGATCTTTCGTCGAGCGAACGGTTGTATATGATTGTCAAGTATGGAGCTTATGCATCAGCATACTCCGAATGGAGCCTAATTGGTATACAGTCTGGACCAGAAGACTTGCTTTTATTAAGTGATGTAAGTTGCTTCACTACTCCGAGGATATTTACTTCTACGTTACTCATGTTGGCAGCTGTTCTCGATTTTAATTCTGGAATATTTACTTCGTCTTCTTTTGTGAAGGCATTTCGGTGAGCTCAGTTTTGTAACTCTGCTTTGGCAGCACTGTCTTCGATAGTATCTCCATTGCTATCGTACAGAGAAGGCGTTGATTGTTTCTTGCCGCAAACATAAGACTAGAATCTCTTTGGATTTTGCGCCAGGTTTCTAGACAAAGTTTCGTTGTGGAAACTGTTATAAGTATCTCACATTGAAGTCCGCGCTAAATTTCGAGTTTCTGTAAAAGATCGCCAATCTTGTGGATTTTGCGTCTTTTTAAATTTGGGATGTTTGTTTCGTTATTTCTGCAACAGTGTTCGAACCCGTTTTATGTACCAAGGAGGATCAGCTCCGTCATATGTTAATTTATTTGGTGTAAATCTCTGAATTCCTGCCAATACTATTTCTTTGAATTCAAGCCACATCTGGTCTACACTTATTTTATTAACTTGGAGTGAGTGGAGATTGTCTCTAAGGAAGGCGTCAGGTGAATTTTTATCTGCAATTTTGAATAGGTATGTTTTTCGCTTATTTTTCGAGGATTTGGGGAGTACAGTATTCAGTCTCGCTAAGACAACCCAGTGTTCACCTGAATCGGTTTTGATGTTCGTTATTGACTCAGGATTGCTAAGACGTCAAGTGTGTTTTCACAACCGTTTACTATTCGCGTGGGCTCATGAACTAATTGCTCTAAATAATTTTCAGAGAATGCGTTTAGCACAATATCGGATGATATTTTATGCGTACCTCCGGAATGAAACATGTATTTTCGCCAACATATCGCCGGCCGAAGTGGCCGTGCGGTTAAAGGTGCTGCAGTCTGGAACCGCAAGACCGCTACGGTCGCAGGTTCGAATCCTGCCTCGGGCATGGATGTTTGTGATGTCCTTAGGTTAGTTAGGTTTAACTAGTTCTAAGTTCTAGGGGACTAATGACCTCAGCAGTTGAGTCCCATAGTGCTCAGAGCCATTTGAACCATTTTTTGCGCCAACATATCGAGAGTAAATTAAAGTCACCACCAACTATTATAGTATGAGTCGGGTACGTCTTTGAAAACAAACTCAAGTTTTCTTTGAACCTTTCAGCAGCTGTATCATCTGAATTAGGAGGTCGGTAAAAGGATCCAATTATTATTTTATTCCGGTTGCCAACAATGACCTTTGCCCATACCATCTAACAGGAAGTATCTGCTACAATTTCGCCACACGTTAAATTACTTCTAACAGCAACAAGCAGCCACCGCCAACCATGTTTAGCCTATCCTTTCGGAACACCGTTAGGTTCTTCGCAAAAATTTCGGCTGAGCTTATATCCGGCTTTAGCCAGCTTTCAGTGCCTATAACGATTTGAGCATCAGTGCTTTCTATTAGCGCATGGAGCTCTGGTACTTTCCCCACATAGCTACAACAATTTACAACTGTTATACCAACGGTTCTTGTATCTACGTTCTTCCTGTGTTCAGTCTGCACCCTTTGTGACTGAAGCCCTTCTTGTGTTTTCCCGGGACTCTCTAACCTATAAACCGCCCAGTCCACGCCTCACAGCCCCTGCTTCCCGTGTAGCCGCCTCCTGCGTGTAGTGGGCACCTGACCTATTCAGCGGAACACGAAACCCAGGCTTGCATAAATCTAACAGGACAGCCAGTTCACCGATTCAAGAATCAGTGGAATTTGAACACTTTTTTGTTAGTAAATCATGATTTAGAACACCTTATAAAGATACATGGGCAATATGCCTGCGTGCTCGTAGTAGATATGCCACTGCTATCGACTGGTGGGTTAAAATGGTAAAGCCAAAGTTGTGGAAGGTTCTTATTCAATACAGTGCCCAGAGCGCAAGAGAAATTAAATACACTATAGAATATTACTATTCCGTTTTGAGAGATCTATATGATCAAGTCTCAGCAGATTCCTCACTTCGGATAGCAACATCAAAAAAGTCCAAGTCTAATGGAACGGATGAAAATAAAATCGAAGGCAAATTCGGTGTCAGAAGGTGAAACTACTTCCGTAGCGATGCTTTCTTGGAAGAATTACTTGACATCCTAGACCCACAGCTGACAGAAGGTGACAACGAAAATTTTCTCGAGGTTGTCAGTGAAGAGGATTTGTATGCGACTCTGTGCGCATCACCACCAAAAAAATCCCCAGGATCGGATGGTCTACCTGCAGATTTTTACATCCGTTACTGGCCTATAGTAGGTGAGAAAATCACGGACATTGTAAATGAGGTTATTCAGGGTAAAATGATTCCGGCTGAGTAAAATTGTTCTGGTGTCAAAAAATTATGGAAACAAATATTTAAATAATTTTCGTCAAATTTCACTGCTGAATTCTGATTATAAATTAATAGCTAGAATAGTAAACAAGAGAATTTCATGCCTTAAAGATAAAATTATTTGTCAACATCAGAACTGCGTGCAAGGCAGAACCATTTTTCAAAATCTAGCAGAATTCAGGGATATCATTGCAATAACTTCTGTAACAAACATAAAGTGTGATTTAATTTTTTATTTTTATTTTTATAAAGCGTTCGATGTAGTAAATCATGAATATCTTCTACAGACATTGAAGAAAATAGGTTTCAACGATAGGGCCATACAGTTGATTAAGAACATTGCAACTGGAATAAACTCTAAAAAGCGGTGAATTGTCAACGATCCAGGCTGACGCAAATACAACGAGGTGTTCTTCAAGGAAGTCCTCTGTCCATGTTGCTCTTCGCCATTTCGCTGGAACCTTTCCTCCGACATGTCCATGCTCTATTAAAAGGCTTAACATTATCATGAAATAAAACAGTCATAAGAGCCTATGCTGACGATATAGGGGACATTATAAGGAATAATGACGAGGTAACCACGCTAGCAACAGTGATTGATTCGTACTATAAAGCATCTGGGGCGAATGCAAACGAAAAAAAGTAAGATGTTAAATCTCAGAGGTTTTGAAAAAGTCAACGTCGAATAGGCAAAATTAGTCAGACAACATAAAACACTTGGGATCAACCTGACAGCATGCCCCAATGACGGCTTTAAATTGGAAAGTTGCAGCAGATAAGGTGCAAGGAGCCATTATAGAGAATTTAACTAGGTACATGAACCAAATTCAAAGAACAAAGTATATAAACTCATACATCATTGATAAAGCTTATTACACTGCCCAGCTGTTTCCAATACCGACAATGATAGCGAGGAGCGTAATGTCCAAAATCACCAACTTTTTGTGGAGAGGTGAAGTGTTCAGAGTACCTGCTAAAGAGCCACTTTAGATCCTAAAAATGGTGGACTAGGATTAACTGATATAATGGATAAAACTTCTGCACTTTTTATCAAAGGCAAGTTAATTTAATAAGAGGCTCGCGAGAAAGAATAACCAGCCAACTTTTCGAGATCATTACAACTCGAAGCCTGCTTCCCCCCGACTGACGTGCAGAATATCAACAGTCGTTTACAGCACGTGAGGATTTTCTATGTTGAGTTTAGTTATGTAAGTGGAGAACACAGGCAGTCACGGCACTTAACATCAAGAGCCATAACGCGGAAACGAAAGAAAAGCGAAGGAAGGAACAAAATAGAACGACAGTTTCCAAACAATGAGAGGACTGAGATTTGGAAAAACATTAGTTCTAATGTGTTCACGTCTAATATAAAACGTAATGGTACAAGACAGTTAACAACATAGTTAGCACCAATGAAAGACTGTACGCAATCGAATTCTGTGAAACAAATGTATGTCAACAATGCCATCTAGTTGACACAATAACTCATAGGTATACTTGAAGTGGTCACATGAATAGTTGGAAGTTGATCCGGGAGCAAATAGCTCTGATTACAAGGAAATCCCCTGAGTATACATCGGTGTCATTGATACACAGGCCTGAATCACGCTGTTTCCCAGAGGCAAAAAATAATGCTGTCTAGTGGTTGCTGCGAAATTTGGTTAATTACGTCCTTACAAATCAGGATCCGACAGCACCATAGAGTTCAAGGTACACATGCTGTGTGAATTCCACGAAATTGCCGGCCCGGGTGGCCGAGACGTTCTAGGCGCTACAGTCTGGAACCGCGCAACCGCTACGGTCGCAGATTCGAATCCTGCCTCGAGCATGGATGTGTGCGATGTCCTTAGTTTAGTTAGGTTTAAGTAGTTCTAAGTTCTAGGGGACTGATGACCTCAGAAGTTAATTCCCATAGTGCTCAGAGCCATTTGAACCATTTTTCCACGAAATTAGAAGGTATTAGAATCACAAGAAACAGTTCGGTGTATGTTAAAAATTATACTTGAAAGAATGGGCACTGGTTAATATAAAAGAGAACACTGTGTTGACAGTGATGTATTGTACTTATCTTAAGGATATTATTTCAAATTTTACTGTATATTTTTGGTTTGTGCTTTTTCTACTTCAGAGAGTAGTTTTGAAATTTTACAAGCTAATGTACAGAACTTATGTGACAGTCAGTGTGTGTGTCTAATAGTGACAAAACACAAAACATTAAAGCTGCATTATTGGTTTATATTATAAATCTGGAAATTGACAGTTTTTATGGAAATGTCCTTATCGATTGGTTAAAACCATAAGATTCTATATGATATAATGTAATATTCAATGGCTGGCACATTGTCCTGTTCATTTTTGCACTGTGATGTGTAAGTCAATTTTGCAGTGAAATACTTATTATATAGGTCTGATCACTACAGATACTTAACATTCAATTAATGTCCAGAAAGTGTAGTTGGAAGGCTAGTCAGCTTTATAATATCTCATCTCCACCATTCACAAGTATTTCAGAAATTTTCTAATATGATTATTAAATTGTTTTTATGTGCGATGGGCATAAAAAAGTGGTCAGCACGACAGAATGTCAATCCCAAGGGCCCGGGATCGATTCCCGGCTGGGTCGGAGATTTTCTCCGCTCAGTGACTTGGTGTTGTTTTGTCCTAATCAGCATCATTTCGTCCCCATCGACGTGCAAGTCGCCCAAGTGGCGTCAAATCGAAAGACTTGCCCTATTCACACAACATTTACATTTTACATTCTCCGTATTGTACTGTACTACAGTGTAGAAGTTCTTTTTATGTATGATCAAAGTTTCATCGACCTACGTTACTTTGCAGTGACACATGATGGGGACATTAAATTCGTCCTTAAGTTTAACATACCAATGTAGAATGTCAAATATTACTCTGGTGCCGGCCGCGGTGGTCTAGCGGTTCTAGGCGCTCAGTCCGGAACCGCGGGACTGCTACGGTCGCAGGTTCGAATCCTGCCTCGGGCATGGATGTGTGTGATGTGCTTAGGTTAGTTAGGTTTAAGTAGTTCCAAGTTCTAGGGGACTGATGACCACAAATGTTAAGTCCCATAGTGCTCAGAGACATTTGAACCATTTTTTTTTTTACTCTGGTAACAAATAGGAAGTGGAGCATATCTGAATAAATGACTTAAAGCTCTTAATAAGCATTCATATTACTATAATTTCCGAAAATATTACAAAATATTCATCATTTTCCGGAAGTAAGTATATTATTTTCATTCGGCATGACACTTAGAAAATTCTCATATCGGTTTACGGTCATCTTTCTCTCTGTCCTTAGTCAATTATTATTGACTAATCGATAATGAATGAATACAACAACTGTATTAAACTTTACGATAGTTTCATTAAACGTTACACTAATTTTTCCCTTCCTGAAACTACATATCAATAAGAACATAGATACAATGTGTTTGACTTGTTTTATCTGTATTTTTATCAACAGTCTACTGTCTCATGAGTGACTGCTGGAAAGAAATTAAGTATAAGCCCGGTATCACAATTTAGAGACGTGAACGCCACTGTGGAGCAGCGCTTTGTGCCGATCCGGAATGTGCAGCTCACCTTTGCACAGCCTCAGATATTGTTTAGTCATGGTTGCTATCTGGTTGACTCTTCTAAAGGATTCATTCCGAAGAATTCATTCGGCGGACCTAATTTTTTCTGGCTGAGCAAGTTTAGACACTTGTAGTCTCTTTTATTAAAGCAGTTCTTTGTGAACTGTTCAGCGAGCAAGCACTGCCCGCCGTAGAAGAGGGAACAAATGCTCATTTACCCCGAGCCTCCGCGTCTCCGAGGAGGAAATAATGAACACAATGTTCCCGAACAGAATGAAATCGGCTTTCACATCTCAGCGCTCCCGGATTTCTGCAACGATGGAGTTAGATGCAAAAATTTATTTTGTGAAAGGAACTCTTGATGTGTAGATCACAAATACTAACAGAGGAGCACTGAAATTATCACGCCCGTTTCCTCTGCGAAAGAAATCCCTTTAAATTAAATTTTTTTTTTAAACTGTGCTTTTCTTGACTTGTCAGAGAACATAAACGTGATAATTTTGGACGTGTTTACAGTGCCATAAACGCTCGTGGATTCTACTTCATAACGCTATGAAGGGTGAGTCACCATATTTCGTAACTTTTGGCTCAGTTTTTAATGTAAGAGGATCAGTTTGAACTAAATGGCAGTTCTGCGGAGAGAAAGGACATTACTCAGTGGTCATTGAAAACTGTATCTCGCTCATTTTAGGCTGATTGAAATACCAAGACAACTGTCTATATGAAATTAGTGGACACTCGAATGGGACACGTTAGGGTAATAATCCAACAGCTGCCATCTCTATTTGTTGTAAGATCAGGTTGGTATCTGCTTCTACTGTAGTAGATAACCGATGTACAGTAATGAACGGAAGATAACGGTACCCGCTCGGATAGCCGCGCGCATTAGCATGTCACATCCGGGATTCGGGGAGGAGCGGCAGTCCTGGATTGAATCCGCAAGGAAGATTAACGATGAGGGCCGGTGTGTCGGCCAGCCTGAATGTGGTTTGTAGGAGTTTGTAGGAGGTCTCCCACATTCGACTAGGTGAATGCCGGACTGGTTCCCACATCTCGCCTCAGTTGCACTATACGGAAACATTTAGAATACTGAAGCTACAAATGTATATTTGTACCAAGCCCTTGGTACAAATTTTTATTTGTCGCTTCAGTCTGCGTATATACATCAGATATATTTGAGACTTGAAAAGTTCTTTGGAACCATACAGTTTTATTTGCTTTAGAAAATGTATCCACACTTTCAGATGGAATAACAGTAAACGCATGCGGATGGGATTCAGAAATTACGGAAAGTGCGGAAAGAACTGGGGGAGAGGGAGAAGGGATGGCGGCGGGAAGGATATTTGGCCATTGGCCATCGTATGCTTGTAATTTTGACAAATCCGAAAATTAGCATGCCGATCTAGTAAGGATATGGGTAATGCCAGAAAAAGGGAGGAGGCGAAGTGAAGAAAACTATAGTATGATTTGGCGATCTTGGATGTCTTACCACTACTTTGTCTAATTTCAAACTAATCTAGATACTATCGCTGTCGGCAGACATCGTGTTTCACGCGCGGGGCGTCGAGCTACATACCTTACAAATCTGTAATCTAAAAGGTATTATTATTTGTTAAAAAAAACATATATTATGGTTTCTTTCGAAGTAGGTTAACTGAAATATGAGAGCCAATATAATTTTAAATTGGAAGCCTCCTAAAAAGAACAGTTTTAGTGGGAAAAACGGAGACTTATAGGATTTTTATTGTCGATCAGTTCATGTTATCCAATAAGGACAGGCAGTTGGAGGAAGCAAAGGGTCAACACGGCAATTTTAGAGTTACGGAACCTTTCTTGGAATGGTTCACGCGGGTGAATACTAGCTGGGAAAAACAATACTGTGTAGTTTCTCTGAGAGGACACCTCCACAAAGATGAAGCCACTTATTATCTCGAAATAGTGCTGTCTTTTTCTCCTTATTAAGGTATGTTCGTCATAGAAAACGAAATATTGCTTAGGCTGTCATAGATCACACGCACTAGTGAAATGTTGTGGTCA
The DNA here is from genome assembly GCF_021461395.2 of Schistocerca americana. Taxonomy (NCBI): domain Eukaryota; kingdom Metazoa; phylum Arthropoda; class Insecta; order Orthoptera; family Acrididae; genus Schistocerca; species Schistocerca americana. Next base: position 788,282,365 of record NC_060119.1, read on the forward strand.
AAATATTAAACGTTCAAAAAATAGACAACAAGAAGGAACGTGAATGTAGCAAAGGGCCAGCGGGGCTATATAAGCCCCCATTCAGACAGACGGAGAACGAACATGAGGATCGACTAAGTGGGACGCCGGTATGACGTCTTTGCTAACTGCAGTCCATGCCATCCACCTACATATGGGGCGAGCGTCTATTATAGCTACTGACTCCACTACTAACGGGTGAAGTACTGATTTTGGGCTCGCTTTCCATACCAATCATACCTTCCGTAATTTCATTATAACCGAGCGGCTAGGACCAGAGGCCCAGAGCTGCGTGTGCGAGTGAGTGCACCCTAGCCAAAGCTGCATTTCCTACACTACCCTTTTTTCACGACATTAACTAAACCAGCATGGCGGCAACTAAATAAAAGTAAACTCTGTACTGCTTGCTGGCATCAAACAACTCTATGCGATGGCTTCCTCAGGGTGATATACTTAAAATGTCAAACCACTTTGTAATAACTTACAGGGAAGAAATATTCAGCAATACTAAAAAAAAGATTGTTTACATAGTGCATCATCTTTTATAACGTTTCTTTCTTTTTCTCGGAAGTATGTGGTTTTCGATATTCAGATAACATGGTTCCTTGTTTGTAATAGTTTTAGGACCATGCAGATTACTACATTAACGTTATCGTATCCGTACATTGCGATCTGTGGATGACAGGTAGCTACTGCCGAAACTGGTCATGATATGTCCAGTTTCACATCAAGTGATCTTGGCTTCTAATATTACAAATTAAACATTAGATCGCGCCAACAACAAGTGTAAAGAACATGTGAAATTATAAATTTCTCTTACCTTGAAATATGTCCTTTGGCTAGTTTTAATTATGAGGAGAGATGCTACCGCCGCTACGATCTTCTGCCGGTGACTGATAAGTCCAGAAGAGTAAGCTGATAGTGGCGTCGACATGCATTACAGTTAGTTTTTGTTAATTACAGTTATATTTATCCCCCAGCTACTGGCGAACGCACAAGTCTAGTACATCGCATACTAGACCGACTTAGTCACAACATGAACGAATGATGTTTCTACTAAAGGTCTGTATGTGCGAGTATATTACTAAAGTGGAATAACTGGATATTCATGACCATGCTTTACTATCAACTTAAGTCGTAATAACGCTGATGGAAGGAAATATTTTGAAGTTATTTTCGCAACTGTAATTTAGTGCACCACCATTTTCATTGTTCCTTATTTTCCCGTTTCCCTTAACCACAGCATCGTTTTCGACTAGTCAGCGGAGATGATGAATCTGATCACACATGATTATTGCCACACTTAACAACCAAGAACATTGGCTTTAATAGTAAAATAATTACACACGAATTAGATAAAAATGTTTCAAATTTCGAATCTAATTAGAATATAGTTTACTCTCTGCCAGTAGCAGCCACATTCAGTCAAACATCTGAACTCAAATACTCAAATTATATGTCCATACTATAGGCTGTTTCAAACGTATCATTGAAATATAACAGATTTAGCAAAACCAGAAAGAAAACTGATAGCTCAAGATATTGTGAGTGAGATGCATAAGACAGCCAATTTTCATACTTGCTGTTATATTCTCCTTAATTGTTGTTGTTGGGGTCTGCACTCCAGAGACTGGTTTGATGCAGCTCTCCATGCTACTCTATCCTGTGCAAGCTTCTTCATCTCCCAGTACCCACTGCAACCTACATCCTTCTGAATCTGCTTAGTATATTCATCTCTTGGTCTCCCTCTCCGATTTTTACCCTCCACGCTGCCCGCCAATACTAAATTGGCGATCCCTTGATGCCTCAAAATATGTCCTACCAATGGATCCCTTCTTCTTGTCAAGTTGTGCCACAAATTTCTCTTCTCCCCAATTCTATTCAATACCTCCTCATTAGTTATGTGATCTACCCGTCTAATCATCGGCATTCTTCTGTAGCACCACATTTCGAAAGCTTATATTCTCTTCTTGTCTAAGTTATTTATCGTCCACGTTTCACATCCATACATGGCTGCACTCCATACAAATACTTTCAGAAACGACTTCCTGGCACTTACATCTATACTCAATGTTAACAAATTTCTCTTCTTCAGAAACGCTTTCCTTGCCATTGCCAGTCTACATTTTATATTCCCTCTACTTCGACCGTCATCAGTTATTTTGCTCCCCAAATAGCAATCTCGTTTACTATTTTAAGCATCTCATTTCCTAATCTAATTCCCTCAGAATCACCCGATTTAATTAGACTACATTCCATTATCCTCGTTTTGCTTTTGTCAATGTTCATCTTATATCCTCCTTTCAAGACACTGTCCATTCCGTTCAGCTGCTGCCGCACGGGATTGCTGAGCGGTCTAGGGCGCTGCAGTCATGGACTGTGCGGCTTGTCCCGGCGGAGGCTCGAGTCCTCCTTCGGACATGGGTGTGTGTGTTTGTCGTTAGGATAATTTAGATTAATAAGTGTGTACGCTTAGGGACTGATGACCTTAGGAGTTAAGTCCCATAAGATTTCAAACACACACCGCTCAGCTGCTCTTCCAGGTCCTGTGCTGTCTCTGACAGAATTACGATGTCATCGGTGAACCTCAAAGTTTTTATTTCTTCTCCATTATTATTGTTGAAGAAACTCAGCTTTCAAAGCATATTCGGGTCGCAGTCGCTGATATAGGGGAGCGGTCGTCATGTGAATTGATGGCTGGCCCCGGAGTCAGAAAATGAAATAGAGTCTCCTAACATCTGGCACAGTGAAGACATAACCTTTACATGTCGATAGGTAAACGGAAGGCAGCTACGCATCTTTAAGCGGTGTTCTTTTCGAACATGGAGTAGGAGCACTTCCTCCCGCCGGAGAGAGTAGAACTGCATACTGTGTTCCAGTGCCTGCCGCTTTCAATTCCTCACTTCTACACTTTTAGAGGCTTGCTCTCAATGATACCTAGCATTTAGCTACGATAGGTTGGCAACTGGGGATGCACAATGACTAATTCTCTTTTCATATTATACACTTATATATGCTACATCGGCTAATTCATTTCCGTGAAGTCTCTTGTAATCCAGTTCCCAGCAGAATGATACCGTTTTTTCTTGTTTTTGTAGACAAATGAGCGTGTCCTGTTTCATTTAGACTACATTTTACACATTCTGTGCGTGCTGTATGGCTTTTGAGAAACATAAGGTGTTAAATCAGATGTGGAAGGGTACACAAAATTATCGTCTGTTCGGGTGCTCACACATTAGCGTATAATTCTGCAACATGTACAATAAATTCTTTGGCCAGTTTGTCTTGAAACCAGAATCAGAGAAAATTACAGATAAAAATTAATTTCTTGTTATATCCAGCTATATACATGGTGAACCAAAATGTGCGCACACGGACGCAACAACATGATTGCCTGTAACAGAATTTCGCCCTATGCACATTTTCAGTAGAAAATGAATGTCAAAGGAAGTCAGCTTGGTCACAGGTCCGACAAGCATCTTCGTCCAGTACTGTATAGCAGTACTGCACAGTTAGGACTATGGATAGAATTTTGCTTTAGGATACTTGAGTTCGAGAGTTTGATTCCGGGGCTATGTGCAACATTTTATTATTTTCTAATTTTGCACCGTGTAATATGGTAGTCGCCATCTTTATCGTTATAAAGGAATTATAGCAGTTCTCATACAAAACATGTGCAATTATTTAATGATAACACAGAAATAAAAAATGTGACATCTAGACCCGCAATCTAACTTTCGGTCTTTAGAATTATAACTGGTAGTGGACTAATTGGGCAGTGCTGCTATATGGAACTGAATGAAGATACTTTACGGATATGTTGTTGAAGTGTTGCCAAATTGGCCGGCCGGGGTGATCGTGCGGTCCTATGCTGAACACCTTGGTACACAGAGCAAGGACTATTTCGGACAAGGATCATCTCGGCTCCGAGATTAACCATCTGACGACGGTATTCATAAAAAATGGTTATTCTGTTCGTGATATCAGATCTACTCTGGCGAAGAAACCAAGAAAGGACGCTGTTCGAACAGATCAAGAGGACCAACACATCGCGCGGCTACCATTCTGCGGTGCAACGACCAGCAAGATCGGCAGAGTCCTGAGCCGGCAAGGAATCAGACCAGTCTTCCGGCCACCCAGGAAGATTAAGGAAATGCTGCGATCCGTGAAAGATAATCTTGGCCTGAGAGTACCGGGAATTTACAGCATTCCTTGCGAGTGTGGCAAAAGTTATGTGGGCCAGTCTATAAGAACTGTCGCCGATCGCAGTGTGGAACATCAGCGTCACCTGAAATACAGGTATCTAGAAAAATCAGCGGTGGCTGAGCACAGTTTGTTAAATAAACATAAGATTTTATTCGATGAAACAAGACTACTTGCTCACGCTTCAAACTATTGGGACTCTGTCATCAGGGAAGCAGTTGAAATTAGACTCTGTGAAAATAATTTCAACAGAGATTTCGGTTATGCACTCAGCAATGCATGGAAGCGCACAATTGATATAGAAAGAGCGCAGAGGGAGACTTCTTCCATTCCTCGCAGTTCTCCGCCTGTTGCGATGGATGGCGCTGCAAGCAACGCTGGATAAAGCGCGCAAACAGAATCTATGGATATAGAGGCCGCCACCTCAGTACGCATCGGTTTCACCGTGACGTCATCCAGCCAATGAGAAGCCGTCCACTGCTTATAAAAGCGGAAGCCTCACCGGTCCACGACAGTTAGTTTTACCCCTGACGAAGATGACGGAGGTAGTCATCGAAAGCTTGGGATTTTATCCAAATTTGACGCCGCAAGTAAACCGAGAACTTTTTATGCAAGGACTCCGTCGCGAAAGACTTCGTAGTCAATCTTCCAATTCGTTTCTGGCGACAGGGCTTCCACAGAGGGAATACTGTGAGGAATTGGCCAGCGGCTTAACAGCATTTTTGTGGAGAGATTCACTTGGGACGGGATATTTACTCCTAAAATAACTGACTTCAAGAAAAAATTCCTAAACATGCCGTAGTTTATAACTAATACTACCAATATCTACTGGAGGTGTTAAACTCACCGGTCGGATACAGTCATGAAAGCGAGCTGTAAGTGATTGGGGGGCGCGTAGACATGTTAAAACGGTACGACGGATGAATAAGGCAGAAGCCTTAACCCGAATGTCAGCTAGGCCCAAACCTTCCAGCAGACGGGGGAGCGCCATTACCCCCTAACGCACGCTATATATAGAGTTGCGCCAGATAAACCTCCCAGTTAAACTTTGCAACTTGCGGTACATCATCGCAGGAAGTGGAAAGATTTGTGCAATAAAATAAGCCTTACTTAACACATACGTTTCCATGGCCCGAACCTTATGAAGATTTGAGAGAGAGAGAGAGAGAGAGAGAGAGAGAGAGAGAGAGAGAGAGAGCGACGCTCGTGTTCAATGATGCTCCATGAATCTTATCCGTGACAGACTTCCAGTTTATCGTAGCCATCTTTAGCGGGCAGCTGTCAATTATAACACCTAACGATCGATATCAGGTGGCCTTCAAAGCCCATGGAATTTCAACAGCGTCAAAACCTCGCATACTGAGGAAGCGACGTTTGTAGTCATTAACCCGCACTCTCGTAAGACGGCAAAAGGCAACCAAAACTTCCTTCAGCAGTGGTATATCTTCATGGGTACGGAGAAGAACCATAACGTCGTCAGCATATGCACGTACGGTAAACTTTTCTCCCAACTGCGACCAGCCACCCAAACGAGCAGCTATAGATCGCAATAAGGGTTCCAGAAACAGCACGTAGAGCTACAGAGATAATGGACTCCCTTGAAAGACGTCCTAACACACCGCGATGGGGAAAGTAAGACGGCCATTTACGTCAATGGACGGCCGAATACCAGTAATTAGACAGCCGTCCTGCAGCATCGTTAAAACTAACAGTCGTCAATACCCGTGTAAGGAAACCATGGTTAACGCGGTCGAGCGCTTGGTGAAAAACAGTGAAAAGCAAAGTGCTTGGCACGGGAATGGTGGAAGCAATCGAAATTAAATCACGACACTCAGCAACGGGAGTCAGGAGAGTACAAACCGTAAGACATCTTCGATGGCTCGCAATTTTCGTAACCAACAACATCTATAGTCGGCTATTTACAGCTCGCGCCACTATTTTATAATCATAGTTGAAGAGGGTTATCGGGCGGACCTGATCCACTCGTATACGTCCCGGTTTTTTGGGGATCAAGACAATTTTAGCAACCTTAAAGCTGGGCGGGAGAAAGCCTCCGTGGAATACTTCATTCACCATTGTAGTTATCGTATCTCCTACCAGGGGCCAAAATCCAATATAAAATTCTTTGGAAAGGCCATCGAAGCCAGGTGATTTGTGGGAGGGAGAACGAGCCACAATATCAAATATATCATCGCGATGGAACACAGAGAAAACCTCTTCCTGGAGTGCTGGAGTCACAACACTATCAAGGAGGGAGGTAAAATCAACAGACAATGGACCGTCTGAATCCACTTCAGTATGAAGTTCGGAAAAGTACTGGTAAAGTTCATGCATGATATCAGATGAGAGGACCACTCACGACCATCTATAGAACTAATGGTAGTAAGCCACGTCCTTTGAGAACGCTTGTGAAGCCGAAGAAGATGATAGAGAGAGGTCAACTCATCCTGTACGACTGAACGAGTCTGGGAACGCAATCGGACACCATGCATTTGGCTGCGTTTGAGTTATAGAAGTTTTTCCTTCACACGGTGGACGTCGACGACTCTCAAGGGGGCATCACGAGCATTATCGTAAATATCACGAAGGACAGCATAATAAAATTCCCTAGTTCGTCTAATTTCAGCCGCTTTTTCAGCAGTAAAATGCTTGAGTGTATTTTGAATCCGGGGTTTAGCAAAACTAACCCACCATTCTAGAAGCGAGGGATAACGCGCCTGGGACTGTGTTGTCCGCCGCCATACGTCTGCGATGATGCCTTCCAGAGAGGGGTCAGTGAGATGTAGAGTGTTTAGCTTCCATAAAGGGCGCGAAAGATGGACCCGCTGCGGGACGTGGTTAAAAGTCATTGAAACAGCACAGTGATCAGTGAAATTACATCAATCGATAGAAGCTGACCACATATGGGGGCAGATAAATAAAAGCGGTCCAGTCGGCTACTTGAAGCAACTGTAAAAAACGTAAACTGCACCAATGTAGGATATCTGCAAACCAAAGCATCTTGGAGATGCAAAGACGTCACTATATCATTAAGTTCACAACAATATGTATAATTGGGGGTCTGGTCTACACGACGCAAGATGCAGCAGTTTAAATGCCCCCCCCCCCCCCCAACAAAACCTTGCGCGGGTTCCGTCAGAGTAAATAAACAACTTCTTCCTTATAAAACCGCGAGCGATTGGATGAACGACCGGATCCAGACGGAGCTCAAAGAAAAATTAAGGTGAGGTCATAATAACTACAGCCTATACCACGACCATCATCTAGCGTTTCGAAGTCCGTCAGCTGGATTCCACCTCGATAAAGCAAAGCCATACCGGTAGAATTTTCAGGCGTGACATTGAAAAACAGAGTATCTATGAAGACAAAACACATCAAATAATACCGCTTGTAAACACACGATACCAGCTTGGGAATCGTAAATAAACTGGCGTAACGCAGCAAGCCGTAATTGGGAACATATCCTATTAACATTGAGGGTTAGAAATGTATATGCTTGCATCGGTAGCACATTTAAGGTCAATGAAACAACACTAAGGAAAGCGCACTCATCACGTGCTTCGCTCCTTAACGTCCGGGGAGGTTGGAATTAATTTATAATTCTAATCCCCCCCACCGGAAGCCGAGGAATTCTCGTTTTCATTTTTACAACGCGCCACTGAACGTGCACACGTGCAGGTTGAAAACACTGTTTCACACCACGCCGTGAAAACACACACTCTTGATGTGGAAGGGTTGGGGGCACGTCAATCTCCAATTTGATAGAGGAGCCATCACCACTGCACTCATCGGAAACCGGGGAGCACAGCTCAGAACGACTAACAGCAACATCAGGTACAGAAGAGACAGGTAATGCAATGCCGGTGTCGGATGGCATCACCTAATCATCAGGAAGAGAACCCGTAGAATCCTATTGGTCCACCGTCTCAGCGTGGAGGAGGGGTAATATTTCACTGGAACACTTTAAAGACTGGCCAGCAGGCAACGTCTCTGCGGGAACATCAACTGAAGCTGCTACATCACCTCTGGTAATACTGGAATCACAATTAACGGCAGTAGACAACTCATTACCGCCAGCAGGTGCAGCCTCTGTCAACGCCGTATCAGAAGAACGAGACTGGAGTGGAGCGTCTTCGAAACCTGTACCGTCCTCAGTCCGCCGGCCTTTGACGTGCCGTCGTCCCCTCGTGGACAGAGGCCGCACTGGGACGCGCCGGTAACGGTGGAAATTCACGAGGAGTAGGGGTAATGTTGCCCCTACATCGCTTAAAGATGGAGATTGACAGCAGATTGCGATGACACTACGCCTGCTAATGTTAAAGGAAGACGTTTTTGTTAAGACTTCAGAAAAGTAGTACGGTGTGGAAAATTGCATCTGAGATGACCGCTTTCATTACAGAGAAAACAAGTTCATTCCTGCCCTGCATACGTAACATGGATCCGGTAACCACAAACAGTTAAGTGGGAAGGAATGATCTTTCTAACGGACATGTCCATAGTCCGGATACCATTATAACACTGGAAGCGATGTTGTGTTGACCACCGTTCCCATCGGGTATGCCATATTACTCCAAACGTAAGTAACGTGTTTTAAGAAATGAATCGTCCACTTCATGAGGAAGGTTATAAATTGTAACCGGAGTATACACGAGTGCCGCATTTTCAAGGAGGACTTGCCTAACGGAACCATCTCGATGTGCAAACGACACAAGAGAGAAGCCGTTCTATTTGAACGAGATCATAAAACTTCACAAAGAATGCATAAAAATCAGAATCATAGCAAGCAGTATCTACCTGATGAGGTGTAACACGGATAACATCAGCCAATAAATCGTGAATTTCTAAAGAGCCAGGTCAGAGATATCCGCTATCGCACCCATCGATGAGGTAAATGCAATTTATTGCTGGTAATTTTCAGAAGACTGCTAACAACATGAGCAGCACTCTTGACTGTAAGTACTTTCTTTCTAAGATGACAATACGTACCATTTTTATGACATCTCCAAGCATTGTGCCATTTGCACGAATGCTGCAGTATGTTTATCTAAGAATCTGTTCCATCTCAAGGACTATGTAGATTCTGTAGGGAATAATACTGACACAAAGTAACTTTCTTTCATAATATAAAAGAAACTTTCTCCACAGACCCGTCAGTACTTAGGGAGAAATTAAATGCTGTGATTCACTGTACAGAATAATAAAATTTTCTTGAAATTCCAAGCATGTCATTTGGTCTGTAGGCTTTCGACCGAGTGCTTTTCTGTCATTGTGAGGGGAAGATTCATGCAAGCACCACAGTATTTATTACCGTGATGTTTGCTGGATGGCACACAAGTCATCAGAAAGGTAAACGCAGGAGGATAGAATGGCAAGGTGACCTGCGGAAGGCCTAGAAGAGAAAAGCGGTGGTAGGTGATGGGCAGCAGCAGCAGCAGCAGCAGTGCGCAGTGCGGCGTCTGCTAAAAGCCGCGAGAAACTGGATCTGCGCCGTAATGCGCCGCCAACCCGCACCTCACCGCGCTTGGCTCGGCTTGGCCCCTGCAGGCAGGCAGGCCCGCGAAACATGAGCAGCGGAGGGCCGCGCTATCGGCAGTTGCTTACGACCGAGGATACCTTTTGGAAAAGCAAGAGTAAACAAAAGAAAGTAGAGGGCGCCTGTCCTGCGACCTTCATGTAGCGGCGGTAAAGGGCAATATCACTCAGACCTTCTATCATTATTGTAATCTGTATTTGTTATTCGACTTACTGGTCCTTAGGATATCATATCCCACACACTGCACGTTGCAGAATAGAAAGTGTGGAGAGCGAAAGTCTGCAAGATCCTTCTTTTAACACTTATTCTTTTGACGTCAGTCGTCATGAAACTCAAAAATTTAGCATTTCAAATATGACCAGTAGTCTTTGTTAAGACGCAAGAAGCTCTGACATTTACGAGTCTTTCCTCAGAATAAATACAATATTATTTGTTCCATCGCGTTGTCCGCAAGAGGTTGCGTGAAATAGCATCGCCCTGAGACAAAAATGCATCCATCTGTCGCCTGACGACATGCGCACTTCCAGAGTGCTTACAGCTACCTTTTTAGTTCATAGCACGGCACAGTGTAGGTGCAGAGACAGTTCTTCATAACCAGGTAGGTGCGACTATATCCAATGCGATTAAACGTATGTTGGAAGACGAAAATTGAAAAGCAAACATCGTATTCACAAGTATGCTTGAAAAGCATAAAGGAGGAGAAGGAAAACATAGCTAGAAGTATTTAAAATGGTTCAAATGGTTCAAATGGTTCTGAGCACTATGGGACTTAACTTATGAGATCATCAGTCCCCTAGAACTTAGAACTACTTAAACCCAACTACCCTAAGGACATCACACACATCCATTCCCGAGGCAGGATTCGAACGTGCGACCGTAGCGGTCACGCGGTTCCAGAATGTAGCTCCTAGAATCGCTGGCTACTCCGGCCGGCTACAAGTATTTCCTTAGGCTCAACTACTACAAGAAAGGCGCGGAAAAAGAGGAAAGTTTTATATTTAGGTAATACTGAAGAAAAGTCATTAAGGGACTGGCATAATTTCCATGTGACACATGTTCTTCATTTTATATTGTCAGCATCTTAGTACGTGATGTTGTTCGTTAAGCTAAATTCTTGCACCTCTTTAGTTTTACTAGTTTTCCATGTGGCAGCGCGCAGTCGGATTTGTTTTGAATTGGATGATCATCTGTTTTTGCGACTATTTATTTTTCACTAGTCTAATGCGAAACGATAGACTTTGAACGTCTATTTTTATCGAATAATTGGACGTACTGCTACATCCTGTTAATACGATCGCTTACGGACTCTCTAGCTGAAACTTGCAATCTACTCGAGATACGTGTCAGCGTGTAGGCTGCAGCTGTCCAAATGCACCTTTCCTACCACGCCGTCACCTTCCACAAGGGAATCGCCACCATCACGATGTGAGCAGGTAAGGGCCAAGTTATTTTATGTGTACCATAACAGATATAGAGAAAGCCTACTGCAAAATATTTGTTGTATTTTCTTATTCGAACACTACAGTTATACAGAGAGACTATTGTTGTTTGTCACAATTAGAGATCGAACGAATACTGTCACAGAGGATCTCGTCAATGAATTATCAAACGATGTACAGTGTATCTTAAAAACACTATGACAGTTGTAATTCTGTAGCAAATATACTGACGTGTGGTGTCTACTGAAAATTTGTGATTGACCAGAAATCGATACCGGATTTCTGCTTATTGCGACTCGTCGCCATAGCCATTAAACTGAGTTCGCCGCCAGGCATCACTGAAACTTTCATTGTCTCTGACGTTTGAACTTACAGCTTTTGAACACATCTATCAGAGATTCTCCCACAAAGTACGCAACACCAAAGTTAGCGGAAGATCGTCGTTTATCCTGCCACAAGGAACACAATTAATTAATTAACTGCACTGAAAGGAAATGATTGGCTCGAATGGGATGAAATCAGTGACTAAGGTTAGTGAAAATCACTTGGATATGGTGAAACAGTAGTGTAATGAAGCCATAGTGACCTGCAGGGTATGTGGGAATAGCAGCGCTGTTAAAAGTTGTATTACTATCGTTTCATGTCGCTGCATATTTATCATTTCTATTTTCAATTGCGAAAGTTTTAGGTTAGGTTTTCTCCGTGACTGTTGTTTATACCGAATGAAACAACAATTTTGCTGTTTCCAATCATTATTTATATATTTCAACAACGTATTTCAAAAATTTTAACCGCCATTATCAAGTGGATTTGTGTATATTAATATAGCATTTGTGTATATTAATGTAGCATGAATGCGTTGTGTTGCGACATTGGGACAACCTGTGGCACTGTATAGTGGAAAAAACAAAATACTGTTTAAGAGCATGGGTATGCTGCGGTCTTTGACTAACGACTGAACGTAAATGTAAATGTAAAGTAAAATAACTAAAAGAGGTATTCAATGTAGTGTTTCTTTTTCTACACTAGGCAGAGCCATAGGCTACCTCAGAGTCGTAACACAATACATACATGCCATTAATGCAAACAAATCAACCTGATGATGATGGAGATTTAAATCTTTGAAATGCATTGTGGAAATGTATATATAGTGACCATTAACAGTAAATTTGTTGTTTCATGTTACTGTATATTTAGCGATCGATTAATTTCATTTCACTGCATTTAATTAATTCCAAATGCTAAGTAAATCAATGATAAATTAGGGAATTGGAATAGTTTGAAAGTTGAATTTCGCTATTTATGGTTTATTCTTCGAAGTACAGTTCATTATTTCTAATAATTGAAACTACGCTCACCCGATTTGAAAATCATATGATAGTTAGCCCGCTATTGGAAAAATAAAAAAAATGACTCTAAGCACTATGGGACTTAACATCTGAGGTCATCAGTCCCCTAGACTGAGAACTACTTAAACGTAACTAACCTAAGAACATCACACAGATCCATGTCCGAGGGAGGATTCGAACCTGCGACCGTAGCACGGCGTGGTTCCGGACTCAAGAGCCTAAAACCGCTCGGTCACAGCGGCGGGCGTTGGAAGTATAAGTTAGGCAGTCCGTTGACTGATGTATAGTTTGGACTTCAAAATAATGTGGTCGGGTCATGAATTTCAGTTTAAAAAGTTTAAGCTATGCTCAAGAATGGAGTCTGTTACTGTTACGTACACGCGTCTCAGCAAAATCTTAATTAAGTTCTTTAAATCTGTATCTTCAGGTAGCTTTATTCTGCTCCACCGAGCGAGGTGGCCCAGTGGTTAGCACACTGGACTCGCATTCGGGAGGACGACGGTTCAATCCCGCGTCCGGCTATCCTGATTTAGGTTTTCCGTGATTTCCCTAAATCGCTCCAGGCAAATGCCGGGATGGATCCTTTGAAAGGGCACGGCCGACTTCCTTCCCCGTCTTTCCCTAATCCGATGAGACCGATGACCTCGCAGTTAGGTTTCTTCCCCCAAACAACCCAACCCAATCCCCTAGTCTGCTCCACAACAATTCGCATGGTCCGGAAAACAAATCTCGTCAAATGTAAACTTCCACTGCGTAGACTGGAGAGTTCGAACAGAAGTCGCTGATTGACTCCCACTGTGTTCACACGCCTAATTCAGAACCGATGCACTGTCGTTTCGTGACTCGCCACGGACTAAAATACACATGAACCGTGTGGCAGTTCAAAGAAGGCAATTGTTGGAGTAACATACACAGCCCTCACTAAGAGTGGGTGTTTGTGGTTCGCTTACGATCTCTGCGAAGTGAGATGAATGAATGTGAATGTGAAATGGCGGATCGTGAGTCATATCCGGACGGTAAAGTCGGTAAGATCATTATGCGTTACGTAAAAGGTTCTCAATTCGAGTCCCAGTCTGATACACAGTTTTAACCTGCCAGGAAGTTTCAAACCAGTGTTCGAGTAAACACTGCTGCAGATGTAATGTTCATTCTGATTGTTGTTAGTACAGAGTTACCCAGATCTTTTCATTACACATTCTACTGCCATTACAAAATGTTGTAGACATAACCGTAACAAATATTACGATGCACTGACACAGCTGGAAAGCACTCTGCATCAGTTATCATACAGGACGTTTAGAATCTACTCCACAAAACGTTGTTCCTATTGTTGCACCACAGCTCTTGTCGCTTGGATGTCGAAAACCCGTAACTGGGTCAGGAAAAGAATGTCATAATGGACTGGAGCAATAAGCCCTAGTGGAAGGGAGAAAGGAGAAGCTAGCCTAGCGTGCCTTGGCAAGACGCCACAAGTGGACTCTGATAGGTTAGGAAGAGTTGTTACCGGAGTGGTAAGGTTTTTGACCTCGTGGAAGTACAGAATCAGACTGGACCCATGGCGATCTGGATCAGAACACGCTCCATGCGCCCAACCGTGCCACTTCCTTGTTCTTCTTCGTGAGGATTGATGGCTTGGTCAACCCGTGGTTGACCAAACCGCCACAAGTACTGCCCGTTTCCGTTATACAGTGTCCTTCACAGTCTACTACTTGCTACAGCAGGTACTACAAGATACTACACACCCGTAGTCGATTCGAAATGGGTCATCTAGCTTCTAGTACTAGACGCCACTTTCACTGGATGCGAAACTACAAGCTGCGCCTGGGCCTGATCCCACCAGTGGTCGAGCTGGTGCGTTCCAAATGGAGGCCTATCTGCTACCCTACTTTTAGCGACTTCAGTGTATTACCAAGAGTCCACGGCTCGCGTCTGGGTCTGACTAGTTGCCGAGCTGCGGCCTGCCTTGTTGAGGTACATTCTGCTACTGCAAGCTTGCCCCTGCAGGCCACTGTCACTGCCGCCTGCGATGGGGCCCCGTGTTCAACTCGCTCGGGTGCTTTCCGCAGAGTCGCGCAGCCATACCGAACAACGGCAGAGTCTGACACAGTGGCGTGCTGCCAGCCAGCCCGGGCGATCTGACGCTGCGCTTCCTGGTCGCCGTAGCGCTAACGGCGGAACTTCTTGCCGCTGTGAACTGTCCGTGCTGGTGAAGGTCGTGAGCTGAGGTCAGCACCCTCATCACACTACAGGGTCGCCACCCAATCCTGGCCACTGACTACTACAACATGCCCGCTGCACGTAATGGAATAAAAAATTCAAACCCGCCACATGGCTAATCAACCCACACCATCACTGTTCCTTTAGCGGGGTACCTAATTACTCCAGCCATCCTGACAAATCGCTACACCATGGATACCATTCCATTGTCGTTAATTCTCTGTTTATAGCAATACATACTAGCTTAACGTCCGATGTTTCATTCGCGTATTCCGTCTACATCAGGCTCGTCCGAACTGTGCCCACGGGGCGCTAGCGCCCGCGATCGCCCGAGGCCAGCTCCCCGGGCGAATTCGTATGTTGTTGCAGTGGCCGAGCCGTGTCGGTTAGCTGACGGTACGGTCCGCCAGCCGTGCCTCGTCATGCCGCGGTACGCGCCCTACGTACGGATGACAGACCACCGCGCCAGCAGAGATCAAAAGCATTGATACGATACAAAGCCTTCAGTCAACAGTCGTAAGGCTACAGTGGATCGAGACAGATGGTCAACAGCAGCAGACAAAAAGGAGGAGGGGCGGTGCGTCCGCACTAATTAAACCCCAGTGAGAAATTAATTTCTTTTGTACTGCCGGCAAAAATCGTGCCAGATGTTTAACATGGTATCGGAACCTAACGTATTTAAAAAAGTACTCTATTGAACAGCAGTTTAATACCTGTCACAAAGATCAGTTAGAAAATTTGTCGTATAACGAACGCCAGTCAAGGCTTGAAGAACTGAATGAAAATTTGGAGCAGCATTACAGTGAAGGAAGTGTTTCCTATAGTAACTCTTCATTATTTATAGTGATGATAAATGTAACTTTATTTTATGATCTGATATGTCATTTAGCAATGTGCCAGTTTTCGAATATCAGATTGTCAGCAACAAGGAACGCTTCTTTTCGGTTAATTTTTTTTATTTGTGCTGCATTAAATCGCGTAGCAAGGACATAAGAAAAAGCTTCAAGTGGTATATTTTTTGCCACTTTCTGAAACGCATGCAGTAAATGAATCAGGCAAAAAGGAATACAAACATCTCAAAAATGATATCGACAGGAAGTGCAAAATGGCTAAGCAGGGATGCCTAGAGGACAAATGTAAGGATGTAGAGGCTTATCTCACTAGGGGTAAGATAGATACTGCCTACAGGAAAATTAAAGAGACCTTTGGAGAAAGGAGATCCACTTGCATGAATATCAAGAGCGTTGATGGAAACCCGGTTCTAAGCCAAGAAGGGAAAGCAGAAAGGTGAAAGGAGTGTATAGAGGGCCTATATAAGGGCGATGTACTTGAGGACAATAGTATGGAAATGGAAGAGGATGTAGATGAAGATGAAATGGGAGATATGATACTGCGTGAAAAGTTTGACAGAGCACTGAAAGACCTGAATCGAAACAAGGCCCCGGGAGTAGACAACATTCCATTAGAACTACTGACGGCCTTGGGAGAGCCAGTCCTGACAAAACTCTACCATCTGGTGAGCAAGATGTATGAGACAGGCGAAATACCCTCGGACTTCAAGAAGAATATAATAATCCCAATCCCAAAGAAAGCAGGTGTTGACAGATGCGAAAATTACCGAAATATCAGTTTAATAAGTTACAGCTGCAAAATACTAAAGCGAATTCCTTACAGACGAATGGAAACACTGATAGAAGCCGACCTCGGGGAAGATCAGGTTGGATTCCGTAGAAATGTTGGAACATGTGAGGCAATACTGACCCTACGACTTATCTTAGAAGAAAGATTAAGGAAAGGCAAACCTACTTTTCTAGCATTTGTAGACTTACAGAAAGCTTTTGACAATGTTGATTGGAATACTCTCTTTCAAATTCTGAAGGTGGCAGGGGTAAAATACAGGCAGCGAAAGGCTATTTACAATTTGTACAGAAAGCAGGTGGCAGTTATAAGAGTCGAGGGGTATGAAAGGGAAGCAGTGGTTGGGTAGGGAGTGAGACAGGGTTGTAGCCTCTCCCCGATACTATTCAATCTGTATATTGAGCAAGCAGTAAAGGAAACAAAAGAAAAGTTCGTAGTAGGTATTAAAATCCATGAAGAAGAAATAAAAATTTTGAGGTTCTCCGATGGCATTGTAATTCTGTCAGAGACAGCAAAGGACTTGGAAGAGCAGTTGGACGGAATGGATAGTGTCTTTAAAGGAGGATATAAGATGAACATCAACGAAAGCAAAACGAGGATAGTGGAATGTAGTCGAATTAAGTCGGGTGATGCTGAGGGAATTAGATTAGGAAATGAGACACTAAAAGTAGTAAAGGAATTTTGCTATTTGGGGAGCAAAATAACTGATGGTGGTCGAAGTAGAGAGGATATAAAATGTAGACTTGCAATGGCAAGGAAAGCGTTTCTGAAGAAGAAAAATTTGTTAACATAGAGTATAGATTTAAATGTCAGGAAGTCGTTTCTGAAAGTATTTGTATGGAGTGTAGCCATGTATGGAAGTGAAACGTGGACGATAAATAGCTTAGACAAGAAGAGAATAGAAGCTTTTGGAATGTGGTGCTACAGAAGAATGCTGAAGATTAGATGGGTAGATCACATAACTAATGAGGAGGTATTGAACAGAATTGGGGAGAAGAGGAGCTTGTGGCACAACTTGACTAGAAGAAGGGATCGGTTGGTAGGACATGTTATGAGACATCGAGGGATCACAAATTTAGTACTGGAGGGCAGCGTGGAGGGTAAAAATCGTAGAGGGAGACCAAATGAATACAATAAGCAGTTTCAGAAGGATGTAGGCTGCAGTGGGTTCTGGGAGATGAAGAAGCTTGCACAGGACAGAGTAGCATGGAGAGCTGCATCAAACCAGTCTCAGGGCTGAAGACCACAACAACAACAGCAACAACAACATTCTGAAACGCCGTCACAAACGCTCTCTCGGGCAGCAAAATGTAATTAAGAGTCATTCTTTTTTTTGTGTATTTGTGTTTTGATTGGTGGGAAAACATATGTTGTAGTTTGATCTATGTTTTCAATTAATTAAAATGGAACTATTGCAATAGATAAAAATTTATTTTGCGCCTACATTTCGCTGTCCTTGTTAGCGTCTATGACCGCTTTTCAGAGGAGCTGGGGGAAAACACACCTAAAACCAATCTTTTTTGTTAGTTTTTTAATTCTGGTTTCAATGAAAGAAACAATTAACTGTTAAAACGATAAAAGTGTTTTAAAAACAGGACTGTGAAAAATTAATTCTAAGGTTTTTTTCTTTTTTTTCCTTGGGACGATCAGGAAACAGGAGGGCAAAGTTTCCGAGCAAGTTACAAATGCTCGCTGAGAATTGCGAAAGCAGAGAAACCCTTTGCGGCCGGGAATCTCATCAAGGACTGCCTGATCGACTCGGCGGCTTGTATTTGTGCAGCAGACCTCACGGAAAAATTTGAAAAAATAGCTCTTTCGCCTCGAACTGTTGCTCGCCGAGTCGAAGATATGGCCTCAGATGTGGAGTAGCAATTAATGGAGAGGCCGGTGAACTTCTTTTCACTTTCTATCGCTCTTGACGACTCCACGGACGTTGCCGACGTCTCTCAGCTCGTAATTGTCATTCGGGGTGTCGACACACTCTGCGTGTCACCGAAGAATTTCTCGGCCTTATACCATTAAAAGGTACAACAACGGGTTGAGGTGAAGAACGTGTTTGAGATAATGGGTTTAAAATGAAAACGCCTGACCAGTGTAACAACGGATGGGGCCCCTGCGCTACGAGGGATACGCACTGGATTTCTGGGTTACATCAGGTCAAAATTGGCTGAAGTCGTCTGTTTCTTATTCGCAGCAGTGCAGCAGTCCATTGTCTGATACACCAGGAGGCACTTCGTGCGGCGATTTTCAGCATAAAAAATGTACTGGACAGAGTTGTTCGAACGGTTGATTATCTTCGCTTGCATGGACTCACATACCCCCAATTTAAAGAATTTCTGGCTGATATCGAAGCAGAATACCTGGACATCCCTTACCACGCCGAAGAAAGATGGCTGAGCAGAGGGAAGAAATCGGTATATTTTCGGAAATGAAAGGAAGTCCAGAAGAATTACTTTGGAGATCCTAAGTGGGTGGCGAATTGGCCTTTTTGAATGACCTAATTGGTCATTTAAATACTCTGAACGATTCACTGCAAAGTGAAAATCACTCTGTTGTTGATTTAGTGCAGACGATTCATGCATTTTTAAAAAAAAGTTATTTTGTGGGAAAAACAGTTGCTCGAGGATTATTGTGGACGCTTTCCTGTGTTAGACAGCGTTTAAGAAGATGTGAATTTTTTAGCTTTTGTTCAAATCATTTGCGAATTACCAGAAGAGTTTGAAAACAGATTTTTGGAGATAAGTGAGCTTCAACCGGCCTTAGATATATTTGTACGTCCATTTTCCTTTCAGTCAGAGGGCGTCTCACAGGTGTTTCAACTAGAGCTGATTGACCTATAGTACGATATCCAACTGAAGGGCCGCTTTCTTACGTATAAAATTTTGGATGACTTTTACAGTTGTTTTACAAGAAAGAAGTATCGTCTTTTGCACAAACACGCGGCCAAAGTTCTCTCAGTGTTCTGTTTCACGTATATTTGGGAGCGCTTTTTCTCTATTTTAAAGCTTGCTAAAACTAAGCACCGTTCGCTACTTAGAGATAAAAATTTGACAGTCTCCCGGATTATTGTACCAAACCTGGACAAAATCATTTACTCGGAAAAGAAAAACGTGTAAAATTTTAATTATTTTCTTTAAGAATGTTGACTAAGGATTAAAGGTTTTTATAAACCTTAATTCTATGTTTAATAAGTTTTCAAACTAGGTCAATTACAATTATTACGCACAAAACAGTAAACTAAGGATTAGATGTCTAAACTCTGAAAAAGGATACAAAAAGCTGTAGCACGAAGTAGCCTTACAACAAAAAATATTTATTTACAGCTAGTAACAGTAAGAATGTTACACTGTATCGCTTACGCAAAATTATTTCTAAAGTAGAATATTTATGACACTAGTACATTTAAGAAATTGATATACGAGGACGAGTCAAATGAAAACCTTAAATTTGTAATAACAAATCGAAATTTCGCGCCGTTATCCTGTAAGTTGGTAATCGTGCTATAAACAGCGTGCAGAATGGCGTGTAGGTGGCAGCATAGTGCAGATGCACACATACCGTCGCAGTATCGGTATAAAAATGACCGCCCCACTTGCGACTTGCACCAGGGAAGAACAGCGTTCTGTTATTCTGTTCTTGCGTAGTGAAGGTGTGAAACCTATTGAAATTCATCGACAAATGAATGTTCAGTACGGTGATGCATGTTTGTCACAGCAGCAAGTCTACGAATGGAGTAGGAAGTTCGCAAATTGTGTGACTTCAGTGGAAGATGCTCCTCGTCCAGGTCAGGTACAACGAGTTGTGACTCCGCAGAACAATGCAGCAGTTGAAGTCACAGCGAAGGAAAACCGCCGAGTGACACTGAATGACAATGCAGCTTGTTTAAAGATTAGTCATGGGTCAGCACACCACATTGTGCATGATGTGCTCCAGTTTCACAAAGTGTCGGCAAGATGTGTGCCACGGCAGCTGACTCCTGAAATGAGAGAACGACGTGTTGATGCTTGTGAAGAACTTCTTCGGCGCTTTGAACGAGAAGGTGATGACTTCCTTGCAAGAGTGGTTACTGAGGACGAAACCTGGGTTCACTTCCACCAACCGGGAACGAAGAGAGTGAGCAAGGTTCAAATGGTTCAAATGGCTCTGAGCACTATGGGACTCAACATCTTAGGTCATAAGTCCCCTAGAACTTAGAGCTAATTAAACCTAACTAACCTAAGGACATCACACACACCCATACCTGAGGCAGGATTCGAACCTGCGACCGTAGCAGTCCCGCGGTTCCAGACTGCAGCGCCAGAACCGCACGGCCACCGCGGCCGGCGAGTGAGCAAGGAATGGCGCCATTCCTCATCACCAAAATCAAAAAAGTTTCGAACAGAACCATCAGCAGGTAAGGTTATGCTGACTCTCTTTTGGGACGAAAAAGGCGTCATTTTGGAGCATTGCATAGCTAGAGGGACCACTGTCGCCAGTGCATTATACACAGATCTCCTAAAAAATCATCTGCAGCCTGCAATCAAATCAAAGCGACGTGGATTGCTGTCAGCAGGTGTCCTTTTGCAACATGACAGTGCAAGGCTCCACACTGCCTGTACAACAGTTGCAGCGATCACAGTCCTGCATTTTGAGTGTCTTCTCCAACCACCATACTCACCAGACTTTGCCCCAAGTGATTTACACATGTCTCGACTACTCAAAGACGCAATGGGAGGAAAGAAGTTCCGTTCTGATGGAAGAGGTACTCCACGCGGTGCATGAGTGGTTGCGCGGACTACCCAAAGAGTTTTTTTCTAAAGGAATTTATGCACTTTGTACGCGCTGGAGGACTTGCATTGAGCGTGGGGGAGATTATGTTGGAAAGTGGTTCAAAATGGTTCAAATGGCTCTGAGCACTATGGGACTTAACAGCGGAGGTCATCAGCTCCTAGAACTTAGAACTACTTAAACCTAACTAACCTAAGGACGTCACACACATCCATGGCCGAGGCAGTATTCGAACCTGCGACCGTAGGTCTGAAGCGCCTAGAACAGCTTGGCCATTTCGGCCGGCGTTGAAAAGTAATACAGCTCTGTACCACTTCTGCAAAATAAATAAAATTTAAAAAAATATTTAAGGTTTTCATTTGTCTCACCCTCGTATCTTTCAAAAGACGCCTACTGTACATATGACGAGTGCGTATGTGCAATACTAGTAGAATCAACCTGTGGGTCACAAAACTACTAAGTTGTTCTTCGATTCTTGTTTTGGATATTGTTTTCTAAAGCTTTGCGTAGTAATTCTGCCACACGAACACTTATTGTTACTTAAACAGTAAATGGTTTGCTTGTTTTACTGCTCTTCGACCACATTTACAGAGCTGCGCTTCCTCTGTTATTTTGTTTACGTAGGATCTGACCTCGGGACAGTCCAGCGCAGAGCAGTGCTGTGCGGTCTCACTCGCTCTGCAGCTGTCCCTCTCCCGCCCATGCCTACCCTAGCGACGCACGGTCGCGTACGGGGCACTGAACTACACTGCCTTGCGCCCGCCGGGCGCGACTGCGCCCGCCGGACGCAATTCTTGGATGAGCCTGGTATACATGGTCAGAACAAACTTTTTTGTTTTTCTTTAATCTAATTTTTACGTTCTTCACAAATTGCAACATCAGAGAGGCTACTGGCAAACAGACTGACAGCACACCGCGTGCTGTGTGGGATGAGCGACAGACAATTCGGTTATCGGTCTGGGTGTTCTGCGTCTGACGCAATCGCCCTGGCTGCCGAGGTCTGTGGCTCCGCCCCGCACAAGTATGTCGTCGGCATCATGGTTGACATCAGTGGCGCCTTCGACAACCTGTGGTGGCCCTCACTCTTTTCCCGCTTACGGGAGAAGAACTGTCCATGGCTACTATATGGCTGTCTGAGGAGCTATTGTGCAGACAGGGAGGTCTGGCTATCGGCCCGTAGCGGCATGGTCAGGAAGACTGTGACCAAAGGATGTCCTCAGGGCTCTGTCCTGGGACCTCTCTTTTGGGACATTAATATGGAGCCACTACTTGAAGATCTAAAGAACTGTGACGATGTGCTACAGGTCATAGCATACGCGGACGACCTCCTCTTGCTGGCCGGCGGCCGAAGCCGTGAGGATCTAGAGCCGAAAGTGGAGAGAGCCGTAACCGTACTAACATCATGGTGCCACAAAAGTAAAATGACGATTGCGCCCAACAAATCAACATACTTACTTCTTAAAGGCCAACTGGTCAGAAATCCCACGGTAAGAATCAACGGCATCCCAGTTCTTCGGCGCCGGGAGGCCCGACACCTGGGTGTAATCAGCGACGAGAGGTGGAACTTTGCATCACACATTGATACCGTATCCCAAAAATCACTGGTTTTACTAAATAATCTCATTGGAATTGGTCATAAGCGGTTTCACCTTCCACCCAACCTAACCAAATTATACCACAATAGTATTCTGACCTCCATAGTGGGGTACGGATCAGGAGTCTGGGCACACAGACTCACGAGGGTCATGCCTGCCATGGCCGTAAGAAGAGTGCAGCGGAACATGATTCTACGTTCAGCGGGGGCCTACAGGACAACACCTGGAGGAGCACTGTTAGTGCTAATGGGGATCTGTCCACTGGACATAAAAATTCGGGAGCAAGCCGCCTGGTACTGGGCGAGGAAGGAAAACAGGGACAAAATCAGGGAAATATTTGGGGTTTACGCTGGGGACAAGTATGCTATCAAAAAGAGAGGGATTGAACTCTGGCAGGATCAATGGAACAATGAGGACACGGGACGCAGAACTTATGAACTGCTACCGGATATAGAGGAAAGGTTAAAATTCACATTTTCCACACCCACGAGAGGAATGCTGCACTTTCTTACTGGACATGGACCATACCCGACATATCTATGTCGGTTTGGGAAGCAGGCTACACCAGCGTGTGACTGTGGTGCTGCGCAAGGTACCCCAGAACATGTGGTGTATGAGTGCCGCCTCTTCGATGATGTAGCCCATGATTTACGACAACAGCTACCGAACAATGACACGTACCACATATTAAGGCACGAAAACACCTTCAATACCCTAAATACACTTACTGATGAAATCTCAAAGAAAGTACTCAAGAACTTTTTAAGGGACAATCATCAGTAACGGGCAAATACCTTCACCGATTTAGACTTCGTGCACCCTTCCTGTACCGTCGGGCAGGGACTTGGCCAGCCGCCTCACGGCTGGAATCCGCCTTACCCTGGACTAGGAGGGAGGGGGGCACACAAACACCGGAATTGAACGCACACTGACTATGACATATGTAGTTAGATTAGATGTAGAAGATAGGATAACACCTAGAATATACTGCAGCGACACAAAGTTAAGGCCAGCCCAGTGCCAGGGGCACGCCCACTGGGATTAGCTCAGTGGGCCGGGCCAACACCTAGTAGGTTTATAGTAGCACTGGCACACCTGTAACGCTGCAGGTAGCATGTAGTTCCTTAGACTTAGATTAAGTAGCTTAGAACCCCATAGCGGTAGGACTAGAATAATAATAATAATAATAATAATAATAATAATAGAATTACCTGTAGTGTAGAATAATAAAGCTGCATTGTACTGTATCAGCATTAAGACCCACTAATGTAGTTAGGTAGTGGGTTATATGAATAATGTAATGAATTGAATAAAGATTTAAAAAAAAAAAATTTGCAACATCACCTAAGCTTTTCAAGCTAATTAAGGCCCTACAAGCTGTAATATTATTGGGGTTTCCGTCGTATGAAAGCTATAAGTACCCTTGGAAAGGCATTCACCAAGCTACGTATTAAATTATCAACTTATAAGATGAGATCTATTCTTTCAAAGACATTTGGTTTATATAATTTACGTAACTGTAAAGATGCGCATCTGCTGCAGACGCTAATACATCGCCTGCGCAGTCAGAGAAACATTTTAACAGAAGTTGAACTGAGCGTTCCGCCTCAATTTAAATAAAAGAAAAATGACTGTAAAAAATTTTGTAGATCTTCAGATTTTATTGCACTTTTTCTTGTAATGTGAAAGGGTAAGAAGGGGTCGATTGTGAGCCATAAAAATGAGCAGTGTTGCCAGCGTGCAGACAACAGTTATTAATTGGTAAAATTCAAGTAATTCACGTTCGATACTGTAAATCGGGAAGTTATTGTTATACATGTGTTAAACAGTGAAAGAATTGCATCGAAAGAAAGAGAAAGATAATGAGTGTAATTTGCGATATAGACGTGAATCAAGAAGCGATCACAGGACAGTCTGAGATCGCACCAACATAGTCAGAAAATTACTTACGTAAGTTATACTGTTTATAAATAAGCCCTAATTGCTTGTGAGAATTATTTGAATATATTTAGTGTTTACCAGAATTCTTATTCTATTCTTTTCCTTTTTTCACCTCCATGTCATAATATTTTTATAAATGTCAATCAGCCTTTACTACAGCAGATAATACTGCGGCATCCTGGTCGTAGACAGAAGGCCGTTCCTTGTTTTCTATACAACTCATAGCCGCCCCATGTATTAATGATTTCATCTGCAAATGCAATTTTTATTGTTCATTGTTAAAGGTCAGTTAGGTAATTATAAAATTCATACTGATTACGTAAAGGAATCCGAGTTATTCTTTTCCAAATAATAGAAGCCTCTGCGTAATCGAAAACTAGCCTCCTTCTGAGAATGATCAGGAGTCGACCAGAAGACGGACGTCTTCGGCCTCTTTCGTGTTTCCCGTAGCAAAGCTGTGCCAGACTGGTAACACGACATTCTAGTATGTAACACAACGCCTATGTAAGTATTAGACTGAAACTGAAAAAATTGAAATATATCAATATTTAATTTATTATTTTTTTATCATACGAGGGGGCAACGGCCTTGCCGCAGTTGGCGCACCGGTTCCCGTGAGATCACCGCAGGTAAGCGCTGTCACGCGTGGTCGGCACTTGGATGGGTGACCATCCAGGCCGCCATACGCTGTTGCCCTTTTTCGAGGTGCACTCAGCCTCGTGATGCCAATTGAGGTGCTGCTCGACCGAATAGTATCGGCTTCGGTCAAGAATACCATCATAACGACCGGGAGAGCGGTGTGCTGACCCCACGCCCCTCCTATCCGCATCCTCCATGAGGATGTCACGGCGGTCGGATGGTCCTTGTCGGCCACTCGTGGACTGAAGACGGAGTGCTTTTTTATCATACTAGTACTGAATGTACTTCCGACCAAAAAGCGATTCTCTTAGTTGGAATCGGAGGCCTTTGTTAATCCTTTTTGAGTTCTTGTGGTGCAGTTTCCACAGTAACTTTCGTCCCCTAACACATTTTTCTTTAGAAGACAAGTACTAATTTTCATAGGTTTAGCTTTAAAAATGGTTTAACCTATCGAACTATTTTCATCAAAATTTACGTTCCCTATTCATTACCTTAGAGACTGAATTCTCAAAAACAGTGAAACAATTAAATTTGCATTTGTAACTGAGAAGCCAAAATTGCGTGTTCATATATTTAGTTTTTATCCCCTATTTCACTCCATTACTTCTGGAATTACGAAAAATCCCTTCTAAAACGATGCCAATAGTAAAAGATCAACACCCTTTTCAAATTTCGAGTTTTAATTTTACGTACAGAGATCACATTAAAAAACAGACTTTAGCAGAACTTTTGTCTCGTAGTATTTACTTTCCAGTGTTCGCAACAGACAAGTAATGCGCGTCAAGAGGACAGTTTTCCGATTATCCCTTACAGTCCCATCCGTTGGTGGCATTCACTGTACTCCATACACTGACATACAGAGCCAAGAAAGAAGAAACAGAGGACAGGGCAAAGTAGTCCAATTACTTGTCACAAATTAATAAGAGTAATAAGACACGAGCTGCTTTACGCATTAATGAAGAACCAGCCATGAAAAATGGCAACTGCAGCGCCGCAAGCTTAGGGCAGACGGCAGGGTACTCACGACGTCGATGATGTGGTGCAGCGAGATGCCGAAGACGACCTTGAGCGGCTCTGACGAGTTCTCTGCGGGCCGCACGGACGGGTCGTAGTTGGCCATGAGGTAGCGCGTCAGCCGGTACTCCTGCTCGTCGGCCAGCGCTGCAACACACGCATATCCACCATACAGCGGTCGCCGTGGGCGGGCAGGCAGAAGAGCACCGAGCAATGTATTAGTCACCCCCTAGAAAGACTTACTGGTCGCTTTGGAATGCTATAGATGGTGTAGAGCTGCTGTCAGGTGGTTCATCCCTGATTTAGGTGGTGGCAGTGAAGTATTATGTATGTACCAGTCGGCTGTACGAAATCAGCGCAGTAAGATGGATCCATATTGAGACATGAGAGAATGGTAGAATGGAGCTACTGTGTTTGGACGTGTTCATGACCGCAGAGTGAATGAAGTTACCAGGTTTTATGGTGTATCACGCGGAATGCCCAACTTCTCTACGAGGGATGGTGTAACATTCTCTGCTGTGTAATACACTGTAGTCAGTAAAAGATACATACGGAAAGGGACTGGAGACGTGTGTCACGACTTGTAATTGGAAGTCACTTTCGAACTCAGCAGGAGCTGTGGCTATCACTGAAGAAGATATTTTGTATAAAATTCGACGAAATTTGGCTTTTTCTGTTTCCTGTTCCATAATGTACTTCAGACAATTCTGAACATTTTGGTATATCATACACTAAAATCAGACAGTTTTAAGACTGACATATGACAATTTTCAGCACCTCGTGTACACTGCCAGAGTTCAACGTCCATATTTTGATAACTACACAGTCTAGAAGGCTGTTAACTGCCTTGGTTTGATGTCACTGTTACGTCTCAGAATTTGGCATTACGAATAAACAAATCAGTTCTTTGTTTCTGGCACTAGTTATAATATGCTAGCCAGTGAATGCTATACTGTATATGCATATATTTGCTTTTTCTACGTTCATAAAATGACTAAAAGTAAAACAAACGGAAATTTGCGGTTAACAGATATGTGGCTCCGTAAACCTTTCCGGCATAATAATTGGTCGTATTCATGTCGGGTCTCCAGGCGGAACATATCGTCATCTGGACACAATATTTCGGCGGTCCACCTGGCTGCCATCTTCAGGTGAATTGGCCGTCGTACTATCTCGCTGGAAAATGACGCTGGAAATCTGACATGATTACAACATGAGAGATCTGAATATGCGACTGAAGCAGCATAAAACACATGTGGAAACAGAGAAGGAGGTGTAAATGCGGTGTGCTGTGCTCGGTGTAAGAATAGCAAAGATGAATTTTCTGGTAAACTAGGTGAATTTACAAAAAAAGCATTTTCTTCCTTGTGACGCTTAAGAGGACACAATATATAGGCCAGGATAATTTTATTGTATGAAAGAGTCAAAACTATAAGTCTGTATAACAATTTATAATTAAAAAAGCTTCGAACCTCAGTACCTCATAACTCCTTTTTTATTATAATTGACCAGTCAGCTCAAAAAGCACTGAAGGTAGAAATAAGAAATTATCACAGTACGCCAAGAACAAGGTTCAACACACATACACCTAAAATGTTAAAAATAACCTATTCTGTACAGTTTTGATGTCCACTTATTTAAAAAAAAAATTATGCCAGAAAAATTAAGTGTTTGGGGAAAATATCGTTACAAGTCTGGTAATACAATTTATTGCAATAATTCTAGTTCAATATATCTACAAAACTGCATTAATTAATCACGGAAAATTGGCAGTTGGTGTCTTAAACGTTCTACAATAATCGGTTAGGAAGTTTGATTATTTAACACTGGCAACAGAGGAAATAAAATCTTGCATGCAGGCAGGTCCATCAGAATCAGTGTCCGAGCGAATAATGCGAAGAGAACTGAATACAATGGACTTCTGGAGTCAGATGCGGCGCAAAAGACCTTTACGAACAGCGGTATATAAAGATGCACGTTTTGAATGACCCACACAACACAGAAACTAGACAGTAGCTGATTGAAGTGGTGTAGTATGGTCCATCTGCTCGCAATTTCGCCTGTTTTTAATGACTCGAGGCGTCGAGTGCATCGATGATCAGTGCGCTCTGTCGGGTGCTTCCCAATAAGCGGATTCCACCTCTCGTGTGATACCTGTAATTTCTGCTCATTAGCCGTCCATGGCTGCCTTAACTGTTCTATTGGACTCCAAAACGCTTTTAACCACAAATGTATTTGGTGGTGGAAATAAGCGGAATTCAAATTATTTCCAGTCCAGCGAATAAGATACCAGTTTCTATTTAAGCAAGTGTTCATGCATGTTTCTTTTTTGATTTATTTTAAACGTTGTGACTTACACGTTCACGTAATTCCAGCGTGTCCAACGTGTCATGCTATCTGATAGAGTGAAACTGGCCTCTGTGGTTTGAGTGCGCGAAATGAATATACATAATGTCAGGGACACAAATTAAGTTAAGATGCATAATTATGCATATAGAAAACTTGTTAAAAACAAAATTAAAATAACAGAATACTTATTCTTTGTCAACAGACTGTAGTAATATCTAAGACAAAGTAACAGTTCTACATGTTATTTAGCAGTAACAAGACACCATTCTGAGACCACAGAGCGCAGACGAGTGCTAGATACGATAACGTCTCTTACGATTATGCAACAGCAAGGACATACATCGCTGTCTCGGATGGTGTGATATGATTAGGTCAGTCTGATAGTTAATTTCCTCCAGTTACACAGTTATTATATTTTGCCCCACACAGATTTTTAGCGAAAGAAAATGCGTTTAGCAACAACATCATAATGAAACAGTCTTTGCCACTAAGACCTTCAACTAAAATATTTTAAATACAGTATATAATCTGTGGTACCTTTAGCTGTGAGATGTGACGTTTGGTGAAATTAGCTTCAATGCCATATTTTAGATAGGCTAAATGTATTATTTCTGAAACTAAATTAATTAAAATAGTGAAAACTACGTATTTGTCTTCTCAAAGAGGAAATTTTGAATAAAATTGGTAATATGTATAGTTAAAATGGTTACAAATGTCTCTGAAAAGCTCAAATACGGTTTGTGCTGATATCTGGATCTACAATTTTTTTATATTTAAAACTGGGCATTTTTAGGGGACCAAACATCTGTGACAGAAACGCTGACTATGTACATATTTGTGAACAAATTGTAATGGTTTGCGTTATTCATGATACTGATTTTGTGAATGGAAGTGTGTATAAATAATGTGTTTGTTGGTAATTTTATATCGTGAGTTAGGACCGCCTGAAATCACTCAGATATCTCTGAGACACGTCATATTCACAGATGTGCGTGCCCATTGGATAACGTATGTTCAGACAACGGATGTAGTCCAGTAAGTAAAACAATATTTGCTGTAGTTTATGCACAACGTGTAAGTAGGATGAACATGTTATGAATACCCATAGGCACGTGGGGGGAACGAAGGTGACGTAATGAGCAATGTAGTATTTTCCGTTTTGTCATCAAACATCCGTACACAAAACTATCCTGTTCTTATCTCAATTCACATATAAAGGCAAACTTTGTTCTTATACTTCGCGGTCTCAGACATTATGGATCTAGGAGACGGATTGCAGATTACTTCTCTGCGATCAATTACCGGAAGATACATTAAGAACAAGGTGAAATTTATTCCTCATTTATCACAAAACATGAAAAGTGTCATGGGGTATATTTCCACCATTTATGAGCGCCATGAAATAATACTAATCTACAGTGAACTCTTAACAAATGGTTATTTATGAAATGTTAAGAACATACTGGGTAACATGGTCAAGCACAGTCCGGCATTCTGGGGTGGGAAAGCAGTATGGGTAATGAGAATGCAGAATATTCACATAATCATGTACTGGCAAGGGCAGGGTTCTTAACATATTCGTCTCTACCATACACCAGTTTACTGATTCTCAAAGAGTGAGTGGGTGTGTGAGGGCCTGCAGCTGCTCAAATAAACTGTATCTACAGCCATCATATGAATCTGGACAAATGAATAGAAATTTTTAACCAAAAGAAATTTCCCACATACATAGGTAGCCTTCATACCATCAATTGTGCCAAACACTACCTGTATAAAAAGTCAGAGTGAGCAAGCTTAGCGCACATGTTTGGCTGAGGGCCAAAATTCAGACTATCAGCGTTACGTTTGGGATCTGCGGAACAAATAGGAATGAATTATGCATGTGAGAATTCGTTACACGCAGGGCTTAGCGTTACATCGTTTTCTAAGCAATGTAAGTTGTCAATAAACTTTAAGTAATGGCCATAGATTGGGTGAGGGGACAGAATTTAGACTAAGACCAGTAAACTAAAATTCACGAAACAAATATTCCACGTGCATTTAAGTATGCATTTAAGTACTTATTATACTCAGGGCTTTAAAGTCTAACATTTAAGCAAGGCCACAGATCAGTAAACTTTAAATAAGGGTCATGTGATCAGCTGAGGGGCACACTTCAGGCAATCAGTCACAAAGAAAACTCCATGAAAATCCACGAAAATGCATTGCTTATAAGTCTCTTGCAAATAACAGAACGATACAGACACATTGCTAATAGAACTGCTCGTAATACTTTAACATTAAACAACAAGTGCACAAGTTTAACAGCTCCATTAGATACAAAAAGCGGATCATACAGAGCTGCTACTAGCACGCGAATTAACGCAGAAAGTTGAGAATAAAAATAAAGAATCACAGAACATTTGCTTAACCCCTGCAAAGAAATGAAAAATATTAACAGTAATCACAGTTTGATCTAAAATAACCGAATACCTCTGTCAGTTGTATCAGGGGAGCGCTCTAAGAAAGCGTCCACAACTTACCAGGCCAAACGGAAGAGCGACGCACAGTCGTTTTGTCTGAGAGCATACATCCGCCACAAGCTACTGACTAACCTCTGTGTTTCAGCGCAGTCCATCAACAAGTTAAGTTGGCACTACAATACCACATCTCTATGATAATTCTGGGCCTACTGGAGCAAACTTCAAAATACTTAAATTCTCCCTTATACTCACTCACACAGGGTTAGGTGGGAAACAAAACGGACTGTTCAAGGAAAAACAAACATAGTTTCTCTTCTCCAAAGGCTATGTGTACTATGGCAACACTGAACAGGGGAAAGGCTAACACTACTGGCGTGATAAGGCGCCAGGAACACTTGAAACCTATGAGACGGATTCAGTTGCTCTATTTCAGTTGTCCTCTTTCGCATTTCATTAACGTAATACAAACAGAAAACATACGGATGTATTGTAATCAACACCATGTAACACAGGTATAGAGAAAAGAAAATAACCAGTTTTTGATGTAGAAAACACCTAAAGTTGCGCAATACATTTATTTTCATGTAACTGATAGCCGGTTTCGGGTATCAGAGTCCATTCTCAAATAATCAAAAAAGAAATGTTATGTTCCATAATTGCACGCGAACCACGTTAATATTGTACATACTTGGATTAAGTCAAGTTTCTTCAGTGAATTGGTAGGACAAACGTACTAACCCAGCATGCTGGAAAGACAAAACAAATTTTAAGTATCACATTGTTCCGTTTGAATATTTATATATAGGTAGGCAATAGGCAGTAATTGTGAGATGCCGTCAATTGTGATCATATTGGTGGATGTAACACTATATACTTTGAGCTAGTGTAAATTATGTATTTGAGTGACTAAAAAGAGTGAATAACTGAACACTTTTTTATTTTTTATTTTAGTCTCTTTTTAAATTACAACCATATACTACACAAAATGGGTTTTATGGTAGTTAACATCCACTACCAGATCTGAGGCACTACCTAAACTTTACTATGTTAACGTACCAACGAACAAGAAGGGATGTTAGTGTTTTACAGAACAAATCATATGATAAAATGATTTTTAGTTCAATTTTTATCTGCACTTAACTATCGCTAGAAGCCATAGTATGAACTGGTGTATCAGTTTATAAAGGACAGCTCGATATAAGTATTTATTCTTTAATCAAGGTGCGTTAAGCTGCAATGAGGAGTTGTTCTTAGTCTATATTAATCTTTACAGCGGTTGCTGATTCACTGTGTGCCACGCCCGTTTTATGAAAACGAATTTCGCTGAGCGCAAACTATCCATCACGTTGATGATGGTAACACGCTGTACATTGTTACTGTTGTTAATAGTGTCACATCAACATTCATGAGTCTGAAACACTCACGTAAACAGAAATTCAAAGTGATCAACATATTAGACATTGAGTTACAGTTATGTCACAACTTTTATTTCAGCCTATATTTGCAATTACTTTTCTCTGAGGTGAGTTCATAAAATTTAATTGTTGTAGTCAAGATTCTACGAAGCTTTGACCCGTCAAATACCCCAGCAGTGTCCGATATAAAAAACTAATTTCTTTCAAGTATTTAGTGTACTCCATTGGAGGAGCTCAACTTGTTTAATGTTGTTTTATGTAACTGGAAAGCCACTGTGTTCTATAGGAGTGACGTCTTTGTTAGCTACTGATAGAGTTGTCTATAACTTTATTCGTTGACATATAAGTGTATGAATGCAGTATCTGTAAGCTTCTAAGTGTGATTCAATAAACGTGATTCTTTCTATTTGCTACTTTGAGTAGAAATATCCATCAGCATTGAAAATCCGGTAGTGTGTTTCTACGTTGTAATTGCATATTAAATGCTCTTACTGTATAGAAAACTGTCTAAAATTCAATACTACATCTGTACTACTGGTAATATTTGGTAAATTATCTCCACATTTACGCCAAATAAAATTACATTCACTTACTTCAAGATTTGTTTTAGTTCTTAGCCGAAAGTGCATACACTTCGGGCTGAGCCACATAATCTATTTGCTGAAGTGTCCCTGCTGCGTTTTACTTACGACAACATTTAAAGCTCGAATATTCACATCGATGATAGCCTCAAATCCTCCGTAATTACTTCTAACTTCTCGTGGAAGGCCCGCATACGTAGCACTATATTGCCATGCCATATATTGACGATGTTTTGACTTGTGCATTGTTAAGCTTCAGGTTGTTGCAAGCCGGCTAGGGCACTTCAAGATAGGAAATCAGAGACACAGTGCAGAGAGCAGGCAAATGTGTTAGCATTTACGTTACCGGAGATAAACAGTAATGCTAGAGCCCTAAGAATTGCAGACGCTCTGGGTAGCTGCCCCTGAAGAGAAGTTTCACTCCAGAGATGTAACTGGTAGCTCCATCCACGCCTAGACGCTGTTGGAAGGCGTCACAGTAGAAGATAATCACAAAAAGGCACGTTTTAGCAAGCTTGATACTTGTCCCTGAGAACCGCAACGTCAGTGGGTTTACACAGGATAGAGTGCTACAACAGCGGTCGCCACTCATGAGAGTGAGTAAAACACTGTTGTTGCTAGCCATAATAGCAAGGGCAATGAACGCTGTTGAGAACAAACCTGAAATTTGTTAATGTGAAGGTCGGAAACATAAATGCCAAGTAGGAGAAGGGGAGGAGTCTGAACGTTGTTGGCCAAAGGCGCCTTCGTCAGATTGGCCGACGCCGCTTAAGTGCTGGTGGATTGGGCGAAGTATTGGAAGGGAGAAATGGTACGCTAGCGAAATCCTTTAAAAACCCATGTTTTTGTATTCAGACAGATTTCTCAGTCAGATCGCTGGGGTGCCAACCGCGTGTCGCACATTGCCAGCTTCGGGTTAGCTGCGAGAAGACTGTTGTTCTCAGAGTGCTGCTCTCAAATTTCATGCTTTACATTGCTCTTAGTAATTGCTATTTCTGATAGCTCTCACTCCAAGGATTCAGACACTGCCGCCTGTTGTACAACCAATTGCATTCTTTGCTTTTTATAATGTTTAGAATTAGCCTTCAGTCTAGTAGTTAGATTGTAAATAGTGTTAAACAGACCCCTGTGTATCACTGAGCCTTCTGCTGCGTGCTATTGAGTCTCAAAATCGGCGCCTCTCATGGGTGCGTTGTGACAGTGTTTAGCGCTCCTGCGAGCAACCAACCTGCCATTCTCTGAAGTTTGTCTTTCTGCAATTGCTCCTAACCGCTTGGGAATTGTGAACTCACCTGTAACCCCCTGTCTTCCCTGTATCCTGTGTTAGGATACGATGGGCAGTTCAAACATATATCAACTGTATGTGTTAAGTATGATCCAAGCATGGAAATTGAACACCACAGATTGGTGATACGTATTTCCAATGACCTAAAAACTGCAGATTAGTCATATCGTACCATAGCATTTCATGTAACTTAGTGAAGATTTTTTCCTTGTTTTACTGTGATCAAGTGTGTACTGTTCCCTCCTAAACTTTCGTAGTTAATCTGCGTGACAATCAATCCAATTGCAGTCAGCTAAATATAGGCCTACTCAGCCGAAGTGGTTAACTTTATAGTGTGTCCGAATACTGTCTTTTTGTCGGACTAAGAAATGATAGGCAGGCTCATTCCGCGCCTATCGCAATTAAAGAGACCTTTCCGTTACGGATTTTGAGACCACTAGTTCGTCAGTTTTTCCTGCAGACGTCGTACATTTGTGTACATGTGTTCTGATGAAATATTAATTTCTTTATTTTACAATTTAGGTATTTTTACAGCGTATTTTTTCATCTAGATGGTTTAGATAACGTGCGTAGTACTTCATAGTCCTTGTTTTACCTGTTGCAGTGTAATCGATAATAATAAACCATTTGAACACATATTCTGGCTTTAATCTTTCCCGACGATGAATTCGACTTCTTCTTCTCTGATGCAGGCCACTGTCTCCAAGCCACCAAATGACTGCATTTTCTTGAATATGCGTCTCATCCACAGGTACTACAGTACTCACGAAATTAGATTAATCCTTTGTAAAACAATCTAAACATTGGCGAGGAATTTGTTTTTGCGTTTGGGTTCGGTCAGTAGTTTACAAAAGTGGCGCAGATTTGCATAATGCTCTCTCATTGTCGTATGCAAAGGGAAGATGTTTCACTTGCTGATTCGGTTATCTAGATGAGGTAATGGCTGAAGTAAAGCTGTGAGAAGGGGTCGTGATTCGTGCTCAGTTGGTCGCCGGCACGGTAGCTCAGCGTGTTCAGAGAGAGGGTTAGCTGCCCTCTGTTATAAAAAAACTGAGTTAATGGATCAACTAGCGTAATGGGACGTCCGCCTCGAACAAACAGGACAAACAGTAACGAACAAAATGAGATCAACAAACAAACAAAAAAAAAAGTTGGTAGAGCACCTGCACATGAAGTGCAAAGGTCCGGCGTTCGAGTCTCGGTCAGGCACATAGTTTTAATCTGCAAGGGAGTCTGAAGTTAGTTGTCATGTATACACTTCATATAATAATTCATAGTGAATTCATGCAAATACTGTATCGCTATTCGTCACTGTGAGTGCACAATGTGAGGTATATAAATATCCGGGAACGAAGCAAATTCTATTGCGCTGCGTGGCCTGCAGGCACGTAAAACAGTCGTTAGACGAACAGACGCTTTGTTATTCAGATCACTGGTGAACATATAAAGGGATGCCACGTGCATCCGTAGACGCGGGTTCCTAACCTGTCCAATCTGTTTTGGCAACAGAGCTTTTTAACCCTCGCAATACCGAGAGAGAGGGGGAAGGGTATTTTGTGCCAGCCTTTTGAAAAATCTTGTCATCAAGTGAACTGCTTTATATTTTAAAATTTTGAAAAAAAAAACTATTTTCTTTAACGAATTCTTCTATCAAATTCCAAAAATATTTATTATTTTCACTAAAACTTAATCCAAAATTTAAGTCTTTGTGTTACATATTACTTCCCCAATGTTTTAGGGGTAAGGACCTTATTTACACGTCAGTATCACTTTAAAAAGTACATTTGTTGTAAAAGTCAACAACAGTTAGCGAAATTTACATTTTTAAATTTTCTTTTAGGGTGGGTGTTGTGTACATAATTCCACGTAGTCAGCGCGTACACAACTTTCCCACTAGAGCGCGCCCCGCTAAGCACAACAGCGCAGGCGCAGCGCTCGCCCGTCTCCGCACTACGAGATGGCGCTGTCTTAGAGATGGACCAAATTCTGCTTCCGCCGATCCGCGTATTAATACGTAACGCTGCCAATGAGATTGCTGCTAACGTAGAACCTTTTCTTCTCGCGGATCACACTCGCGCAGTGATACGTGAACGCGCGAGGTATTATGACGAGTGTACAGACCTCCGATTAGTCAGTGTGCATTTGTCTGCATTAGTCTGAATTAGTCTGTACCAGTCTACAGTCAAGTTTCAGTCTGCGCCTAATAAGATTATCATATTCCTGTACATAGCCATGAAGATAAATGAATAGACACTTTGTCAAGTATCAGAGATATGTGAGAATAAGATTAACGTATCAAGACCAAAGGAACTTCAGATTGTCAATTGTAAATAGCATCCAGAATCAAGTTAAGTAAGGTTTATGATTGTTATTATTTTAATAAATGTGTGTGAAAATTAATCAAGTTCTGTTTAAAGTTGGTCACCGTCAATCTGCTACTCTAAGCGTGCAAGTGGCATTTCTATCGTCTGACCTAACGGCAAAAGATAAACACGCCACGATAAGAGCACGAGAGATATTGCTGACACTTACCTACTTCGCTAGAGCGACAAGTCAAATAATCTGATGGTGTGTGTACCGAAGGTCTTGCAGTACGCACACCACTGTGGGCTTATATTTACCTCTCTTTGGCAGTAAACATAATTGAAAGTGCGCTGATTTTACTTACGTACTAAGAGATATTTCCATGTTCAGGACAGTACTAACACACCTCTACTATCTTAAAAAGTATGATGTCGATATAGCTCAATAACAGTTAACGAATTTTGTAATTTTTCATAAGTTTTTTCAGGTGGTCTTAAAGTACCCTCAGTTGGTAATGCGTATCACGGAAAATGCGTTACTGAGTCAGTGCCGAATTTCGACTGCTATTAACAGACTGTTATAGAAGACATTAAGAAAAGATGGATAATTTACCTACGAGTTTCTAATTATCATGTATGGAAAATTTATTTCGATTTATTTTTGCGATAAAAATCAAGTGGTAGTTATTTACGGCACTTTGGGGCACCTTCTCTACCTTTATTTCATTTTGTAACGAGAGTGTGTAACGGCTACATCAGTGTCGTTGATACAAAATTTAATCAAGTAACGCAACAGCGTGCTCGCTTCGGAAGCAGGAGCGGCCTCTGCGCCCCATAGCGGTAGTCGCAGCGCGGCAGGCTGGCCCGCGTCAGCTGGGCCCCCACGCACTTAGCAGCGCGGCGCGGCGCGGGCGTGCTGCCTCCCATTAACGCCGGCGGCGCCGACTGCGGCTGCAGCCTCGGTCGTGTGGGAGGAGTAGGCGCCATCCGCCAGTGTGGACTTTTTCCGGCTGAGAAGTGAAATGCAAATGCAGGAGAGAGGGCGCGCGGGGGCCATTGTGCGTGCTGCGGGCTGGGGTAAACTTGGCGGCGAGGCGAATTGTGCGCCATTATGGCGGCGGCGCCAATTGGCCGCGCCAGATGAAAGCGACGCCGCCGCTGCCTGCTTCAGATGAAGCTGGAACACACCTGCCTCAGGCCACCTGCCACTTACTAGTCTCGTCGCGTCTTACGTTGCCCACATGGCAAACACCCGCCCGCGGTTTTACCATTTTTACTGACGTAGAAATTAGCTTCTGACTTTTAATTCGCCATCATTTATTCATTCTACACGAAATGAGGTAACTATCGAACAATTACTAAAGTTGACTGGCAAAAATCAGCAAGTCCTCTTAACCCCCTCCTACCCCGATGGTAATATTTTTGTTTGTTGCTTATCATTTAACTCCTACTTTTGTGGTTAAATTCATGCTACATAAGAGTGGTAATCAAAAACAGTTTTGATTACCGCTTCTAAAAAAGTCAAGTTGTGACCATGAGACTTAGAAACAGAGGCCGTCTTTCTCTACACGATCTCTCTTCTAATGCGGTACATTTAACCTAATTAGAGATGACTTGGAAAAGTCTTTGGTTGTAGAAGTACGTTTCGGCAGTTCAGAAACGTTACTGATTAACTTATTTACTAGGTTGCCCACACAAACTGCAGTCGGTCTTTGGCTTCGCCAATCAGCCTCAGCTACGTTCCTCGGTCCATGTATTCTTCCCTAGCTAATCCTATCTTGCTCAAGTCCTCTCTGATCCTCAATGTATCTCAGCTGCGGCCTTCCACTTGGTCTGTTAACTCTGATGCCTTTTTCCACCAGCTGCCTTGTGATATGGGCTTCACAACGCATTACGTGTCCATCGCACTTTAGTTCCCTCTCCCTAATCACACCCACAATGTTCAGCGATTTGAACAACCCCTGCAGTTCCCTGTTTTTCCTTTTTTCCGGTCATCTCCATCCTTCACTAGTCCAAAAAACTATGTCAGTACACCACTTGGAAATATCAGGAGTATTTTTTTCCATTTTATGCGTCATAGTCTAGGTCTCTGCTCCGTATAGGACAGGTTGAATTACTGCCTTGTAGATTCTAATCTTCGTGAATGTCGAAAGAAGTCGGGACTTCAGCAGCTTTGCGAGCGCAAACCGTGACCCGTGTCCTGCTTGGATTCTTACCATTACTTGCTGGTCTATTTTATTCCTTTCCATTAGTATTGCCCCAAGATATTTGAACTTTTTTGCCCTTTTTAACGATTTCATCATCCACGTCTAAAGGTCCATCAGCGTTCTTTTGCTGACAACGAGACATTTGGTCCTACTTATAGTGACCTTCAAGGTCGCTCTCATTGTCTCTTCCATTAACGCTCTTACCATCCGTACCACATATTGCTCACTTCGTGCTATAAAAACTACATCATCTATATAGGCCAGGGTGTCGATCGCTCTACCAAGACGTATTCCTCTCTGCAGGCTTGGTACCTTTATCAGTGCTGTTTCCATAGAGTAAGAAGAGGGAGGGATAGGCAATATCCCCGTCGCACTCCGGTGGTCGCTCTGAATTTCTCCGAAATGTTACTATTCACTTTTACCAAGTATTTTGTCTCTTGTTTACGTGCTTGTGTTACTTAAATTAATTTTCTGTGAACCTGCGCTCATTCCAGTTCTTGCCGTATAACTTGCCTATTCACATTATCACACGCAAGTCCACAAAAACACAGTGAACATCTCTGCGAAGTTCCCAGTTCCTTGATAGCCTTTGCCTTATTATGTGTAGTTGGTCTAGCTTTGATTTTACCTTTCTAAGCCTGATTGTTGGACTCAATGTACCTCCTCGACGTATGGTGTTAGCCGCTTCAGCCACAATACGCTCAGGATCTTACAAGCTGTGCATAGTAAGGTAATTCCTGATGCTTCTCATTGGGTCTCCATTTATAAATATTGGACAGCTGACACACAGGAAACGTTCCACCTCGAAAATTACTGTGTCGTCGTTCTGGAAATATTTTCTTTACCTGAGGAATGAAAAGTCACTAGGTGCCATGAGAAGAGAATACTGCGGACTGAGGCAAAATTTGATAGCCTATGGAAGCAATATGTCTGACTCTGTCCTGATTCCCGCAACACTTCGTCTTGACAACCCACCACAATATCGTTAGGAGAAAACGAGATCTTCGCATTTTTCTTATGGTTGCGAGCCCATGTGCTATTGCCCCTTGCTTTCATTCTACGTCTCGGGGTAGTACTTACACATCCAGCACTAATTCTTGGTGGTTTAACGGCTAAAGGAATCATCTCGTATGGCCTGATACGGAGCCAACACTTCCGCTGCTGCCTCGCTTCGAGAACCTATCTTATAATAGGTATGAACAGCCATGGAATATGACCTTCGTAGCACAAGATATTAAAAAATGACGCATGACAGATTTTCACTTTTATCACTATTCTGAGACGCTTATCTTCGATGACTCAGTTTCTCTTTAGATTCCCATTCCCGGTTGCACACGGAGGGCTGGCCGGGGACTTCGTTCTTGGTCATTCAGACACTGGAAGCCGCTGCGCTACCCAACTGCTGTGTCATGTGATGGCGTATTGTTGGTGTTTATTTCCATAACTCACCATGCATTGCTGAAGCTTTGTTTCTTTTGAAACACAGAAAAATAATCACCTATTTTATTGATGGTCTGCACTATTTTATTTTGGCTCCTTTGTTGATCTCTACAATACATTGCTGCAGAGCTGATGACCTGTAACTACAAATAAACAATAAAATGAATTCAGTTGTCAGATATCAAATAGGGTACGCTGTTCCTCGGAGTGGAAGCGCTTTATTTGTTTTATATCAGTGACACTTTAAAAATTAAAGGTTTTCGAATCAGTGTGAGGAAGTTAATAACGTTTCGTTGTGGCTTGTTTTAAAGAAGAAAAGTGCTTATAAATAACAGATTGTAATGTAACATTGCAAGTTACGATGTGACGTTTTTGTCGACGATATATGAACGTTAGATTAGTATGTGGAGAAGTGAAATATAATATGAAAAATTGCTAACAATGTAAATCGGAATGAACCAAGAATTGGAATTTCGGTTACCACAGTAGCCTGAAGATAAACATACGGCACGTCAACGTCAAAGGAAAAATAACAATATGTTTGTGTGGTTACAGCAAGCACAGAAATATTAATTTTGTAAATAAAAACCACCTTTTCTTCCTGCAGTGTACTTTATTTCTTCCAGACGCTTTTCGCCTTTTACTTTAAGGCATCACCAGTGCAACTTTTTAGTCGGCATCAGCGTTTCCTCTCACCTGGTCACATGTTTGAGGTCGCACTGTAACTTCACATACGAAACATAAGTACGTTTTCATGTTATGAATTTTTTCTTCACAGTTTTCATATTGACAAACAGCTTATTGTATCCTGTCTCGGATTCTTCGGCCGACGTCCATCTAATGATTTTACTGACGTTTCGCCAGCTCGAGTGGCTGGCATTGTTGGCTTCACCCTCCATTGCTGTTGGTGGAGGGTGAAGCTTTTACAAGGCTAGCCACTCGTGCTGGCGAAACGTCAGTAAAATCATTAGATGAACGTCGGCCGAAGAACCCAAGACAGGAGCCAATAGGCAGTTTGTCAACAAGTGGCCACGAAAGCCTTAACAGTTTTCATACTGTTTGCCCCAATTGCTGTGTAGCACCATTTGCCTTCTGTCATTAGTTGTAGATATTTTACCGAAATCTGTGCTTTACTGTCGTAACTACTGTGTTCACACTGTCTCATCCTGTTTGGTTTCCAGAAAGAGACAAAGTGGACATAGTAGTTACGGCTGTAAAGCACAGTTTTCGATAAAATATCTACAACTAATGACAGAAGACGAATAATGCTCCATAGTAATTTGGGAAAATAATATAAAATAGTGAAGAAAAAAGTTAATAACATGAAAACATGCTAATGTTTCGTAAGAGGAGCTATAGTGTGACCTCCAGCATGTGACCAGATGAGAGGAAATGCAGATTTCAATCAAAAACGCGAAGAACTAGTCCACTGACGTGCATAATTGAAGCCACAAATAATTTTGTAACGTATACACTTTTCTTAAAAATGACACTTAATTGTCTTCATCGAGTAATTAATCACTGATATGTAAGATGATTTACCGACTCATGCCGATTCCCTAAAGAGAAAATCACGGCTTAAATGAGCCTGAAGGCATTTCGCCACGCTGGTTCTCACAAATTTTTAGCTGTAGCAGATAGTTTTGACTATGGTCAGCGATCATGGCGCACTTATACATCGGAAGTACAACCTAGGTCGCATTTAATTTATTGCACAACAACTGTTAATTATGCGTTTCGGCAGACTTCCATGATTAAATTCCGTCCTAAAAATAAAACAAAAAGGAATTAAAAATCTTGATACCTCTCTTTTATGTCAAAATATGATAGTTTTAATCTACCAAAACGCTTAATTTACGACCGACGTTGATAAATGAATAGAGATCTGACTGTACTCCCATCTCATATGTAGTTAATGTCCCTGTAGTAGTGGTACACACTTATTCTCTTTGTAATTGGATCAAGATCAGGGCCCTACCTTTAGTTTTAGAGACGCTTTCATGCCAAAAATTATCCACACTAGATATTCAGTTTATAGATTCTTTCGTTAAAAAGATGTTATACTACTACCGAATTATTAACGATAACGAACTTTCGAGGTGCATCACACACATCATTTTACATGTTCTTTTGCGCTCATTCTAGTATTTTCTGTTTTCGTTTGGGGTGTAAATATATATTTACGGCACCCAGGAACGAAACACAACCAACATTAAGTACTTAAATGATGATTTCAAGGCATACTACTCGCTTTTTAGAATGTTTGCATTTCAGATAACCATAATGTTGAATAAGTGCCGGCTAGTAACCCGCGTAAATTCTGAAGTTTATGGGTGGTTTTAACTGGTTAACGCAGTTCCATTACAAAAATGGTTCAAATGGCTCTGAGCACTATGGGACTTAACATCTGTGGTCATCAGTCCCCTAGAACTTAGAACTACTTAAACCTAACTAACCTAAGGACATCACACACATCCATGCCCGAGGCAGGATTCGAACCTGCGACCGTAGCAGTCGCGCGGCTCCGGACTGAGCGCCTAGAACCGCTCGGCCACCGCGGCTGGCTGATCCATTACAATGTACAGTATTTTCCTCATTGCTCACGATATCGTTTGCACTGTTTAGTTTCACCAACGAGACGTTTGCAGCCTCGCATTTAAAATTTCGCCGTTCCTCAGCTCTTGGCTTTCTGGAGGCTTATTATTAGATCAATCGCCACATATAACCCGTCCCAAAAGCTTTATTGGAGGAAAGAATCCGATATATCTTCTGAAGTAGAAAATAGAGGAGTGTGTGTCACGGACATGATATACGGGCTGGGATGGCGATTATTCAAACATCCGCGGTTCCTTTTTGCGGCGAGAAGTTTTCACAAAATTTCAGTCACCAACTTTCCAGACGTGAAAATATTTAGTTGTCTCTCACCTACAAAAGTAGAAATGACCATACAATAAAATAAAGAAATAAGGGTTCGAATGGAGAGGTTAAGGTATTCATTTTTCCCACGTGCTGTGCGAGATAGAAACGGTCGAGAATTGTCTGAAAGTGGTTCTGTGAATCCTCTGCCCAACACTTAATAGTGAACTACCGAGTACTGATGTAGGTGTGACGGGTGTCCGCGAAGCAAAGACGAATTTTAATTTTGCGTCATTTTGTCATTTGACGGTTGTCAGCCGTGGTTTTTCATGTTTGTTATCCGCGACCCTTCCCATTAGTAGCGTGATAACTTTTGTGTGGTGAGCATTGTTCTTTGATGCTTATTTTCGTCGTGCAGCAGATGAAAACTGATCAACGTACCCAAGTGATAAGAAGTTGTTGCAGAAACAGTGAAAGTCCCACGGCAACCGTTCGGGAATTGCGTGTGACGCTCGGATCTGATGCTGCTCCAACTGAATCATCGGTTCGGAAGTTAATCGGGAAGTTTGAAGCCACGGGTTCTGTTTCAGGCGTTAAGAAAACAGGACGACCGCGTACTGTTCGAACACTAGAAAACATTGCTGTCGTGCGTGAATGTCACCGTACACCCCAAAAAATAGTTCGTCGACGAGCGCACCAAACGAATTTATCACCAAGTTCAATGCATGAAATCTTTTCAGAATATCTGAAAATTCATGCGTACATGTGCATACAAGTGCTGAAGCCTTCAGATCATGGAAAGAGACATCAATTTGCTCAATGGGTCTTCGCTCGACAAGCAGACAACGAGAACTTCACAAAAAGAATAATTTTCTCAGATGAGACGCACTTCCATCTCAATGGGTACATCAGTAAGCAAAACACAAAATTTGGGGTAACGACAATCCATGGGAGACTGTGGGATATGTGTTGCTTCCACAACGCACGACTGTGTGTTATGGGTTCTGGGCATGATCGGGCCGTACTTTTTGAAAATGATGGTGGAGCTGCCGTCGTTGTGAACGGGCGACCGTCACCGAAACATGCTTTATGATTGGTTTTTCCTTCTTATTGATGAAAATGACGCGTTTTGGTTTTAACAAGATGGTGTGTCGTGTCACACATCCCGTGAAGCCATTGCTCTGCTGAATGTAAAGTTTCCTCAAAAAATTCTCTCTTTGTGGGGCAACCAGGAATGACCTGCTAGATCATGCTATTTTACGCCTTGTGACATTTTTGTGGGGATTTGTGAAATCAAAAGTGTACGAGAACAAACCAAAAACAATACGCAATTGAAGGATGAAATTAAAAGGGTTATTAACGAAATCCCACCAGATGTTAGAGAACGTATTATCGAGAACTTCATTATGAACGCATTGTTCGTTGCCGCGCGGCTTTGGGTGGTCATATGGAGGATATAATTTTTCATACATTAATGGGAGAACTTACTTAACATATTTGTAAAAGAACATTATATTTTCAATAAATTTTGTGCTTTCTATAGGACTTTA
This sequence comes from Schistocerca americana, assembly GCF_021461395.2. Lineage (NCBI taxonomy): Eukaryota > Metazoa > Arthropoda > Insecta > Orthoptera > Acrididae > Schistocerca > Schistocerca americana. Next base: position 788,327,166 of record NC_060119.1, read on the forward strand.
ATATTCGTCCCTTCTTACCGGACACCCGCTAGAATATTCACAGAGTTGTTGGATCAGGAATTCCGGACTCGGGTATGTGTAAAATCCTTTCATATTGTGGTAGCTACGAGGTAACTCTGAACAATCGTAAGTGCGAAGGTAAATATTTATTCTCTACGGGGCTACCAAGAATCAGAAGTAATTTCAAATGAAATCCTGCACTTAGTGTTGAAAATGATGCAGAAGTTTCTCCATGACCATATTTGTAAAGTTTCCCTACAAGTGTGTTCTTCTGTAATTATACTTGAGCCTGTCAGTGAAGTACTTGCCTATGCCGGCAATATAGTAAATGAATTTTCTTATAATTGCTCACGAATGGAATATTTGTGAAAATAGTGGTGAAAACAGTGGTTTATATATAGCAATGAGAGGTGCTACTCCCTATCTGTTAAAGAAAGTCGTTTGAATGTATTTCTAATTCATATGAGAAGTAATGTCCAGTTACGCTCGCGTTGAATAATGGAAACTCGCGCATCTCTCGATGGCAATCGCCAGGAAACTTTGTGGGGCAAACAGAAAAGGCAGCGAAGTAACTGGTGTGGTGCGAAGTCCGACATATCGTAAAAATCTGTCAGGCAGCACGTAAAGCAAGGCTTACTATGGCAGTAGGTCAAAGCCATAACAAACCAGAGACGACGTGCTTGAGAAATATGAGACATGTAAGTAGTGGGATTACAAACAACTTCTTGAGTTATCAAACGTCATGTACATTTCTCCATGTAGCAGGAGGTTATAGTTCAAGTGCAGCTATTCAGAAAGGTACAGTGTGGGCTGCAATTATCATACGGCAGCGAAACTTTGTAGACATTATAATGCATTAAAGAGGAACCTATTCATGCTAGGAAAAAAAAACATAGTACCACGTTTTGTCACCAGGTGCAAATCTGGCGCTCTGAATGCAAAAGAGGCGTATAGAAAGGTTTCCATATGTAATGGATTAAGAACGGGACGTGGGCAGAAAAGGTAAGTTACGAAGTCCAAATGCTGATTTTATTAAAAACCGCCACTTACACAGTTTGTCCAGTATGGGCGCCGGAGACGTCGATGAGACGCTGAATCCGTAAGGCGACGTGATCAACAGTTGCTCGCAGCAGTTCCGGTGCAAGCTGTACAACATGTTCCTGTATGCTCGCCTTCAGATTGGGTGGAGACCGAACGAGTCGCTGGTAAACGAGTTCTTTTAGATATCCCGGAGCCAAGAATAACATGTATGCAGACGTATGCCTTTGCAGGCCAAGCATCTTGTTCAAAAAAGGGTTCAAATGGCTCTGAGCACTATGGGACTTAACATCTGAGGTTCAAAAATGGTTCAAATGGCTCTGAGCACTATGGGACTTAACAGCTGAGGTCATCAGTCCCCTAGAACTTAGAACTACTTAAACCTAACTAACCTAAGGACATCACACACATCCATGCCCGAGGCAGGATTCGAACCTGCGACCGTAGCAGCAGCGCGGTTACAGACTGAAGCGCCCAGAAACGCTCTGCTACAGCGGCCGGCCAAGCATCTGGAAAACCACTGGAGATCACACGTTCGTGGAAGGCTGCCTTAACAAGATCTGTCACTGGGCGAGCAACGTGACGTGTTGCCCCGTCTTGCATGAAAACTGTGGCTCCTACACGTTAACTTCTCCTGTGCAGAAAAGTTTCCAGTATTCTGTTAACGAAGGTGCATGGTCAGTAAGCTGCATGTTAGTAAGGTTTCTGCCTACATGTGTTGTGACAAGTATTCTCATGAGCTGACTGGTACGCGCAGGACTATATCTGTAACATATGACATGAGTGAGTGTGGGAACGTGTGTGTCCTCACGCAACACAAGACAAACATTTTTCAAATGTGATACACAAATCACCAATATCATATAAATTATTTAAACAACGGTAATAAGCAAGCGTAGTGCTATCCCCTGATATGTCTTAGCTGTTTACTGTACTTTTGGTATTATACTGCAGACATGTGATAATAGCCTAAAGCTGAAACTATCCAGTAATGTAATTTACATGCATGGTGCGTTGAAGAAATAAACTAGCAGCCTACGGCAGTTAAAACGGTTCCATCACTTACACGGTTACCACACAGCTGCGCTGTTCCAAAGTATGAATCACATTCTGTACAAAGACGTCACAGCACACCAGACATGTCCTCTAGGTGTAATCTTTACAAAGAATAAAGGACCGACAGCAAAGAAGCTTGTGACTCAACACCACCTAGTCAAACTCGGCGAGTGCAGCGACTCTTCATGCACAACACGCGGTTTAACAAATGGTTCAAATGGCTCTGAGCACTATGGGACTCAACTGCTGAGGTCATTAGTAACCTAGAACTTAGAACTAGTTAAACCTAACTAACCTAAGGACATCACAAACATCCATGCCCGAGGCAGGATTCGAACCTGCGACCGTAGCGGTCTTGCGGTTCCAGACTGCAGCGCCTTTAACCGCACGGCCACTTCGGCCGGCCGCGGTTTAACAAACTCGGCAGTTTGATGTATTCACTTCAACTTGCAGTGTAAAATATGCCTCGTTAAACAAGCAGATAAAAGTTCACTTGTCGCCTTCCACACAGACAATCTCCACTCATTCCAGATTAATAATACAAGAATACACCAGATGTGGCTTAATTTCAAAGAAATAGTATTGGCAGCTATTGAGAGATTTAAACCAAACAAACTAACAAACGACGGAGCTGATCCTCCTTGGTACACAAAACGGGTTAGAACACTGTTTCAGAAACAACGAAACAAACATGCCAAATTTAAACAGACGCAAAATCCCCGAGATTGGCGATCTTTTACAGAAGCTCGAAATTTAGCGCGGACTTCAGTGCGAGATGCCTATAACAGTTTCCACAACGAAACTTTGTCTCGAAACCTGGCAGAAAATCCAAAGAGATTCTGGTCGTATGTGAAGTATGCTAGCGGCAAGAAACAATCAATGCCTTCTCTGCACGATAGCAATGGAGATACTATCGAAGACAGTGCTGCCAAAGCAGAGTTACTAAACACAGCCTTCCGAAATGGCTTCACAAAAGAAGACGAAGTACATATTCCAAAATTCGAATCGAGAACAGCTGCCAACAAGAGTAACGTAGAAGTAAATATCCTCGGAGTAGTGAAAAAACTTAAACCACTTAATAAAAACAAGTCTTCTGGTCCAGACTGTATACCAATTAGGTTACTTTCGGAGTATGCTAATGCATTAGCTCCATTCTTAACAATCATATACAACCGTTCGCTCGACGATAGATCTGTACCCGAAAACTGGAAAGTTGCACAGCTCACACCAATATTCAAGAAAGGTAGTAGGAGTAATCCACTAAATTACAGGCCCATATCGTTGACGTCGATATGCAGCAGGATTTTAGAACATATATTGTGTTCGAACATTATGAATTACCTTGAAGAAAACGGTCTATTGACACACAGTCAACATGGGTTTAGAAAACATCGTTCCCGTGAAACACAACTAGCTCTTTATTCACATGAAGTGTTTAGTGCTGTTGACAAGGGATTTCAGATCGATTCCGTATGTCTGGATTTCCGGAAGGCTTTCGACATTGTACCACGCAAGCGGCTCTTAGTGAAATCGCGTACTTATAGAATATCGTCTCAGTACTGGATTTGTGATTTCCTGTCAGAGAGGTCACAGTTCGTAGTAACTGGCGGAAAGTCATCGAGTAAACCAGATGTGATTTCTTTCGTTCCTCAAGGAAGTGTTATAGGCCCTATTCTGTTCCTTATTTGGGAGACAATCTGAGCAGCCTTCTAAGGTTGTTTGCAGATGACGCTGTCGTTTATCGACTAATAAAGTCATCCGAAGGTCAAAACAAATTGCAAAACTATTTAGAAGAAATACCGGACTGGTGCGAAAAGTGGCAATTGACCCTAAATAACGAAAAGTGTGAGGTCATCCCCATGAGTGCTAAAAGGAACTTGTTGAACTTCCGTTACACGGTAAATTAGTCTTATCTAAAAGCCGTAAATTCAACTAATTACCCTAGGTATTACAATTACGAACAACTTAAATCGGAAGGAACACAGAAAATGTTGTGAGGAAGGCTAACCAAAGACTGCGTTTTATTGGCAAGACACTTAGAAAATGTAACAGACCTACTAAGGAGACTGCCTACACTATGCTTGTCCATTATAATTATCCGGGCTGTTATGCCGTGGTCGGTTGATGAATTCTGTGTCGCTTCCCAACGTTTCGTCTCCGACTGCGGGAGACATCTTCAACGGGGTCCGTAGCTTGATGGAAGGTCCAACACACCCACTGGCTCGCTACTGACTGCCGTTAAATTCCGCGTCCGCGCGCTCCCACGCCGCGGCGCGACGTCACGTGTTTTGAAAACGTCAGTGCAAATGGCCGCTGTCCGTCGCCGTCGATCGCCGTTGCCATCACCCAGTAGTGGACGGATGGTACACATCTTCTTTAGCATCGGCATCCATATACCGTTTAATTTCACGTCCTCCTCCTTTCGGTTGAAATTATTTGGGTGTTTAGCGATTTCGATTGCCTCCCTGTAGAGCCTTTCGTAATATCCGCTTGTGGCCGCTAGTACTTGCGAAACGAATATTGTGGCTCCCTGGCTGGAAAGCATGCTCCGCAACAGCTGATCGTTCCGTTTCTCCTCTTCTACAATTTCCCTTGTGCTCTTCCAAACGTTTAGAAACAGTTCTTTTAGTGCTACCCACATAAACGTCACCACAGCCGCATGGGATCCTATACACTCCAGCTTTTTCCAATGGTTTGCGAGCGTGCTTGGCAGGCTTAAGGTATTCCTGTATCTTCCTGGCGGGCTTGTAAATTACGGTAATATTCCGCTTCGTCAAGATCCTCCCTATTCTTTCCGTTACATTTTTAACAAACGGCAGGAAAACCTTAGATTTTGCAGTAGCCTGTACGTCAGTATGATTTCTGCGTGGCTGCCTCAACGCACGTTTTATTTCGGCGGACGAATATCCGTTCTTCATTAGTGCATTGTGGAGATGTTCCATCTCAGCGTCGAGCAACTCAGGTTCACCAATATTTCTAGCTCTGTTCGCTAACGTCTTGATAACACCCCGCTTCTGTTGTGGGTGGTGGTTCGAATCCCGGTGCAAATAACGGTCCGTGTGCGTGGGTTTGCGGTATACTGAGTGGCCCAAACTACCATTTTCGTTTCTAAAAACAAGCACATCGAGGAAATGTAATTTGCCGTCTACCTCCTCCTCCATTGTAAACTAAATTCTCGTGTTTATGCTGTTCAGATGTTCGTGGAACCGGCTTAGTTCCTCCCTACCATGTCTCCACAGCACAAACGTGTCAACCACGTATCGGAACCATACATTTGGTTTTTTGCTGGCAGTACCTAAGGCCTGTTCTTCGAATTTCTCCATAAAGAAGTTTGCAATTACGGGACTTAGGGGGCTTCCCATAGCCACGCCATCCGTTTGCTCATAAAACTGTTCATTCCACTTGAAATATGTGGTCGTCAAACGACACTTAAACAGTTCTGAAATGTCGGCAGGAAAAATTCGATCCAGCTGTTCCAATACATCATTAAGTGGAATCATGGTAAACAGCGATACCACACCGAAGCTGGCCAATATGTCCTCCGGCTGGACCACTATGCCATTCAATCTGCTGATGAAATGTGTCGAATTCTTTATATAAGAGTCCGAACGGCCCACATGTGGTTTTAACAGCGTAGTCAAAAACTTGGCTAACGAGTAGGTGGGCGAACCAATGGCACTTAGTATCGGTCTTAACGGCACATTTTCTTTATGAATTTTGGGCAATCCATAAAGCCTCTGTGGTAGCGCAACCGAATTGCAGAGACCTTTCTGTACACTCTCTTCAATGGAGGACTTTTTTATTAATCGCAACACAGTTCTGAGAACGTTGTTAGTGGGGTCTTCATTCAGCTTCCTATATGCTTGCGGATCCAGTAGATCAGTAATTTTATTCTGAAAGTCGGCCACATCCATAACCACCGTTGTGCTTCCTTTGTCAGCTGGGAGAACCAAAATTCTATCGTGGTCATTCAGGAGTTTTAAAGCTCTTCTCTCACCCACAGTTATATTACTTTTCGGCGGTTTTGCATTGGCTAATATTCTCACTGTTTCTATACAGATTTCTTCAGCTGTTACAGAATCCACACTGCGAATTCCTGCTTCTACACTGGCTATAATTTCTTCCGAGGGCACAAAACGCGGACTAACAGCAAAATTTCCTCCCTTGGCAAGCACAGATGTCTCATCGTCAGATAACGAACGTTTGGACAAATTGATAACGGTCCGGGAAACGTCTAAATGCCGAACAGTCTGATTAGGTAGCAAATTACCAAACTTCTGCTACTGTCTATTAGACGTTGTCAACATACGCTTCCCCATGGTATCATGCAGTAGTCTATCAATTTTATCCCAGTCAACGCTGCACAGTTTATTACTGATCGTAATATGGAGAGACATTAACTTACAGTTTGTGCTTGCCTAGACCCGTCGGGTCTGCTGAATGCGCTCTCGTAGTAAGGCCTCCTCAGTCCGTTTGAAAATGCGTTGTGCCTTTCCCGAATAGCATAAACACGAGAATTCAGTTTACAATGGAGGAGGAGGTAGACGGTAAATTACATTTCCTCGATGTGCTTGTTTTTAGAAACGAAAATAGTAGTTTGGGCCACTCAGTATACCGCAAACCCACGCACACGGACCGCTATTTGCACCGGGATTCGAACCACCACCCACAACAGAAGCGGGGTGTTATCAAGACGTTAGCGAACAGAGCTAGAAATATTGGTGAACCTGAGTTGCTCGACGCTGAGATGGAACATCTCCACAATGCACTAATGACGAACGGATATTCGTCCGCCGAAATAAAACGTGCGTTGAGGCAGCCACGCAGAAATCATACTGACGTACAGGCTACTGCAAAATCTAAGGTTTTCCTGCCGTTTGTTAAAAATGTAACAGAAAGAATAGGGAGGATCTTGACGAAGCGGAATACTACCGTAATTTACAAGCCCACCAGGAAGATACAGGAATACCTTAAGCCTGCCAAAGACGCTAGCAAACCATTGGAAAAAGCTGGAGTGTATAGGATCCCATGCAGCTGTGGTGATGTTTATGTGGGTAGCACTAAAAGAACTGTTTCTAAACGTTTGGAAGAGCACAAGGGAAATTGTAGAAGAGGAGAAACGGAACGATCAGCTGTTGTGGAGCATGCTTTCCAGCCAGGGAACCACAATATTCGTTTCGCCAGTACTTGCGGCCACAAGTGGATATTACGAAAGGCTCTACAGGGAGGCAATCGAAATCGCTAAACACCCAAATAATTTCAACCGAAAGGAGGAGGACGTGAAATTAAACGGTATATGGATGCCGATGCTAAAGAAGATGTGTACCACCCGTCCACTACTGGGTGATGGCAACGGCGATCGACGGCGACGGACAGCGGCCAATTGCACTGACGTTTTCAAAACACGTGACGTCACGCCGCGGCATGGGAGCGCGCGGACACGGAATTTAGCGGCAGTCAGTAGCGAGCCAGTGGGTGTGTTGGACCTTCCCTCGAGCTACGGACCCCGTTGAAGATGTCTCCCGCAGTCGGAGACGAAACGTTGGGAATCGACACAGAATTCACCAACCGACCACGGCATAACAGCCCGGGTAATTATAATGGACATGATATTTCCGGCCGTAAAAGTCTACATTTTAGTACTACACTACTCTTGCCGTCCTCTTTTAGAATACTGTTGCGCGGTGTGGGATCCTTACTAGATGGGACTGACGGAGTACATCGAAAAAATTCAAAGAAAGGCAGCACGGTTTGAATTATCGGGAAATATGGGAGAGAGTGTCACAGAAACGATACAGGATTTGGGCTGAACATCATTAAAAGATAGGCGTTTTTCGTTGCGATGGAATTTTCTCACGAAATTCCAATCACCAACTTTCTCCTCCGAACGCGAAAATATTTTATTGACACCGACCTACATAGGGAGGAACGATCATGAACATAAAATAAGGGAAATCAGAGCTCGTACAGAAAGATATAGGTGTTCACTCTTTCCTTGCGCTATACGAGATTGGAATAATGAAAAATTGTGAAGGTGGTTCGATGAACCTTCTGCCAGGCATTTAAATGTGATTTGCAGAGTATCCATGTAGATATAGATGTAGATAGAGCATTGCCCGATCACATTCCCAAAGGCGACCCTTGCCAGATGCTGAAGAGTAGTTTCAGTACGTTGCTGCACATCATGAGGTTTTAGTTGCAGCACCGTCAGGATTTTATACGGGTACCGTTATAAAGTAGACTGCAAAACTCTCCGTACTGTTGACCGTACTATGGACAATTCCATGACACTAACTACCCAGGGCACGTGCTGCATGGTCAGTTACAACAACAACCTCGTCAATAACCTTCACCGGGATAAGACGATTTCCTCTTCCAGGTGCCACACCAAGTTCACCCGTGTTTTTGAATTTGATTAAAATGTTTAATGACATCGGGCATCTCCTCAGACTTTCAATCGGCAATACTCTCTCAATGCAGCAACGTAATTGCTGCCGGTCACATGAAACAGTTTCACTGACAGTGCACATTGTCTCTTCTCTGTTACCATCTGTTCACTCACGTTGTGGCTTGTCAGACGACAGCTTGGTTGTCACGCCGTCATAAAAACAGTGGACAGTACCAAATTTGAACACGGTGGCCACAATGGGATTACTTTTTTTTTCAGCGTAAATCGGTTCCGCGTTAACGCATTAGCATATCTATCAAGTTTCGCCGGCATACAATAGTTTCAGCCCACAATGGAGCTCCGTGAGTCGCTGCACATTAATTTTAACCGCTCCGTACTGTCACGGTTATGTAATGCAATGAAAATTGCATCAGATAACACGTACAAATAACTACCAAAGAGCAACAACGTCGACTTCTGCTTCGTAACAAATATGTACAAATACTATGTAATGGAGAAACAAGTAAATTTGAAGAGCCTAACAAGAATGAAGAATGTGTGATTTCTGATGATATGATACTACTTCCAGTTGGCCGAAGACATTAGCTTACTATTATGTTGGTTGCCATATGTATTATTTTCAATAGGAAAAAAAATTCTTTTCAGTTTGGCATTACACGTCCAGTATACTACTAGATTTGTTAACAGATTATCATTTTATGGTGAGTTCATATTTCAAAATGGATATATAGGTGCGTGACAGAAAATACCACCATCACACTATAAGTAGAAGTAAACTTAATATACGAGCATGGAAGTTACGAAAGGTATGTCTTACGTAGCCACGTTTCGCAGCCTTCACATATTGAAAGAACGTCATAGCTATTTCCCAAACGCTGCTGCCTATAACAATTTATTTTATTGACGAACCGGTATAGGGCTAACGTCCATCACCAGACACCCTGTTGGTGGAAGACAGTGTACATTTCAACCCAGAGAAATACAGAAGACTACATCTTTAATAAATAATAATCAAATAAATCATTGTAAATATGTCACAACTAATGAGACGATCGACATTATTGTAGAAATCTTTCTGAAAGAAATGAATTAATTTCTTTACTTACACTTTATTGACATTTCAACAAATCACTTTCGAACATTCATTTAACGATAGGACAAAAAGAAAAAAAAAAAATAATATCCTGCATTTATTCTATTTTGTAGAGGGATTCATAAGTATATTTTGTATTTCCTGAAAATTCACAGCTCGAATAGTACAATCCACAGCAATTCATGGCGTCCAAGGATTCACAACAAAAGCTGCAAAAGTTGTTTATGGAAATGTGCCACCCACAAATCAAATAGTGATATAGCAAATACAGCTAGCCCCATTGGGACTCGTGGTAAACAAAACAGTTCCGATTCAGCACTTAACGGTAAATGTTATCCTAAAATAATTACAGATAGTCGATGTAACATAAAATCTGTAGTTATACTTACAGGAAACAGAGATAGTGACAGAAGCATACTTATGATTCTGCCCTATTGGGCACAGGTGCCACATAAGATTCAATACAAATTTCACAAAATGGAACGCAAGCTAGGATTTAGCTGCCATATTTTACAAAAATTCCCAGAGGATTCTTGTTCTGAACTGTAAGAAGTGAACTAAAGCAATTTTGGCAAAAAAAGTGTAAGTCGAAGTCGACTTTGCAGTATGAGATTTCGCGAACACACAAATATTAGCGACGTGCACCCACATGGCGACAGATCAAATTTAAAAGAACAAGGACATACAATCAGTGATGTAATACACTACTAGTCTATTTTAAATAATCTGTCTATGGACGGAGTCTTTCACTTGTAAACAAAACTCCTGGGTAAGATATCAGCCATTGCTTGAATTTTAGATTACAAATCATCAGACAAGGGGGCTGATGACCTCCGGTATAAGCGGTCACCATCGTTCTGCCAAAGGCCTTGTGAAAGGGTGCTGAGGAGCGGACTGAGTGTCAGGGCAACACTTCGCCCTTCGGCAAATTTCCTCCTGAAGGCGGAAGAATCAGCAATGATCAACAGCAAGAGGATGCAAAAGGCAATGGAAAACACTGCAATAAAGTCACATAATGTGCACCTTCAGGATATGTAGCATGTAACTGAAACCTCCCATTCTTCGGATGTTCTGGTGGAGATTGCGGCTGGGGGAGGTAACCACGACACAGAAGGTTTTAATTACCAACGAAAGAGTTACATTATACGAGTCGGAGTGTAGACTGTCAGAAGTCTGGTATGATAGTGAAGCAAGAGCATCTGTAAAGAGAAATGGAAGGGCTCAATGTAATGCGGTTCATTGGAGCGAAATGGAAAGGAGATAAGAATTTATGGTCAGCGAGTATACAGTAATACAAACAGAAAATGAGAGTAGGACTCGTCCTGAACAGATAAGTAGGACAGAGAGTGAGTTACAGTGAAAAATTACGAAGCAGTATTTTTCTCGTCAGAATCGGCAGCGAACTAACGCGAAACAACAGTAGTTCAGATATATATGATGAGGCAGAAGCAGGATCATGGGAGCAGAATCATGGGAGTATATGGGCTTGATACTTGATAGAAGGAACGAGAGGTGGAAGACTGAGTTCTACAATATATTCAGATGGTAATAGTGAATACACTGTTACGAATCACAAGAGAAGGAGGTATACTTTCAAAAGATCTGGAGACACTGAAAGATTCCAGATCACAGCATGGTCAGACATATGTTGGATTGTAAGGAGTACCCATGAGAAGATATAGACCCATATCGCAATTTAGTAATGAAGAAGAGTAGGCTGAAGCATGAGAGACAAGTCAGGGAGAATCAATGCGCAAAGAAGTGGGATATCAAAGCACTGAGGATCGCTGAGATGCGTTTGAGGTTCTCCAAGGCTGCAGACATCTAAAATGGACAATCAGAGAAGCTGGTCAGAGATACATAGGTACGAAAAACTATGAAGAAATCTTAGGTAACAGAAGAAACGTTTCAACTGATCAGTGAACGAAGGAAGTACAAAAATCTTCAGGTAAAGACAGGATTACAGCAATACAAGCCACTTAAGAATGAAATAAATAGGAAGTAGGGGGAAATCAAGGGGAAATGACTGCAGGAAAAGTGTGAAGAAATCAGAAAGAAATTGTAGTCGGAAGGACCGATTCAGCATATAAAAAGGTCAAAGCAACCTTTGGGTGAACTGGAAGCAAGGGCGTCAGCATTAAGATCGCAACGGGATTTCCACTGTCAAAGGCAGAGGAAAGAGAGTGGGCAGAAAGAGTGGTGGAAAGAGTACGCTGAAGGCCATTACGAGGGGGAGGAGGCTGTTGATGTGATAGCCGGCCGCGGTGGTCTCGCGGTTAAGGCGCTCAGTCCGGAACCGCGCGACTGCTACGGTCGCAGGTTCGAATCCTGCCTCGGGCATGGATGTGTGTGATGTCCTTAGGTTAGTTAGGTTTAAGTAGTTCTAAGTTCTAGGGGACTGATGACCACAGATGTTAAGTCCCATAGTGCTCAGAGCCATTTGAACCATTTTTTTTGTTGATGTGATAGAAGAAGAAATGTGAGACGGTATGGAAGACGTAGAGTCAGAGTTTAATAGAATTTTGGAAGACTTATCAAATGAGGCAGAGGGGAGAAATAACATTCCTTCGGAATCTGTAAAATCATTGAGAGAAGACTATTCAAGCTGGTGTGTTGAATGTAAGGGACTGGAAATATACCATCAGACTTAAGGAAGAATATCATCGCTGGTCCCTGTGGCCGAGCGGTTCTAAGTGCTTCAGTCCGGAACCACGCGGCTGCTACGGTCGCAGGTTCGAATCCTGCCTCGGGCATCTATGTGTGTGACGTCCTTAGATTAATTAGGCTTAAGTAGTTCTAAGTCTTGGGGACTGATGACCTCAGATGTTAAGTCCCATAGTACTTAGAGCCATTTGAAGAATATCATCCACACAACTCCGAAGATAGCAAAGACAGATATGTGCGAGAACCATTGCAAAGTCAGCTTAACAGCTCAAGCACGCAATCTGCTGAAAAGAATAATATACAGAAGATTGGAAAAGAAAACTGAGGATATGTTTGGCTTTAGGAAAGGTAAAGGCACCAGAGAGGCAGTTCTGACGTTGTGCTTGGTAATACCGAGTGGTTATAATTACACTTTCTCTATTTAACACGTTCTAACACGGAAACTAATTACCGTACAAGTACCAAACGTGGTAGCATTAATATCCAGAGTATGGGTGGATTATTTCCATGCGTCACAGCACCACCGTTCACTTCCAAATATGGCCACCAGATGCAATGATCAGTCATCGTGATTCATAGTCTCACACAACTGACCAGTCGCAGGGAACTTGTTGATGTGTCAGTATGAGCTTGGACGGAAGGAGCAGGACATTATTGATGGATACCTATTATCAAAACAACAGTAATGCTGCAGCTGCACTTCGGGAATATCGCCTGCTGAAACGATTACGGAAGGGTCCTCTTTCTCCACCTGCCACGTGGAGCATGATGAAGAAGTTCGAATAAGCTGGAAAACTGGGCGTCGCTCCTGGATCAGGCCGACGGCCGGTTGGACCGCAGGTGGTTCATGAAGTCGCTGTTGCCATGGCAGACACCGCTGAGCGCAATTCCCTATCGTCAGGCAGTGCGCGTGCTGTGTCACGACAGTTGAACATCCCATGGTCCACTGTACCGGAGGTGCTTCGAACCATTCTCAAATGGTATCCGTACAAGATCCATATCGTACAGCAGCTTGCACCACAGGACGGTTGACTTCGCTCTCTACTTTCTCGGAAGGATTGAAGTTGACGAGGGCTGGCCCTAGACCATCCTATGGACAGACGCTCATTTCTCTCTGACGGGTGAGGTGAACACACAGAATTGCCGAGTCTGGGCATCTTCACCTCTAGTCACTGTGCATAAAGTTCCTCTGTATGGTGAACGTGTCGCCGTATAGTGTGGGTTCACGGCTGTGTTCATCATTGGCTCATTCTTTTCTGAACAGGTTGGCGCTCAAGGACCAAAAACGTTCGGTGTGAGCATCATATCAAGAGAGGTAGACAGCATACGTACGGACATACTTCTTTCTGCTGTGCAGCATGCAATCCTGTGCTTTCAGGCTCTTCTGGACACTGATTGGTGCCATATTGAGCCCGTTTTGTAGCAGTAAAGGTACCGGTATGTACTGTTATGATGTACCGTAGCAACACATTAAACGTGCTTGAATTGAATTGATTCAGCATTATTTCTCTTCTTCATATACTTGAGATTAATGCTACCAAGTTTGGTCGCAGCACGGTAATTAGTTTCCGTATTACAACGTATTAAATAGGGAAAGTTTGATTATAATGACCCAGTAGAAACAAAACTAAAGAAACTAAAGACACGTTCATTCAATTTGGCGACCTAGTAAAAGCGTTCAACTACGTAAAATGGTGCAAGATGTTCGAGACTCCGAGAAATATGAGCGAGCTACACGTGAAGACGAGTAATATACAATATTTATAACAGCAAAGAAGTACCAGTAAGACTTGAGGACGAAGAACGAAGTGCTCGCATTAAAAAGAATAGAAGAATAGAAAACAGGGATACGGTCCCCCCCCCCCCCCCCCCCCTACTGTTCAATACACCAAAAAAACACTGACGAAAAAAAAGTGTAATAAAAAATTTGTGATTTTCTGCCCATTTCATTACATCAGATACCTGTTATCCCGTTCGTTGATAATATTTCTGTTACCATGACGTAGCTTCAAGTAAGTATTTATTCTCTTTCAGCCAAGCAGTCAGTACTAACGTTGATATATCTGTCTCTGTCTTCAGAATTTTTAATTTCCACGTAAGGAATAGATTTCTCAAATTCCACATTCCGATCCTTAGAACGTTAGCACTATTCTGTCTTATACGTGTAAGGTTTTCTAAAGCAGTATCAACTGGCAGATACAAACAGAGATAGGTTTAAAATCATAGATTTTATGCAATAAAGGCTACCCTCGTCGTATTATCTTGGAATGCGACGTATTCTGTGAAAATACTTATTGTTCAGCAGTATGGCTTCCACAGATATGTTTGTATTTTCCATTCTTACGCTGTTACAGACATCTCATCAGAAGAGCGAGGTCATGAATTCCGTCAGCATCTGTATGATCATCCACTATTACTTTATGTAAATCGTTGTGAAGAAGTTAATGTAATGCAAAAACTGTAGCATTACATTGATTTGCACTTGACGTTGTTGTACGGAATCAGAAGAAGTAAGACGGAAGTATTCCTTATACACTATTATTCTGCACCTGTATGAAAGCACGCCCGAAGTTTGTAATTTGTGAAAGACAACCATTAAAGTGTCTGAACAAATGGTTCAAATGGCTCTGAGCACTATGGGACTCAACTGCTGAGGTCATTAGTCCCCTAGAACTTAGAACTAGTTAAACCTAACTAACCTAAGGACATCACACACATCCATGCCCGAGGCAGGATTCGAACCTGCGACCGTAGCGGTCTCGCGGTTCCAGACTGCAGCGCCAGAACCGCGCGGCCACTTCGGCCGGCAAAGTGTCTGAACAGCTGGACCACCTCGCTCAACGAACATATTACAGAGGTGTAATAAACTATGTGAGCGCTTACTTGAATGTAGTCGTATATTTTCGCAGATGTAATGAGAATACATAATGAAAACGAAGCGAGTGATGTAACCCGCTATGAGAACATAGTTGCTTATTGCTGAACAGGGTTCGCACCCGACAGAGAGAAAATATATTAAATATCGTGGCTTCACTTGCCTCTACGGAGTATTTTGGAATTTAGGTCGTTATCGGTGCTCAGTATATCGATGGGGTAGTTTTCCTGTCAGTTACCTCGTCGATGAAATAACGGCGATGAAATGCTACCCGGCACAGGAATTCTAATGGAGTAATCTCCGGTGGAGCGAACGTGCTGCCCTGCTGTCGAGGCATCTCTGTCACAGCGGCGGATAGAAGTTAATCCTACCGACTGTATAGCTGCAGCAGTTGTCTGCTCGTGTGGCATAGTGTCTACGACAAAGAACTTTGATCTTCTTTTCTCTATGGAAACTTGAGAGTCTTATACAAACAGGATGGAGCCCGACGTTGTATCCAGACTAGGACCGGAAGTATAAATCTGCGCACGGAAATGGAAATGAAAAGAACAGCATTAAATAAGAGCTATGAGTAAGCCACATCAGATGTCTGAGTAATTCACAGATTTGTCGGTTAAGAATGAGAGACTGTGGAAGGCTATACCCAACCACTACAGGGTTAGGTAGCTACGACATGTCATACTAAATATATTTATAGTGAGTAAATACAATGAACGATAAAAAATCGCAACACCGAGAAGGAGGTGGTAGGCGTGTTTCTAAATCTCAAAGATGATGTCTATCCAAATTTCGCACCAGTCGCATAACAGTGGCGCTAGTACCGGCACTAAGAGAATGTAAATGAGGTTTGCTTTAAATACACGCCCTAACGGTCATGAGCGTTAGTTACCTTTAAGATTGGACGTGGTGAGTTGCGGTTACTCAAGAATGCTTTAAGGCGACAGAGGTCCCAATATCAACGGCTCACTGAGTTTGAACGAGGTCTTATGAAAAGGTAACAAGCAGCTGGACGTTCCTTCTGCGATACTGCAGGAAGACTAGGCAGGAATGTAGTATTACTGTTTGCTTCAGTTTTTAGACGTGGATAGCATTTTGCCAGTTTGGCAGCAACTTGTCTACACGGGAGCAGTATAACACTGACTTACGCCACCAAAGTGTCGTCATTTGCCTTACGCTTTCTAGTGTTGTTAGCAAAAGGTAAGTGCAACAACGTGTTTTTGTTCCTTCTAATGGTGAGGTGGCTAATGGGCTACGGATACCAACATCATATGTTCTTGTGTCTATTTTCTTGACTTGGTGTAGGCCTGAAGGTTACTGTTGTAGTGGAGATGTATGCATTTTAATGTATTTTATTTATCGTTTAATCAATTTATATTCAAGTCCTGTTGCGGGATTAGCCCACAGTTGTAATGCTAGTCACACGGACAGAGTGCTGCCACAGGCTACTTTAATCAGTTAATTATTTGTAATCGGCCACAATTGTATTGCACAGTTGACATGTTCTTTGTGTAACATTTGTAATTTTATGTATAATGTAAATGTTCTTATGCACTGGGCTATTAATTTAAAGACCGTAAGTATTTGTATCAATTTGACAAGAATCTTGATAACTGTTAGTTTGCTTATAATAAATTTGTTATTAAATAAAAATACTTATTTGGGAATGATAAATGACGCATTAAGTTGGGCCACCCTTCAACATCTTTTCCTTAAATTGATCCTGATCCTTGTCCTGGGCATCAATTGTCAACAGAGCGTGTTTACAATCCTCGGACCTCTGTCGTATAGGCCCAACACGCTTCCATATGTTTTCCTTAAATTAATTCTGATCCTTCCTCTGACTCTCAACATATGTTCAAAGGAACTTCAAAACATGGTATAGAAAACACCCACCATGTACTTCAATATGCTGGTGGTAGACGAATTTTATGGTGACAGCGTTGATGCGAAGAAGCGTACGGGGTGACTAAGAACATGTGAAGCCGACATGGAATGAATACTGTTGGCTTTTTAAGCATCACTACGGAAGCCTGGTCGGAGAGCGTCACTGGAACTGCAAATACCTAGGGTGACCGTGTATCGGGTTATTCGGAAACGTATACAGATGTATCCATACCAACTGCAACTGTTGTACGCATTGAAACCAGACGACAAGCCACAATGTGTGGGTTTTGATGTGGATGTTCTTCACCATCTAGAAGAGGGTGGTTTTGCTGTGGATGTTCTTCACCATTTAGAAGAGGGTGTAAATGTTCTAAACAACCTAACATCTTCTGATGAAGAGACATTGCACGTGTGTGGTAAGGTAACAAGCACAATATTCACATCCGGGGCACATCCAGTCCATATTCTGTGATGGAAGAGGTATGTGAAAGCCCAAAACTGAAGCTGTAGTGTTGTTTGAGGGTTGATCGCATTATGGGACCATTCTTTTGTCAGAAAAAAACAGCCAATTCTAAGATGCTGGAGATATTTTCGTTGCCGCAACAGGCTGATCGCCAAGTTGGTTGGCTGATTGCAACAAGTTGGTTCACCACCACATTGGGCTCAGACTATGGGAGACGATGTAGATCAGGTGTCTCCAGTTCGCTGGCTCGGCAGCAGTGGTCCGTTTCCCTGGCCTGACTTTACACCAATGGACTTCTTTCTACGGGGGTATGTCAAGGACATAATATACCGATCGACCGAATCGTTGCTGCCACTGCCACAGTTGATGCGGTAATGTTGCGCCGAGTTTGGATAGAGCTTGAATATAAACTGGATGTTTTGCGTGCCACCAAAGGCGCACAAACAGAATGGGATAAATGGCATAAAACTTTGTTGTCACATAAACCGAACACTGTGTGAATATTTTAATTACTTTGGATGCTGTAACACAATGTTCTACCCTACACTTTGAGAGACCCTATATTTACTTGGTATGTGTGTATTTGGAGTGGCCTGTCTTTACTGCCACACTCTTCACTGATTAAAAGTTGCGCTTGACAATAATATTTGATTATAGCAAGATTATGAACGAAGTACAGTCACCCTAAATGGAAACCTAATAATCACCTGCCGGCATTAACACTTCTTCCCGTGAGGTATAAATGTTGGATGCAATAGTTTAACGTTGGTGCCCGTGACTAGGACGTAAAGAGTGTAATTTAGGTTTTGAATTTATATACTGATGAGTACTGGAACTAGCAGAAGGCGTTTGTTCCTCACACACCATCACCAAGCCCGCTTAGCCGAACGCCCTCTTCTCACTCCATAACAGTATCTCATGGTCTATGCAATACTGAAGTAGTTTGTAATTCAATTTACAACTATGTCACACAGCCTACTAATCAGAAATCGTAGGCCACAACCTCTTCACCCTTTAACATAAAGTTCTTTGATTTACTATTTGTTTCTTTATCATCTGAAGTGGTACACTGAGAATCTGTAACAGTAGTTAGTGCACTGGACTATCGTCCTGAGAAAGGGGGTTTAAATTTTCATCCCACCATCCTGAATTACGTTTCCGTGCATTCTGTAAACCGATTAAGGCAATGATGAAATGAAACTGTGCGAAAGACAAGGCCGATTTTCTTCCACAAGCTTGTTCTACACCAGCTTGTGCTCCTTCTCTAATAACTTCGTCGACGGCGGCACATTAAACCTTTTCTAGTTACAATCTTGTACATCAATTTTGTATGACGTGATACAAGGGAAGATTAGTGACTGCATTCACGGAGGCTACTTCCTGCAATGTACTCACATTCTATGTGTCCTCCATACAATTTTTTCTTTTCAGTAATGTATCCTCCGTGGATGACCAACTACATCAAGCTAACCACGGAAATCCAGCTATAAAACTGGTTTGTTGTGAATGACGAACACACTTCTCCACAGCAACTAATGTACTTGGCGTAGGTGAATAAAATAAGGGGCTGAGACCAGAGACCTTGAGGTGCCTAGATAGGGAGCAAGTCACTGACGAAACCGGTACTGTCACCAAGGAGTTGGGCAATTATCACACAGCTCGGCCCAGCAGAGAGATCAGAGTCGTGAAAGCGTCGACGAGGTGGAAAAGCAAAACCACTGCTACATGGGTGATCTGATCGTTTCGTGTTCGATCCGCGGCTCTGTTGCGGATTACGTGACAGAAATCGACACCTTGAAAAAAAAAAAAAAAAAAAAAAAAAAGAGATGAGCTACGTCCGTATAAATACTACTCATTTCCACACAGAAGTAGGTAGTCTGACAGCCACCAGGAACGACGGGAGACATATGCCGGTTTAAGGATCTGCATGAATCACCACCCGTGGACTCTACCGCTGCTAGCTGCGGTCCTGCTGTTCAAACTGAGTCCTGAGTCCGATGCTGCTGACCAGCGGGCCGTCTGCGTGCCCACTTCAGTTGTTGCTGGTCTACAGTTCGGGCTCAGGGTCGTACACTCACTCAGAAACCACTCCATGAACGGCCAAACTCCTCGCTGTCCAGCTCTGCTTGGATGGGCAGGCTCCGTTGTCGAGAGCCATCTTCTCCATGCTGGGTCCATGGCGTGTTTCTATGCGCTCCAGCGTGCCCTGCCGCATGTCACGTGGCTGCCCCTAGCCTGTGCTGTTGGGGTCAGCGACCTTGCCGAGTCTCACAACTACACCGACCAAGCAACACTGTGGATGACAAGAAACAACAAGCCACTCGCTGAGCACGGCAGCTTCTCTCTGACTGTGTACAGCTTACGCTTTGGCGGCGTTGGTTTCTCAGAGTATCATCACGATTGCTTAGTTTGCTGATAATAAATGAATCATTTAATAATTTCGTTTTCGTCACAAAATGTCGGATGTCAACCAGGCATCTATTCACAGCTCTACCTCTACCCTGCCTAGGGATCTGTGAACATACATTTCCACGACCAATCATAGAGGGAAACGAGCCCCCGCTTCTACAGTGCTAACAAATAAATTTGTATGAATGTGTAACAATATGAACATTAGAATTGTGATAATGGTGGCGGTGATTATGATTATGATTATGATAATGATGAAGATTGTAGATGTAGGGGGCTCCGTAACATGGTCATACGTGACTTTGCTAGATATTAGGCCTTACATGAAATGGAACGTTCACGACAGACCGGTTGTAGTGAAGATGAATGGTCGACATCAGCTTATTGGGAGGTTTCTGAGGAAATATAGTTCATCTACAAAGGAGGCTGAAGAATTGTGAGATCAATTAGTCAATGTTTCTCGATTGTTTGGGATCACCAGAAGGTTGGATTAAAGGAAGACATCGAGGTAATTCAGAGTCGTGATGCTAGATTTGTTACCGGTAGGTTCGAACAACGTGCAAGTATTATGGAGTTTCTCCGTGAACTCAAATGGGAATCCCTGGCTGTAAGAAGACATTAATTTCGCTAAATACTGTGGGAAAACTTTAGAGAACCGGCATTTTCGACAGACTACAGAACGATCCTATTACCACCAATATACTCGTACATCTCGCACAGGGACCGCGAAGACGAGATAAGAGAAATTAGGGGTTGAACGGAAGCATATACAGAGACGTTATTCCCTCCCACCATTTGCGAATCGAACTGAGAAGTGATTTATCAGTGCCACACTGTACCGTTCGCCATTCACCGTATTGTGGTTTCCGGGATATGTACGTCTATGTAGATGCATGTGTAGATCAACATCTCATAGTGTGAATGACGTATGTTCTCACAAGTGAAACTGTTATAACGATTCCCAAAGAATTCATATTAGGTGATCTCTTCAGAGTGTCTGGCTATGTTGACACAGATATGTGGGTAGCATCTAATAAAATTCGCTAAGCGTTTTGAACATCTTTATGGTACACACCTGCTATTAGAAGAGTGACTACTTAAATTTCAAATAGGGGTTCAGTCTTCCACTCATTGGCTTCATTTCCTCTTTAATTAGAAGGCCGGCAACTTCACAAATTTTTAAAATGCCTGTTGTCAAGTAAGATAGTGAATCGATTTCCAACCAAGCATATGAAACACTTTTAGTTGCTGTTGGACCGAAGGTTTTATTCCACAAGCTATACATATTGATGAATCACCCCTCCGGAAGAGGTAACCGACTGTCAATGGACAATTCTTAGCATGGTGTGCATCCTGTCCTTCCATCGGTATGCTCGATTGAAGTTCACCATACCTGGGAATTGGCTGACCGTAGTTTGTTGTTCATCGCTCATCTTCGCACTGAAACATGAAGCTTCTCGCCAAGAATGAGGTGGTAGTTCTTGTATAAATGCCTGAGAATTATTTCTCATTATGCACTGAACATGAACCTCGGGTATGAGTGGAGAGAATCTCAGCCTGTGATAGACATTTTTGTAAATCTATTTTGCTGCTAACTTCTTTCAACGATATTACTCCATTTTTAACGCAGCCCAGAGCAATACGGGAAGGAAGTAGCCAGCTAGCCATTGTTTTATTATGCTTACCTCGGTCCTTTGATCTTCAAACTTTCACTTAATAAATTATCAAAGCTTTGATGTTGACAAAAAACACGAGTGAGTGGTGTAGTCAGATTTTCCTATTTATTCTTGAAGCTCTTGTAGAACATGTACGCTTCAATTAATTCCTTGAATAGGTGAGCGTAGCAGTTTGTCTGCACAGTAAGCTCTCATCAAATGATCTGAAACACCTCTTCGTATAGGGAAATTTAAATAAGAATAAGGATATTAGTATGTGTAAAATCAAGTTAAACAAAGTATAACAACCTTATATTTCATGAAGAGTGTCAACATCACGCCATTAATATGTTAGGACCACTTCTGTATTGCAGGTATGAGGAACGGAAATTCATATGACGATCAATGTGCACAATTTGTTATTTGCATGGACACTGGTTTAGTGCCAGTTACATTTGACAAAGGGGAAAACATTGAATACAAGCTTATTCTCTCAACCGTTGGGCCTTCATGGCCTGTTCGGGAGGAGTTTTTATTCTCTCAAAATAATTTGAGGTGGCTAAAGTCAATGGGTACTCCCTAATATCGTGTCGGACCTCCTTTGTCCCGTCGTGGTGCAGAAACTCGACGTGGGCTGGACTCAACATGTCGCTGGAAGCGCCCTGCAGAAATTGTGAGCAACGCTGCCTCAACAGCAGTCCCTAATTGTGAAAGTGTTCCCAGTGCAGGGTGTTGTGCACGAACCAACCTCTCGAATATGTCAGATAAATTTTCGGTGGGATTTGCGTGGAAAAATCATTCCTTCGAACTGTCCAGAATGTCCTTCAAACGAATAGCGAACAACTGTGGCCCAGTGACATTACATCGTTGTTTGGGAACATGAAGTCAATGAATGGCTGAAAGTGGTCTCCAGGTAGCCGAACATAAACATTTCCAGTCAATGATCGGTTAAGTTGGACCAGAGGACTCAGTCCATTATGTGTAAACACAGCCCACACCATTAGAGATCCAACACCAGTTTGCACAGTGCCTTGTTGACAACTTGGGTCTATGGCTTTGTGGAGTCTACGCCACACTCGAAACCTTTTATCAGTTCTTATCAACTGAAATCGTGACTCAACTGACCAAGCCACGGTTTTCTAGTCGTCTAGGGAACAGCCGATGTGGTCACGACCTCAGGAGAGGCGCCGCAGGCGATGTCGTGCTATTAGTGAAGGCACTCGCGCCGGTGGTCTGCTGCCATAGGCCATTAACGCTATATTTCGTCGCACTGTCCTGAATGATGTGTTTATCGTACGTCCTACATTGATTTCTGTTGTTATTTCACGCACTATTGCTGATAAATATGCGCAAAAACCGCTGCTCTCGGTCGTTAAGCGAAGGACGTCGGCCACTACGTTGTCCGCGGTGGTAGGTACTGCCTGGAATTTGGTATTCTCGACAAACTCTTGACACTGTGGATCTCGGAACACTGAATTCTCTAACGATAACATATGGAATATCCTATGCGTCTAGCTCCAACTACCATCCCGCGTTCAAAGTCTGTTCATTCCCGTCATGCTACCATAATTACGTAGGGAAACTTTTCACATGAACCACCTGAGTACGTGTGGCAACTCCGCGAATGCATTGTCCTTTTATATCTTGTAAATTGTGTACTACAGCCATCTATCTACGTGCATGTTGCCATCCCATGACTTTTGCGACCCCAGCGTACAATCACTGAAGAGATTAGCAACAAACATAACGTGAAGTACACAACTGGCCATTAAAACTGCTACACCAAGAAGAAATGAAGATGATAAACGGGTATTCATTGGACAAATATATTATACTAGAACTGACATGTGATTGCATTTTCACGCAGTTTGGGTGCATAGACCCTGAGAAATCAGTACCCAGAACAACCACCTCTGGCCGTAATAACGGCCTTGATAGGCCTGGGCATTGAGTCAAACAGAGCTTTCATGGCGTGTACAGGTACGGCTGCCCATGCAGCTTCAACACGATACCACAGTTCATCAAGAGTAGTGACTGGCGTATTGTGACGAACCAGTTGCTAGGCCACCATTGACCAGATGTTTTCAATTGGTGAGAGATCTGGAGAATGTGCTGGCCAGGGCAGCAGTCGAACATTTTCTGTATCCAGAAAGGTCCGTACAGGACCTGCAACACGCGGTCGTGCATTATCCTGCTGAAATGTAGGGTTTCGCAGGGATCGAATGAAAGGTAGAGCCACGGGTCGTAACACATCTGAAATGTAACGTCCACTGTTCAAAGTGCCGTCAATGAGAACAAGAGGTGACCGAGACGTGTAACCAATGGCACCTCATACCATCACGCCGGGTGATACGCCAGTATGGCGATGACGAATACACGCTTCCAATGTGCGTTCACCGCGATGTCGCCAAACACGGATGCGACAATCATGATGCTGTAAACAGAACCTGGATTAATCCGAAAAAATGACGTTTTGCCGTTCGTGCACCCAGGTTCGTCGTTGAGTACACCATCGGAGGCGCTCCTGTCTGTGATGCAGCGTCACGGGTAACCGCAGCCATGGCTCCGAGCTGATAGTCCATGCTGCTTCAAACGTCGTCGAACTGTTCATGCAGATGGTTGTTGTCTTGTAAACGTCCCCATCTGTTGACAAAGGGGTCAAGACGTGGCTGCACGACCCGTTACAGCCATGTGGATAAGATGCCTGTCATCTCGACTGCTAGTGATACGAGGCCGTTGGGATCCAGCACGGCGTTCCGTATTATCCTCCTGAGCCCACAGATTCCATAAAGTGCTAACAGTCATTGGAGCTCGACCAGCGCGAGCAGCAATGTCGCGATACGATAAACCGCAATCGCGATAGGCTACAATCCGACCTTTATTAAAGTCGGAAACGTGATGGTACGCATTTTTCTTCCTTACACGAGGCATCACAACAACGTTTCACCAGGCAACGCCGGTCAATTGCTGTTTGTGTATGAGAAATCGGTTGAAAACTTTCCTCATGTCAGTACGTTGTAGGTGTCGGCACGGGCGCCAACATTGTGTGAATGCTCTGAAAAGCTAATCATTTACATATCACAGCATCTTCTTCCTGTCGGTTAAATTTCGCGTCTTTAGCACGTCATCTCCGTGGTGTAGGAATTTTAATGGCCAGTAGTGTAGCACAGTAAGGTGAATAACGTCATGTATAACCAATATTTACGAGGGGGTACCCCAAAAAACGGGAGTAACATTGCTATGGGCGGAGCTTGTGTAATGCGCATTTTTGCCACTAGGCGTGTATAGCACAAGTCAAAGCAAGTTCAATGCCGTCTGTGTTGTCCACCTGGCTTGTTCTGTTCATCTACAGTGATTGTTTTTACTAGTGCTGTTCTGTTCTTGTTTCGATTTTTATGATGGAAAGTGCAAGTGAATGATGTGAAACTGCGAAAGTTTGTTTTCTGCTGGGTAAAAATGCTGCTGAAACTGTTTTAATGTTGAAAACGGCTTACCAAGATGACGCTATCGAAAAACTCAAGTGTAAGAGTGGTTCTCTCGATTTATAAATGAAGATATGTCGATCGATGACAAACTCGTTCTGGACGTCCATCAATAGCCCGAATCGGCGAAAATATTGAAAAGATTCGAAAGATTTGCTCACAAACCGTCGACAAACAATTGATTAACTGGCAGAGATTCGTGAGCTATGTTGGAAATCAGTTCAGCGAATTTTAACGGAAGATTGGTTTTTCCACGACGAGTACACGTCTGTACACACGGCCATCTCTGCCAGAGATTTTTTGGCTAAAATGGCATGGTTCCGCTGCCTCACGCACCTTACTCGCCTGATCTGACTATGTGCGACTTTTTCTTATTTCCATGCGTGAAAGGGGCAAAAAGGACACCGATTTGACAACTTTCAAGAAGTCAAGTAAAAAATGAGGGAGGAGCTCTCAGCCTTTCCTGAGGATGACTACAAAAAATGTTTCGAACAGTTGTAATGGAGAGTGTTTGGAACGGGATAGTGCTCTTTTGTAAACAATTTGGAAATATATAACTTTTCAAAAATATTTCCGGTTGTTTTGGGACATCCCCTTGTATACCTCCATAGATTATTTTAATATACGTGCCGAGAATTGTTTGCGACTATATTCTGCGTTTCAGATTAGTTGCTCAGGAGTTGTTCTCTTTATAAGTATACCTCAAGTATACTCGAGATTTAAGTCTTCAACAGAAGTATATATATATATATATATATATATATATATATATATATATACGTGTGTGTGTGTGTGTGTGTTTGTGTGTGTATAATGAAGCACCAAAGAAACTGGTATAGACATGCATACTCAAATATAGAGATATGTTAATAGGCAGAATCCGACACTGCGGTCGGCAACGCCTATATAAGACAAGTGCCTGGCGCAGTTGTCAGATCGGTTACTGCTGCTACAATGGCAGATTCCCAAGATTTAAGTGAGTGTGAACGTGTTGTTATAGTCGGCGCACGAGCGACGGGACACGGCATCTCCGAAGTAGCGATGAAGTGGGGATTTTCCCGTCCGACCATTTCACGAGTGTACCGAGAATAACAGGAAACCGGTAAAACATCAAATCTCCGACATCGCTGCGGCCGGAAAACGATCGTGCAAGAACGGGACCAAAGACGGTTGAAGAGAATCGTTCAACGTGACAGAACGTGCAGCTTTTCCGCAAATCGTTGCGGATTTGAATGCTGACCCATCGACAAGTGTCAACGCGTGAACCATTCAACGAAACATCATCGATATGCGCTTTCAGAGTCAAAGGCCCACTGCTGTACCCTTGATGACTGCACGACACAAAACTTTACGCCTCACCTGTGCCCATCAACACCGACCTTGCACTGTTGATGACTGGAAACATGTCGCCTGGTCGGACGAGTCTCGTTTTAAATTGTATCGAGTGAATGGAGCTGTGCAGGTATGGAGACAACCTCATGATTCCATGGACCCAGCATGTCAACAGGGGACTATTCAAGCTGGTAGAGGCTCTGTAATGGCGTAGGGCGTGTGCAGTTGAAGTGATTTGGGACCCATGATATGTCTAGATACGACTTTGACAGGTGACACGTACGTAAGCATTCTGTCTGACCACCAGCATCCATTCGTGTCCTGCCGGCCGCGGTGGTCTAGTGGTTCTAGGCGCGCAGTCCGGAACCGCGGGGCTGCTACGGTCGCAGGTTCGAATCCTGCCTCGGGCATGGATGTGTGTGATGTCCTTAGGTTAGTTAGGTTTAATTAGTTCTAAGTTCTAGGGACTTATGACCACAGCAGTTGAGTCCCATAGTGCTCAGAGCCATTTGAACCATTCGTGTCCATTGTACATTCCGATGGACTTGGACAATTCCAGGAGGACAATGCGACACCCCACACGTCCAGAATTGCTACAGAGTGGCTGTAGGGACATTCTACTGATTTTAAACACTTTTGCTAGCTACTAAATTTCCTAAACGTGAACATTATTGAGCATGTCGGTGATGCCTTGCAACGTGATGTTCAGAAGAGATTTCCACTCCCTCGTACTCTTACGGATTTATGGATAGCCCTGCAGGATTCATGGTGTCAGTCTACTCCGTCACTACTTCAGACATTAGTCGAGTCCGTGCCACGTCGTACTGCAGCGTTTCTGCGTGCTCGCGGGGGACCTACACATTATTAGGCAAGTGTATCAGTTTCTTTGGCTCTTCACTGTGTGTGTGTATATGATAATGCGGTTTCTCACATCCAAGTACCCAAATCCGCCTCAGTAACACTATTTCGCAAACATTTAGACAACTTTCGCTAATTTTCACATGAATAAAAGTACCAGTAGACAGTGTGGTACTCATATTCCGTTCTGGGGGCTAATGGTGTGGCGACAGGAACGGTATGCAGCCACCCGTTAAACTAACCACGCCATATCCGCTCATAACCACGCCGACCCTGCGCCGATGCGGTACAAAGGCATAAGAAAAACAGGAAGAAGTTGCCTTGAATAATGTAAAAACATAGGATCACCGTCTAGTACTTAAGTTAAAAAGAGAAGTGGCAGGCACTTGCAACAATAAATCATGACACTGACACGAAAGCAAATGAGTATAAAGGGTCTTTAAATCAAAAATATAACCACAAGTATCAAAATACATTTATATTTTCTCTTGAGGTAAAGCATAACTTGATTTCAGTGTGCGAGAAGTGGCTTCGAATATTTGTCGGTAAGCACGTTGCGAAAGTCAGCGATGCAGAACTGGCTGTTCCTATGTTCGTTTGAATAATTTCGCGGACGTGGAAGTGGAAAGCATCAGCTTCATTTTTAATTTGGGATCTGTGACAAAGCAGCTAGTACAGTGCGTATTTGATTTTGTGTGTGTGTGTGTGTGTGTGTGTGTACGCGTGTTGCTTGTGTGTGTGTGTGTGTGTGTGTGTGTGTGTGTGTGTGTGTGCGTGTGTGTGGTGCGCTTTGCGTGGGTTGTGGCGCTTACCCGCTTCGCTTCCCCTCAAAATAATTTACATGTATTTCGTCACAGCGTTTTGAAAGCAGAAAAGTTACGCTTTGACAGTACGGTATTATACCTACAATGTAGACTCGTGTGTTTCAACGCGTAAAACGGAAACGTTACGATTTAGAGAAATAATGTATGGAAAGGCAGTGTATTTGTAGCTAGACGTTATCAGTAATTAACGGCTTGAGAATTTAGTTTCGGTTGTAACCATCACGGCACAAGGCTTTTCCCGTACTCGATTTAGAGTCGTATTTCGCATCGCCATAGAAGCTACTGAAATCCTTGGGAGAACCAGCGGTGACAAAACTGTTCTATCTTGTATGCGAGATAAACCTGTTAGGTAACCCTGGACTTCAAGAAGATTGTGATAATTCCTACCAAAGAAGTCAGATGGTGAAAGGTTTGCATATTACGGAACCATTTCTTACATGAATCATGGTAGCAAAATACTGCAGAAAGGGGAAATCGACTGAAGTCGACGGTGAGGAAGAATTCGCCCTTATAAAGCTTAGAAGATAGACTGAGAAAAGCCAACATACGTTTGTAGCATCTGTGGGTTTAGAAAAAGCATTTGACAGTGTTGACAGGAACACACTCTTTGAAACTCTGATGGCAGCAGCGGTAAAATAAAGGAAGCGAAAATTTAACTACCACTCGTGCAGAAACCAAACTGTAGTTATAAATGTCAAAGGACATGAAAGGGAAGCAGTAGTTGAGAAGGGACTGAGGTAGAGTTGTAGACTCCCCTAAATATTACTAAATCTGCACATTGAGCATGTAGTAAAGGAAATCAAGGAAAAATTCGAAAAAGGAATTAAAGTTCAAAGAGGTGAAATGAAAACTTTGTTGATTGCCGATGAAACTGTAACTCCGTCAGAGAGGCAAAGGGCAGTCTTTAAAAGATATTATAAGCGGAATATTATTAATACTAATACAAAAATAATGAAATGTAGTTGAATTAAATCACTCGATGCTGCTGGAATGACATTAGAAAATGAGATACTAAAAGTAGTGGATGGGTTTTGCTATTTGACCAGTAAAATAATTAACAATATTCGAAGTAGAAGTTATAAAATTTAGTCTGGTGACACCAAAAACATCATATCTGAAAAATAGAAATTTGTTAACAAAATATAAACTGAAATGTTGGTAAGCCTTCTTTGGAAGTATTTGTGTGGAGTACAGCCTTATACGGAAGTGAAACGGAGAAAATAAGCGATTCAGACAAATAGAGAATAAAAGCTTATGAACATTAAGCTGCTACAGGAGAATGTTGGAAATTTGATAAGTAGATAAAATGACTAATGAAAAGAACGTTATGACACGACTAAAAGAAGGGATCGATTGAAAGAACACGTAAAGTACAGGGAATGAAAATTGTGGAGGGAGACCAAGAACTGAGAACTATAAGCAGATCCAAATGGTCTTAGGCTGCAACAGTTAAGAAGAGATGCGAGTACTGTACAGGATTAATTAGCGTGGACAACTGCCCAAAACGTTTACGCAAGTTTTTCTCGCTACATCCCCTGCAAAATGATTGAAGGAATAAAGTTTATCGCTTACTACAATTTCGCTGTTCATGCATCGGCCTTGATGTTTTCATTTATTACTTCTTTACTACTAAATCTATTCGCAACACACTTTACGGAAATTATCTACATATACAACGAATGCACTTGCAATATTATATCATTGCACGACACATAATTCAAGAGATATGACATAACAAACATGTAGATGCGTGAAAAACTAGCCGTTGCCGTTGCCGGAACTTCAAGCGCTGATAGAAAGCACCGAAGCTGAAATCGTTATAGGTACGGAAAGCTGACTGAAGCCAAAGATAAATTCTGCCGAAATTTTTACAAAGGCACAGATGGTGTTTAGAAAGGATAGATTGCACCCAACCGGTGGTGGCGTGTTTGTCGCTGTTAGTAGTAGTTTATCCTGTAGTGTAATAGAAGTGGATAGTTCCTGTGAATTATTATGGGTGGAGGTTACACTCAACAACCGAGCTAGGTTAATAATTGGCTCCTTTTACCGACCTCCCGACTCAGCAGCGTTAGTGGCAGAACATCTGAGAGAAAATCTGGAATACATTTCACATAAATTTCCTCAGCAAGTTATAGACTTAGGTGGAGATTTCAATTTACCAGATATAGACTGTGACACTCAGATGTTTAGGACGGGTGGTAGGGACAGAGCATCGAGTGACATTATACTGAGTGCACCATCCGAAAATTACCTCGAGCAATCAAACAGAGAACCGACTCGTAGAGATAACATCTTGGACCTACTGCTGACAAACAGACCCGAACTTTTCGACTCTGTAAGCGCAGAACAGGGAATCAGTGATCATAAGGCCGTTGCAGCATCCCTGAATATGGAAGTAAATAGGAACATAAAAAAAAGGAGGAAGGTTTATCTGTTTAGCAAGAGTAATAGGAGGCAGATTTCAGACTACCTAACAGATCAAAACGAAAATTTCTGTTCCGACACTGACAATGTTGAGTAGTTATGGAAAAAGTTCAAGGCGATCGTAAAATCCGTATTAGACAGGTACGTGCCGAGTAAAACTGTGAGGGACGGGAAAAACCCACCGTGGTTCAGCAAAAAAGTTAGGAAACTACTGCGAAAGCAAAGAGAGTTTCACTGCAAATTTAAACGCAGCCAAAACCTCTCACACAAACAGAAGCTATACGATGTCAAAGGTAACGTAAGGAGGGCTGTGCGTGAAGCGTTCAGTGAATTCGAAAGTAAAATTCTATGTAGCGACTTGACAGAAAATCCTAGGAAGTTCTGGTCTTACGTTAAATCAGTAACTGGATCGAAACAGCATATCCAGACACTCTGGGATGATAATGGAACTGAAACAGAGGATAACACGCGTAAAGCTGAAATACTAAACACCTTTCTCCAAAGCTGTTTCACAGAGGAAGACAGCACTGCAGTTCCTTCTCTAAATCACCGTACTAATGAAAAAATGGCTGACATCGAAATAAGTGCCCAAGGAATATAAAAGCAACTGAAATCGCTCAACAGAGGAAAGTTCACTGGTCCTGACGGGATTCCAATTCGATTCTACACAGGGTACGCGAAAGAACTTGCCCCCCTTCTGACAGCCGTGTACCACAAGTCTCGAGGGGTAACGGAAGGTTCCAAATGATTGTAAAAGAGCACAAGGTAGTCCCAGTTTTCAAGAAGGGTCGTCGAGCAGATGCGCAAAACTATAGGCCTATATCTCTGACATGGATCTTTTGTAGAATTTCAGAACATGTTTTTTACTCCCGTATCATGTTACTTCTGGAAACCCAGAATCTGTTCTGTAGGAATCAACATGGATTACGGAAACAGCGATCGTGGGAGACCCAACTCGCTTTATTTGTAAAAAAAAGGTCCAAATGGCTCTGAGCACTATGGGACTTAACATCTGTGGTCATCAGTCCCCTAGAACTTAGAACTACTTAAACCTAACTAACCTAAGGACATCATACATATCCATGCCCGAGGCAGGATTCGAACCTGCGACCGTAGCAGTCGCGCGGCTCCGGACTGAGCGCCTAGAACCGCTAGACCACCGCGGCCGGCTTTATTTGTTCATGAGACCCAGAAAATATTAGATACAGGCTCCCAGGTAGATGCCACTTTCCTCGACTTCCGGAAGGCTTTCGATACAGTTCCGCACTGTCGTCGGATAAACAAAGTAAGAGCCAACGGAATATCAGACCAGCTATGTGGCTGGATTGAAGAGTTTTTAGCAAACAGAACACAGACGTCTACAGACGTTAAAGTAACCTCTGGTGTGCCACAGGGGAGTGTTATGGGACCATTGCTTTTCACAATATATATAAATGATCTAGTAGATAGTGTCCGTAGTTCCATGCTGCTTTTCGCGGATGGTGCTATACTATACAGAGAAGTTGCAGCATTAGAAAATTGCAGCGAAATGCAGGAAGATCTGCAGCGGATAGGCACTTGGTGCAGGGAGTGGCAACTGACCCTTAACATAGACAAATGTAATGTAGTGCGAATACAGAGAAAGAAGGATCCTATATTGTATGATTGTACAAACACTGGTAGCAGTTACTTCTGTAAAATATCTGGGAGTATGCGTACGGAATGATTTGAAGTGGAATGATGATATAAAATTAATTGTTGGTAAGGCGGGTGCCAGGTTGAGATTCATTGGGAGAGTCCTTAGAAAATGTAGTCCATCAACAAAGGAGGTGGCTTACAAAACACTCGTTCGACCTATACTTGAGTATTGTTCATCAGTGTGGGATCCTTACCAGGTCGGGTTGACAGAGGAGATAGAGAAGATCCAAAAAAGAGCGGTTATTTGGTAAGCGTGATAGCGTTACGGAGATGTTTAGCAAACTCAAGTGGCAGACTCTGCAAGAGAGGCGCTCTGCATCGTGGTGTAGCTTGCTGTCCAGGTTTCGAGAGGGTGCGTTTCTGGATGAGGTATCGAATATATTGCTTCCCCCTACTTATACCTCCCGAGGAGATCACGAATATAAAATTAGAGAGATTCGAGGGCGCACGGAGGCTTTCCGGCAGTCGTTCTCCCCGCGAACCATACGCGACTGGAACAGGAAAGGAAGGTACTGACAGAGGTACGTAAAGTGCCCTCCGACATACACCGTTGGGTGGCTTACGGAGTATAAATGTAGATGTACACTGCTGGCCACCGTAAATGCAACACCCTGAAGGAAGCATCCGAATCAAGTGAAATTTACACCATGGGTTTGCAGCGATGAGATATGCAACTGATTAGAATTTCAGCGCAGACGCACATCACGCGCGCCTGTGGCACCACCTCATAGCGCCATTTAAGGCTTGGCGATTTCGACGACTGTACGTTCGGCACGTGTGTTTACCTTGTGGTTGTTTCACAAGACGATCAGTTATGCCTCGTAGACAACAGCGAACATCGTTTGATCAAGTATCCGAGTTCGACAGAGGAAGGATAGTGGGTTACCGAGATTGTGGATTATCATACAGAGAAATCGCAAGTCGTGTTGGACGAAACCAAACAACTGTAATGCGGATATGTGACCGTTGGATGCAGGAGGGTACGACGGACCGACGTGGTCGATCGCATTCACCTCGGTGCACCACTGCACGTGCTGATAGGCAAATTGTGCGCATGGCAGTGACGGATCGCTCAGTGACATCCCGAACCATAGCACAGCACATTGCGTCTGTAACGCATCATCCAGTGTCTGCGCGTACCATTCGACGCCGTTTACAGCAGAGTGGTCTGTCCGCAAGACGTCCATTGCTTCGTCTACCATTGACGCAGAACCACAGACGTCTCCGTCGCCAATGGTGTGATGACGGACGGATGTGGACGGCAGAATGGAATGACGTTGTCTTTACTGACGAGGCACGCTTCTGTCTGCAGCACCACGATGGTCGGATTCGAGTGTGGAGACACCGTGGAGAGAGGATGCTGCACAGCTGCATTATGCACCGCCACACTGGTCTTGCACCGGGTATTATGGTATGGGGCGGTATTGGATATTACTCTCGCACGCCTCTAGTACGCATTGCCGGTACTTTACATAGCCGGCGCTACATATCCGAGTTGCTGGAGCCAGTTGTCCTTCCTTGCCTTCAGGGCTCGGCCATAGCCATATTTCAACAGGATAATGCGCGACCACACGTGGCACGCATTGTCCAAAGGTTCTTCGTCAATAACCAGATTGAATTGCTTCCCTGGCCGGCTCTCTCTCCGGATCTTTCGCCGATAGAAAACATGTGGTCCATGGTTGCTCAACGAGTGACCCAGATTACATCCCCAGCTGCCACACCAGATGATCTTTGGCAACGTGTGGAAGCTGCTTGGGCTGCTGTACCCCAGGAACACATCCAACGTCTCTTTGACTCAATGCTGAGACGTGTGGCAGCGGTGATCTCCAACAATGGCGGCTACTCTGGCTACTGATTCTGGCAGGAACCACATGTCACAGACGTCTGTAAACGTAATCATTTGATACTTGGTCAACATGTTATCTACAAAATAAATCTTGTTGTGCTACCTCTTGTCTTTCTTGGTGTTGCATTTACGGTGGCCAGCAGTGTATATGTAGATGCTTATAATGGATTACCCAGACTATATTCTGTGTTTCATAATGAGAAACCTGATTTCCAATAAACTAAAACGTTATTTTCAAACCATTCCAAAACTTTTTCTCGCTTAAATGATTATAGCTCAGTATTTAACTCGTTAATTCATTTGCAAAGTAATGAGACGTTTGAAGTTGTTTTGTACACGGTAGTTGATACCTTAAACAGTAGGGGATTCACTGGTATGCTAGGATGAGAGAGGTAAACTGTCAGACGTCGAATAGAAGGGACATCGTAAAGAAAGTGCGCCAGAGAAGTTGGACATTTTTGTGAAATTTATTTTCGAATAGAAATGTACGTTCTGATAGAATACAAACAGTTTCATACGCGTCCAGATATACACACGTATGCACGAAAATATATCAAATAGATAGATTTCTGTGATTTATACCTGCAGTGGCTAGCGAGGGACTGAACTTGCGTCAGCGCATCGAACTTTAAAAATGTCAGCCGATGTCCGGAGATTTAAAATGAAAACTGTTCACGGTGTCGGATGCAGATGTATTGCTCTGCGCGACGTGTATTCGCCTTTCAGTTGTTGGTAATGAAAGGAGGTGACGCACGCGGGTGTCCGAAAACAATCGGCGCTAGGCGATTATTCGCAAAGCTGGCGGCTTATCGCGGCGAGTCGCCGCTGCGATATTTTTCGCGGCGGAAGGCGCGACAGCCGCGGGCGTCGGGCAGGGTATCGAGTAATTCGGCGAACGGCGCCGGCGACAATGCGGGCGCCTGCCTGCCATTGTCCGTGAGTAATGGCCGGGACGTCGCGTGGCGAGCTGACCAGCCCCGCTTCTTTACTGTGCTCGATAGTTGTTAGCCGGACCAGTGGGACGGTAAAACCTCGGTTCAACTGCTTTCGAGCCACCCATGTTTTTACACGTCATGGAAAAACTCACAAAACGACAATACTTTACTTAAACTATGTCGTGGAAACTGAGTTCATTATAAGTGATGAACTAACACAGAGTACGCGAAAGAACTTCCCCCCTTTTAACAGCCGCGTACCGCAAGTCTCTAGAGGAACGGAAGGTTCCAAATGATTGGAAAACAGCACAAGTAGTCCCAGTTTTCAAAAAGGGTCGTCGAGCAGATGCGCGAAACTACAGGCCCATATCTCTGACATCGATCTGTTGTAGAATTTTAGAACATGTTTTTTTCTAGCGTATCATGTCGTTTCTGGAAACCCAGAATCTACTCTGTAGGAATCAACATGGATTCCGGAAACAGCGATCGTGTGAGACCCAACTCGCTTTATTTGTTCATGAGACCCAGAAAATATTAGATACAGGCTCACAGGTAGATGCCATTTTCCTTGACTTCCGGAAGGCGTTCGATACAGTTCCGCAGTGTCGCCTGATAAACAAAGTAAGAGTCTACGGAATATCAGACCAGCTCTGTGGCTGGATTGAAGAGTTTTTAGGAAACAGAACACAGCGTGTTGTTCTCAATGGAGAGACGTCTACAGACGTTAAAGTAACATCTGGCGTGCCACAGGGGAGTGTTATGGGACCATTGCTTTTCACAATATATATAAATGACCTAGTGGATAGTATCGGAAGTACCATGTGGCTTTTCGCGGATGATGTTGTAGTATACAGAGAAGTTGCAGCATTAGAAAATTGCAGCGAAATGCAGGAAGATCTGCAGTGAATAGGCACTTGGTGCAGGGAGTGGCAACTGACCCTTAACATAGACAAATGTAATGTATTGCGAATACATAGAAAGAAGGATCCTTTATTGTATGATTATATGATAGCGTAACAAATACTGGTATCAGTTACTTATGTAAAATATCTGGGAGTATGCGTACGGAAAGATTTGAAGTGGAATGATGATGTAAAATTAATTGTTGGTAACGCGGGTGCTAGGTTGAGATTCATTGGGAGAGTCCTTAGAAAATGTAGTCCATCAACAAAGGAGGTGGCTTACAAAACACTCGTTCGACCTATACTTGAGTATTGCTCATCAGTGTGGGATCCGTACCAGGTCGGGTTGACAGAGGAGATAGGGAAGATGCAATGAAGAGTGTCGCGTTTCGTCACAGGTTTATTTGGTAAGCGTGATAGCGTTAGGGAGATGTTCAGCAAACTCAAGTGTCAGACTCTGCAAGAGAGGCGCTCTGCATCGCGATGTAGAGAGAGAGTGCGTTTCTGGATGAGGTATCGAATATATTGCTTTCACATACTTATACCTCCCGACGAGATCACGAATGTAAAATTAGAGAGATTCGAGCGCTCACGGAGGCCTTCCGGCAGTCGTTCTCCCCGTGAACCATACGCGACTGGAACAAGAAAGGGAGGTAATGACAGAGGCACGTAAAGTGCCCTCCGCCACACACCGTCGGGTGGCTTGCCGAGTATAAATGTAGATGTAGATACTGCTGGCCAATAAAACAGCTGATTGTGTAAAAATTAGTACAAAGAGCTGGCACGTCTGGCACCAAAAACAGGTCTAACCTGGGAGGGCACAGAGTCGAAATGAACTTGGATGACAAACATGGGGACGCCATTGCTTAAGTTTTATGGCACATTTCATCCATCATAGTAGCAGACCAATTTTGGTGTGCCAATCTCTCGAGAAGTGGCATACAAGGCGCTTGTTCGACCGAGTCTTGAGTATTGTTCATCAATCTGGGATCCTTATTAAGTGTGCCTGATAGAAGAGATTGAGAAGATCCATTGAAGAAGGGCACGTTTCGACACAGGAGATGCTCAACGAACTCCAGTGCAGACCATACAAGAGAGGCTTTGTGCATCACGGAGAGGTTTAATAATGACATTTCTAGATAACACCTTCCGGTAAGAGTTGGACAATATATATGACTTCCTCCTGCACACATCTCGCAAAATGACCACAACAAGAAAATTCGAGAAATTAAAACTAACACAGAGGCTTACCGACAATCATTCCTCCCATGCATCATTCGCGCGTGGAACAGGGAGCAGGAAAGATGGCATCGGCTGGTGGTGCGAAAAATACTTTCCACCACACACCGTTAGGTCGCTTGCGCGATATGGTGTCGATGTAGATGAACTGGCAAGGACAACAATGGAACTTCCTCCGTATCGATGTCGGTCAGTACAGCAGGAGCAACACGCGGACGTGCGCTATCTTGCTGAAAGATAACGTCACTGAGATCTCTTAGATACGCCACAGCCACCGACCTTGACACGTCACAAATATAACGCTTGCCATACAAATGGCCAGTTATGCGAACCAGAGATGATCCTATTGCCTATCTAATGTCGTCCTATACGACCACACGGGGTGCTAGATGCCTATGACGATGACGAATACAATCTGGGACCGTTCGCTCTCCCCGAGGTCTTCACGAATTTGTACGTCCTGTGTATCTGTGTACGCAGAAACGGGACGACATGGTGTCATTCCCGTGTAAAGTGTTGTCGATGGGCGCTCCGCGGTCGGCGCCTTTCTCTCTGCTGCCGCGTCTAGTTGAGCCGCAATGGGCGCCGTGCTGACAGTCACTAATGCTCCAGACACAATCGCGCTCTCAGAGTAGATACTTGGCTTGCTCTGTACAGCCTCACTGGCGGACTCAAGGTACCTGGCTGTGCGATACTGCGGGCACAACGAACAATATGTCCGTTCTCTTGGAAGCTGCTAGGACTCGCTATGGCGTCGAATGTGACCCTCCTGAAGCCATCTATCGATTCCATACGCATATGACAGTCGAGGAATCTCGACCAACACAAGCCACGATATCGTGGTACGATGAACCGTAGTCTCGATACACCACGATCCTACCACTGTCGAATTCTGACACGTGCGTGTACACGTATCTCCTGTTATACGGTGGATAACACGTTTTTCCGACAAACAACCTACAGTCAAGTGGGATTCATGAGTGAGAAATCTGCAGTGTAATGTTTCCATGTTTGCGGAAAGTAGATGGCGCTACTCTCCACTGCTTTTAGAACTTGTACTGAAATTTTAACCATGCATACCCAACTCGTAGTACACTTCGTGCGAATTTGCAGTTTGTTCTCTGGTGTACTTTTTCTCCTTTTCATTGATGTAGCCTGTTAAATACCACATGAAACAACTTACATCTTATTTCTTTGCTCCTTTCTTTCCTTCCAATACTTTTTCATTCTTTCCTATGTTTCTCTCTTCTTTTTTCTGTCTATGTTTCACCTGTCTTTTTCTTTGCTTCCTCCTGGAAGCCTCATTAACTTTTTACTTTTGCTCTGAGCTTTTCTTTCTCTCGTGTTTCTTCCTCCGGTCTGTTTTAACTGCTTTCATCCACGTCACTAATGTTTTTGCGTTTCTGTCAAAAAATTTAAAAATTCTTTTTGTTATTCTTTTTTCTTGTGGCCTTATAAGTGTCCATAGAACTCAACTCTTCTCTTCCTCATTTTGTTTAATATTCGTTCTATTTCTTTCATAAACTTCTTTATTACTTCTTAATTTTCATTTCCCATTGTCATATTTGGGTCACAAGATTTACCTGATTATTTTCTTTCCCTTCTTTCCTTTTTCGCCTACTTGTTCGGCTGTATTTAACGGAGAGCATCTTGAAGTATAAAGGCATTCTGGTCTAATGACAGTGTTGTAGAGTCGCAGTTTTGCATTTATGGGAACAGATTTCTTGGTATACAGCTTTCTTGTTAACTGAAAAGCCAATTCCACATTTCTTGCCTTGCTAAGTTAGCTTCTTTGTCCACAGCATTTGATTGTATTCTTTCACCTAAATACATAACCAGTTTCCACGAATTCGCATCTGTCGTATACAATGTTTTCTTATCCTTTTTTTCGAAAGATATACGTAGGCCTACTTTTGAAGCTGTCTCTTGTAAGAGATTGATCTGTTTTGTTGCATCTCCTATAGATTCAGCTAAGATGTCAAGATTGTCTGCAAAAGCCAAACAATCAACACGCAGATTATCCCCTGTTCTCTCACTTATGGTTTTTATTCACTCTTCTTCTGTTTTTTTCTCCATTCCCTCCTTACCTCTTCTAGTGCACAATGAAACAGCATTGGGGACAATAAATCTCCTTGTCTTACACCAGTTTTGATCACAAAACCCTTGGAGGTTTCACCAAAAAATCTAATTTTGCATTTCGTACTTTTTATTGCGTATTTTATAATTGCCACTGACTGTTCGAAAGAATGCAATTTTAAAGGTCTGCAGCGTACAACAGGTAAAGAAGCGGCATTTCTATCCAGATCTCTCTGGACACTGGTGTTAGGTTTGTGCGTAGCTTGGCGCCACATCTTCGGTGTCTCGATCTTTTTCGGCTCATCTCGCAACTTTCAGTAATGGTGTGGTGGTCGCACCGTCAGTAACATATGACATGGGGTCGTGCTTAGTAGTGATACGTCATGTCTAGGGTACATATGTTATCACTAACGGCAGGGTTTCGTTGAAGGTATCACATAATGTAATAGAAATGTAAAAATCGAAGCCGGCCGTTGTGGCCGAGCGGTTCTAGGCGCTTCAGTCTGGAACCGCGCGACCGTTACGGTTGCAGGTTCGGTTCCTGCCTTGGGCATGGATGTGTTCAAATCAAATGGCTCTGGGCACTATGGGACATAACATCTGAGGTCATCAGTCCCCTAGAACTTAGAACTACTTAAACCTAACTAACCTAAGGACATCACACACATCCATGCCCGAGGCAGGATTCGAACCTGCGACCGTAGCAGTCGCGCGGTTCCGGACTGAAGCGCCTAGAGCCGCTTGGCCACCGCGGCCGGCCATGGATGTGTGTGATGTCCTTAGGTTAGTTGGGTTTAAGTAGTTCTAAGTTCTAGGGGACTGATGACCTAAAATGTTAAATGCCATGGTGCTCAGAGCCATTTGAATCATTTTTTAAAAATCGAAAATAACTTTGAAACACAATACTTTAACCTGCATCGCCGTTTCATAAACATTGTACGAAACGATAGCCATCATATTTATAATGAAAGTCGACTGTTTGCAGAGAGTGTTGCTCAACGTGATGTATCATGTTGTTTCTCTTCGCGAGATGCAGGTGGTGGCTGGCGTATTCTGCGTAGGAGCTTGTTGTAAAAAATTTATCCTTCATTATTTAGGAGCTCATAGAGCCTGCGAGGAATCCAGACTTTAATATTCTCGGATTTATTTTGAGTCAACTGAAATCCCAATGTCTGGCTACCTAGCAGGCTACATGACTTCCTAAGTAATCCATTTGGAAGGAAAAGAGTTGTTCACGTGGCGTCCCAACATAGTGCAGGAGGGAACGGCATCTCCTGCACGTATGAGCTTTTTTTTTTTTTTTTTTTTTCCTATGGACCAAACCTACTTTTTGGAATATTTCCGATAAATAAGCATCCAGGAAACAGGCGGGTCTTGGTGGCACCATACGCGACCCTATGAGAGAATGATCGACATCACACCTCAAACTGATAACTTACATTTGGCTGTGACAATTTACTAATGCCCCATGTGTATTATGGAAATTCACTTCCACCTTTCATCGTGAAACAGGCTTTATTGGTGATAAAACTACTCATTGAAACTGTTGGCCTTCGTCTGATGACTTAAAACGCAATTGCAGAAGTCCAGCCTCTGCTGACAGTCTCTTGGCAGGCTGTATGGTATCCACTGTCTCTTTGAAAAATAGTAACAAATTGAGAATAACGTTGAATCTCTGTTTGGGCGTGGCAATGAAAAGTCAGAGGGCAGCCAGCGAGCCAACCGTACGCCACCAGCGTGTGGGGTGGCCACGTATAGCGATAACGCTATAAGCTATGAACACGGAGTGATCCAAGTTATGAATATTATATTACTTGTGATAATAAAAATTTGTAGACTGCCAAATAACATTGTAAATTTAGTAAAAGTTCACCCGATTACACGTATTTTTCCCATTATATCAATTGTAATATAAATATCAAAGAAAGTGACTGTGTTAGAAATAAAAAAAAAACTGACGAACGGGACTCGATCCAACGATCCAACGACTACGGGGCTTTCCTTTTTCATTTTGTTCGTTGTTGATCGATGTGTTTGGTGGTTGCGGACGTCACATGACATCCGGTCAAGTTGGTTTTGTTGACCCTTCCACCCAGTTTTTTGTATTACAGAGACCAGCCAGCTCTCTGACCGAATACGCTGAGCTACCGTGGCGGCATGGGCTTGAACGCTAGCCACTCGGCTGCCGCCGCTTCCTGGTAAAAAATGGCCACTCACAGACATGTATTTGATGACCGAAATTCTCTTGCGATTTTCTCAATAACGCTTGAGAAGTACGCGCTACTGCTCAGACATTTTGTTGTCCACATGAAGTACTAGGAGTGTACGAAATTTTCAGTAAATCTGCGTTCCAAACGTCGTGGCCTCCCCTTGTTAGTTAACTATAGTTTGCCGCGCGGGATTAGCCGACCGGTCTGGGGCGCTGCAGTGGTGGACTGTGCGGCTGGTCCCGGCGGAGGTTCGAGTCTTCCCTCGGGCATGGGTGTGTGTGTTTGTCCTTAGGATAATTTAGGTTAAGTAGTGTGTAAGCTTAGGGGCTGATGACCTTAGCAGTTAAGTCCCATAAGATTTCACACACATTTGAACGTTTAACAATAGTTTGCCTAACGTGGATGCTCGGTCACAGTCTTTTCCGCTGGAATCGTAAGAAGGCATTTCCATGCCAGACATGTGCCGCACGCGGGTAGTCACTGCGGTGGCTGCGATGGCAGGTGCGTGGAACGTGCCGCGCCCGGCATTAGCGGGCCAGGCCGCGTGTGCTGCGCCCGCACTGTGCTGCGCAGCGCAGCGCCTGCCGCCTTCCGCTCCGGCAGCTCGGCTCAGGGCGGCACGCATGGCCGGCGTCGCCGCTGCTCGCTGCGGCACAGCCGGAAGCGCGCCAGGTGTACCCCGCCCCGTACAGAACTGGACTGTACTGCGAGGACCAGGGTGTGGGGTGGGGTGGGCGCGGGCCGTGCTTACATGGCCGGCGCCGTGTCGCGGACCGGCCGCCATCTGCGCACCGGACACGCGGGTCACCGGTCCCTACACAGTGGGCCGTGAAAAACTGGCGGACCTTACTTTCGTCCGTTTCGATAGATACATCACAAGCAACTGAATGTTTTTTAGACTCATCACAATT
This sequence comes from Schistocerca americana, assembly GCF_021461395.2. Lineage (NCBI taxonomy): Eukaryota > Metazoa > Arthropoda > Insecta > Orthoptera > Acrididae > Schistocerca > Schistocerca americana. The sequence continues at coordinate 788,369,428 of NC_060119.1, forward strand.
ATCCCGTACTCACTTGCAGGAGTCGGAAAAGTGATTTTCATCGGACTCATTCATGTATATCAATAATCCACTAGGCATCCGACGGTGTGTGGCGGAGGATACTTCTGATACCAATAACTGATCCCACTTTTCCCTATACCATTCGCGAATGGCTCGTGGGAAGAATGATTGTTAGTAAGTCTCTGAATCAGCTCTAATTTCTCCAATTCTTTCGACATGGCCCTTTCTCGAGAAGAAGTAACATGTCCGACTCTTCCCTCAAAGTGATATGTCGAGATTTTAGTAGAAATATCTCCGTGATTATGAAGATGAAATGGGAGATAAGATACTGCGTGAAGAGTTTGACAGAGCACTGAAAGGCTTAAGTCGAAATAAGGCCCCGGGTGTAGACATCATTCCATTAGAACTACTGATAACTTTGGGAGAGCCAGCCCTGACAAAACTCTACCATCTGGTGAGCACGATGCATGAGAAAAACCATCAGAGTTCAAGAAGAATATAATAATTCCAATTCCAAAGAAAGCAGGGGCTGCCGGTCTCAGTGGCCGAGCGGTTAAAGGCGCTACAGTCTGGAACCGCACGACCGCTACGGTCGCAGGTTCGAATCCTGCCTCGGGCATGGGTGTGTGTGATGTCGTTAGGTTAGTTAGGTTTAAGTAGTTCTAAGTTCTAGGGGGCTTATGACCACAGCAGTTGAGTCCCATAGTGCTCAGAGCCATTTGAACCAAAGCAGGGCTGGCAGATGCGAAAATTACAGAACTATCAGTTTAATAAGCCACGGCTGCAAAATACTAACACGAATTCTTTACAGACGAATGGAAAAACTGGTAGAAGCCGACCTTGGGGAAGATCAGTTTCCATTCCGTAGAAATGTTGGAACACGTGAGGCAATACTGACCCTACGACTTGTCTTAGAGAATAGATTAAGGAAAGGCAAACCTACGTTTCTAGCATTTGTAGACTTAGAGAAAGCTTTTGAGAATGTTGATTGGAATATTCTCTTTCATATTCCGAAGGTGGAAGGCGTAAAATAGAGGGAGCGAAAGGCTGTTTACAATTTTTATAGAAACCAGATGGCAGTTATAAGAGTCGACTGGCATGAAGGGAAGCAGTGCTCGGGAAGGCAGTGAGACAGGTTTGTAGCCTCTCCTCGATGTTATTCAATCTGTATATTGAGGAAGCAGTAAAGGAAACAAAAGAAAAATTCGGAGCAGATACTAAAATCCATGGAGAAGAAATAAAAACTTTGAGGTTCGCTGATGACATTGTAATTCTGTCAGAGACAGCAAAGGACCTGGAAGAGCAGCTGAACGGAGTGTCATGAAGGAAGGATATAAGATGAACATCAACAAAAGCAAAACCAGGATAACGGAATGTAGTCGAATTAAATCGGGTGATGCTGTGGGAATTAGATTAGGAAATGAGACGCTTAAAGTAGTAAATGAGTTTTGCTATTTGGGGAGCAAAATAACTCACGATGGTCGAAGTAGAGAGGATATAAAATGTAGACTGGCAATGGCAAGGAAAGCGTTTCTGAAGAAGAGGAATTTTTTAACATCGAATATAGATTTAAGTGTCAGGAAGTCGATCCTGAAAGAATTTGTATGGAGTGTGGCCATGTATGGAAGTGAAACATGGACGACAAATAGTTTAGACAATAAGAGAATAGAAGCTTTCGAAATGTGGTCCTACAGAAGAATGCTGAAGATTAGATGGGTAGATCACAAAACTAATGAGGAGGTATTGAGCAAAATTGGGAAAAAGAGAAATTTGTGGCACAACTTGACTAGAAGAAGGGGTCGATTGGTAGGACATTTCCTGAGGCATCAAGGGATCACCAATTTAGTATTGGAGGGCAGCGTGGAGGGTAAAAATCGTAGAGGGAGACCAAGAGATGAATACACTAAACATATTCAGAAGGATGTAGATTGCAGTAGGTACTGGGAGATGAAGAAGCTTGCACAGGATAGAGTAGCATGGAGAGCTGCATCAAACCAGTCTCTGGACTGAAGACCACAACAACAACAACATCTCCGTGATTACGATGCCTCTCTTGTAGCGTCTGCCGCTGAAGTTTCTTGAGGATCTCTGTAACGCACTCACCACGGCCAAACGGTCTCGTGACGAAACGTGCAGCTTCGTAGGTTTTTCACTATCTCTTCTTTCAGCCCTACATGGTAAGGATCCCATATTTACGAAGAATACTCAAGAATCGGTCGAACAATCGCCTGATAAGCCACTTCCTTCATGGATGAGTTATATTTCCTTAAGATTCTTCCTCTGAATCTCAGTCTCGCATCTCTTTTCTTACCACTTGTTTTATGTGCACATTTCACTTAAGGTCACTCTGGGTAGTAGCTCCTAGATATTTTGCGGTAGATACTGTTTCCGGAAATTCGTCATCAACACTTTCCAAAGGCCTCACTTTGGCCCCACTCCCAAATTCAATCATACAGGACTTTTTGAAGACTCCTTCTCCCGGTCCCTACTGTGGTAACACTTTTTCGCCACCAACCTCAGCAATCAGATTCAACCAAAGACCTGTACTGAACCCTGCCTAACTCAGTTCACTCCTCCATCCAACCATGATCTACCCCCACTGCCCCAAAATCCCCCCCCCCCTGTTACTTTTCCTGAATTTCTTAACCTCGAACTCTGCCTCTGCATCATTACTCAAATCCCTCAACATCCAAACTAACCTTACAACCACAGAAACAACTACAGTCCACCATCTAAAAACTGATCCCGACCTAATAATCCCACCTGCAGACAAAGACTCCACCACTGTTGTTTTGTACAGCAAGGATTATCTGGCAGAAGGACAACAATAGCTGCCACAGTCACCCCATTCCAGAAATCCAGAAGGGTCTCCAGTCTCTCTTCCGATCCTTAGGCCATCCCAGAACCTCTCCCCGGAGTCCATCTCTCTGCTCAACCCTACCACTCCCTGCACTCCTACATACTTCCTGAAGTCCATAAACTCAACCACCCAGGATGCCCAATTGTGGCCAGTTACTGTGCTCCATTGAGAGAATCTCTGCTCTTGTAGACCAACACCTTCAACCTATTAGCTGAAATTTACCCTCCTATATAAAAGATACCAACCATTTCCTCCACCAGCTCTCCACAAATCATGTCCCTTTATGCATGGTGCTCTGCTCATCACCTCCCTTTATACTAACATCCCTAATGCCTTACCGCTATTGAACACTCCCCTTTTCCGATACCCAACAGATTACAAACCAACAACCTCCTTCCTTGTCCCCATGAGCAACTATCCTCACCCACAATTACTTCTCCTCTGAAGACATTACCTACAAACAAATCCATGGTATGGCTATGGGCATCCACATGGCACCATCCTATGCCAAACTATTCATGGGCCATCTAGAGGAATCCTTTCTAAACATCCAGCATCCTAAGTCCATCATCTCGTTCAGATTCATTGATGACATCTTTACGATCTAGATCGAGGGTGTGAACACCCTATCCACATTCCTCCAGAACCTCAACAACTTCTCTCCCATCTGCTTCACCTGGTCCTACTCAACCCAACAAGTCATCTTCCTAGATAATGACCTCCACCTCAAAGATGACTACATCAGTACCTCAGTCCATATCAAACCCACCAACCACCAGCAATACCTCCACATCGACAGCTGCCACCCATTCCATACCAAGAAGTCCCTTCCTTACAGCCTAGTCACCCACAGTCATCGCATCTACAGTGACAAGCGGTCCCTCTCGAAATATACCAAGGGTCTCATTGAAGCCTTCACAAGCCATAATTATCCTCCCAATCTAGTACAAAAGCAAATCTCCTGTGCCTTATCTTTCCAGTCTCCCACCACCTCACAAAGTCCCACTGTCCAGCCACAGAGGAGTATTCTTCTCTTAACTCAGTACCACCCAGGACTGGTGCAAATGAATTACATTCCCTGCCAGGGTTTCAACTACCTGTCATCATGCCATGTCCTGCCAGTATCCTTCCCACCCCTCCCACAAAGGTATTCCTACACAATATACTCATCCATCCCAACACAACCTCTGCTCCAAACTTCTTACCCCATGGCTCATTCCCCTGTGATAGTCCTTGATGCAAGACCTGTCCCATACATCTGCCCACCACTTCTACTCCAGTCTGCTCACAAACATCACCTATCCCATGAAAGGCAGGGCTACCTGTGAAACCACTCATGTGATCTGCAAGCTAAGCTGCAACTACTGTCCTGCATTCTATATGGGCATGACAACCAACAAGCTGCCTGTCTGCATGAATGGCCACTAACAAACTGTGGCTAAGAAACAAGTGCACCAGCCTATTGCTGAGCATGCTGTCAAATATGAGATCTGGCATTTCAATGACTGCTTCACAGCCTATGCCATATAGATTCTCCCCACCAACACCAGCTTTTCTGAATTGTGCAGTTGGGAACTTTCCCTGCAATACATCCTATGTTCCTGTAACCCTCCTGGCCTCAACCATTGTTAGTCATTGTTCTCACCCATCCAGGCCCCTTCCCTGTTCCCATTCCAGCACACACAACCCTCATTCCACCACCACGTTCAGTGTTTTTACTTCTATGCTTTCCTGCTACCCACCCCTCCTCCCCACCTCTCTCCTGCCCACTGTCTAACCTGCAGCACTTCACTGTCCTCCACACCTACACTGTATGTATGTATGTATGTGGGGGACCTAGAAACGACAGAGAGGCTTCGTTCCTGCTGTAGCCCTCAGTGGTACACAATCCCACACAGGCTACAGCAGTTCACTCACCCCACCGCCGCCTCAAACGGATACGTCTCATTCCAGGCGAGTGTAACCTCAATGTTTGCATGGTAGAGTAATTATGGTGTACGCGCACGTAGAAACAGTGTTTGTGAAGCAATTGCCGACATAATGAAACTGAGGCGGAATAAGGGAATCAGCCTGCATTCACCGAGTCAGATGGAAAACCATCTTAAAGACCATCCACAGGCTGGCCGGCACACTGGACCTCTACACTAATCCGCCGGGCGGATTCATGCCGCGGACCGGCACGCCTTCACGCTCAACCCATACCCTACTGTCCCTCCCCTCCCCTCCCTAGCCTCGTTCTTTCCCCCACCCAGTTGCCACTGCCATCATGCTTTAGTGTTGCTTCTCGTAGTGTGGCTTCAGTTGCATGAGACTGCGGTCATGTGTGAGTTACGTTTGCGTGCGTGCGTGTGTGTGTGTGTGTGTGTGTGTGTGTGTTTGTGTGTGTGTGTGTGTGTGTGTGTGTGCGTGCGTGTCAGTCGTCTACTTTTGGCGAAGGTCTTACTAGCCAAAAGTGTTATTTGTGACAGTCTTTTTATTGTGCCTATTTGCGACTCAGCATCTCCGCTGTATGGTGAGTAGTGTGTTTTCTTTTCATAATATTGTCTTCAATAGTGTATTGGCTTTCTTTTCCTGTGTATGCGCAATATGTTACATTTATTTACGTTCAGGGTCAAGAGCCAGAGCCTGCAACAGTCATCGATCCTCTGTAGGTCGGTATGCAAATCAATACTGTCTACTGACGTTGCTTTGTTATACAAAAACGCATAATCTGCGAACAGCATAAAAAACTTCCTGCACCTTCTACTACATCAATTATATACATTGAAAACAGTAACGGTACTATCACCCTACCTTGGGGTACTCAGGAAATGAACTTTACATCTGTAGATTTTGTTCTGTTAAGATGCGATGTTCTTGGTATGGAAGGAAGTCTTGAACCAGTCGCAAATTTGGTCGGTTACTCGATAACCTCGTATTTTGTTTCACTAACCAGCAGTCCAGAACGGTGCCAAATACCTTCCTAAAGTCGAGGAACACGGTATGAACTTAAGCGATTTTGTTTAAAGCGCTATGGATCTCTTGGAGAAACGGAGCGAGCTGACTTTTGCAACATCTCTGTTCGCGGAATCCACTTTGGTTTTTATAGTGGATATTTTCTTTCTCCAAAAATGTCAAAATACTTCAGCATAAAACATGTTCCACAATTCTACAAAAGATTCACATTAACGATATGGGCGTATAATTATGTGCATCTGTTCTACGACTGTTATTGAAAATGGGAATGACCTGCGCTTTCTCCCTGTCGCTAGGTACCCTCCGTTGCTCCAGCGAACTACGATAAACTGATGTTAGAAGGGGAGAGCGTTCTTGAGCATAATCTTTGCAGAATCTTACAGGCATCTCTTCTGGTCCTGATGTCTTTCCACTAATAAGCGGTTGTATTTAGCTTTCTGTTCCGCGATCGATTATCTCAATATCTGTCATTTCGATGTTTCTACGATGATTGAAAGGAGGGCCCATACCACGATCTTCCACGGGGAAATAGTTTCGGAAGACCACTAACTGACTGAGTACATTATTTCGAACCGCTTATGGATATTACGTACCATACTCTCATCATTATCTCCTCTATAACAATGATCTGCTCTTTAACGACCAAAGTAAATCAAACCCTTTCGCCTCCTATCTCCAGTCTGCGTTACCCATTCCTGGTAATCCTAAATTTGACCACAGTATTGCCAGAAACATCTACGAAACTTATGTTACTCTCCTTTCTCCTCGTTCTAGTACTTACGTTACAAACCATGAACAGATTTAAACACGCCAACCACTACACAAGACTTAGAAACAATTACTGTGTAGGCACTCAACAAGCACATCCATAAACATCTTCAACAAATACTCAACTCCACTATCACCCAATGGATTCCATTCCAGAGTTTCAGCTGACAATCAGCTCTTACAACTACAACACAACACACACGCCGATCTGAGCTCTACCTATCAGTTTACTTCAAAAAAGCCTCTAGCTTCGTCTGACATTCTGTCCTGCTATCAGAGCCACTGACATGTGCTTCCAGTCATTTACTTCACCCTAATTTCATTCCTTGTAACCAACCCAAAATTACCATTAATAATAACCACTCAGGTATTTCTCATTCAACTGCTGGCGTGCCCCAGTGGTCCATCCACATGCCTTGGTGTCCAACCCACCGCCCATTCCCCAACTCCAGCTCAATAACTTCACCTTCTCGTATCGACAGCTGTACATCTCCACCAATCCTACAAAAACCCAGACAACATTTAAAAGATAATCCACCCTGCCTTTGAGTCCTCGGTATTTCTGCCACACAGTAAGCGAAGGACCAATAGGACTAACTAAAATATTAAAATACTTTGAACTCAAGACAGTAGATAAACTGGAATATTCGCCCATTATGCATCCAAAATTAGACATTTGAGTGACAAGAGTGATTTTTCTGGGATCACAGGAACATCTCCTCACAATCCGTTACTAGAAACCATCTAGGTCTAGAATTCTTTAATTAGTTTACCTAATTTTTTGTGCAGTCCTCTCCACAGTACGATGTCCTGCAGCAGCAAAGGGATATCTGTATTTCTTGTGACTGTCAGTTTCGCTAATGTAAGTTCGGTGCGCTGTGACCACGCACAGTAATGAAAGTTTGCGTGAGCCAGGTGCGGAACTCGACGGAGGCATGCCGAGGCAGTTAAAAGTGCAGCAATGCTACACATTTCTTTGAGCTAGTAGAGAAAGGAATTGAGATGTTATTGTTATAGTCAGATGAGTAATACATACTAAAAAGAAAAAGAACGTCGCACCACGAAAGAATTATCCGAATGGGACGGATATCGGCAGATGTGAAGTACATCTTCGACTTACATCTGCAAACAAATTACTACAATTTAAAAAAAAAAAAATCTGGATGATTTATTCAAGAGCAAGTCGGTCTATCTCTGGCTCTTATGCACGCACCTATTTGGCCTGGTATTGATTGACAGAGTTGCTGGATGTCCACCTGAGGGATATCGTGACAAATCCTGTCGCATGACGTTTTAGGTCATCAAAATCCCGAGCTGGTTCGAGGGCCCTGCCCATGATTTTCCAAACGTTGTCAGTCGGGGAAAGTTCCAGCAACTTTGCTGGCCAAGGTAGGGTTTGGCAAGTACGAACACAAGCATTAGAAACTATTGCCGTGTGCAGGCGGGCATTACATTACTGAAATGTAAGCCCATTACAGCTTGCCATGAAGGGCAACGAAACGGGCCCTGAATACCGCTGTGCTGGAAGGATTCCACGGATGACAGCGAAAAGGGTGCTGGTATTAAATTAAATTGGCATCTCAGACCATTAGTCTCGGTTTTGTGCTGTAAGGCGGGCAACAGGTTGATATCTCACCACTGTGCAAGGCATCTCACGCACGTCTTCGATGGTCGTGGGAGGCAGTTCGAAGCGGAACTGATCACTGAAGACTATTCTACTTTAGTCAATGAGATTTCAAAAAAAATGGTTCAAATGGCTCTGAGCACTATGGGACTCAACATCTTAGGTCATAAGTCCCCTAGAACTTAGAACTACTTAAACCTAACTAACCTAAGGACATCACACACACCCATGCCCGAGGCAGGATTCGAACCTGCGACCGTAGCAGTCCCGCGGTTCCGGACTGCAGCGCCAGAACCGCACGGCCACCGCGGCCGGCAATGAGATTTCAGGCCGAAGACGTCATCAGTTCGTTTTGAAGATATGACGAATGCGTTATACAGGGTGGTCCATTGATGGTGACCGGGCTAGATATCTCACGAAATAAGCATCAAACGAAAATACTACAAAGAACGAAATTTGTCTAGCTTGTAGGGGGAAACCAGATGGCGCTACGGTTGGCCCGCTAGATGGCGCTGCCATAGCTCAAACGGACATCAACTGCGTTTGTTTAAATAGGAACCCCCATTTTTATTACATATTGGTGTAGTACGTAAAGAAATATGAGTTGGACCACTTTCTTCGCTTTGTTACAGATGCCGCTGTAATAGTCACAAACGTATAAGTACGTGGTATCACGAAACATTCTGCCAGTGCGGACGGTATTTGCTTCGTGATACATTACCCGTGTTAAAATGGACCGTTTACCAATTGCCGAAAAGGGAGATATCGCGTTGATGTATGGCTATTGTGATCAAAATTCCCAACGGGCGTGTGCTATGTATGCTGCTCGGTATCCTGGATGACATCGTCCAAGTGTCTGGACCATTTGCCGTATAATTACGTTATTTAAGGAAAAAGGAAGTGTTCAGCCACATGTGAAACGTCAACCACGACCTGCAATAAATAATGATGCCCAGGTAGGTGTTTTAGCTGCTGTCGCGGCTAATCCGCACATCAGCAGCAGACAAACTGCGCGAGAAGCGGTAATCTCAAAAGCGTCTGTGTTGAGAATGTTACATCCACATTGATTGCACCCGTACCATATTTCTATGCACCAGGAATTGCATGGCGACGACTTTGAACGTCGTGTACAGTTCTCCCACTGGGCACAAGAGAAATTACGGGAGATGACAGATTTTTTGCACGCGTTCTATTTAGCGACGAAGCGTCATTGACCAACAGCGGTAACGTAAACCGGCATAATGTACACTATTGGGCAACAGAAAATCCATGATGGCCGCGACAAGTGGAACATCAGCGACCTTGACGGGTTAATATATGGTGCGGCATTGTGGGGAGGAAGGATAACTGGCCCACATTTTGTCGTTGGCAATCTAAATGTATGCTGATTTCCTACGTAATGTTCTACCGATGTTACTACAAGAAAAATGGTTCAAATGGCTCTGAGCACTATGGGACTTAACTTCTAAGGTCATCAGTCCCCTAGAACTTAGAACTACTTAAACCTAACCAACCGAAGGACATCACACACATCCATGCCCGAGGCAGGATTCGAACCTGCGACCGTAGCGGCCGCGCGGTTCCAGACTGTAGCGCCTTTAACCGCTTGGCCACCGCGGCCGTCTGTTACTACAAGATGTTCACTGCACGACAGAATGGCGATATACTTCCAACATGATGGATGTCCAGCACATAGCTCGATTGCGGTTGAAGCGGTATTGAATAGCATATTTCATGTCAGGTGGATTGGTCGTCGAAGCACCATACCATGGCCCACACGTTCACCGGATCTGACGTCCCCTGATTTCTTCCTGTGCGGAAAGTTGAAGGATATTTGCTATCGTGATCCACCGACAACGTCTGACAACATGCGTCAGCGCATTGTACATGCATGTGCGAGCATTACGGAAGGCGAACTACTCGCTGTTGAGAGGAATGTCGTTATACGTATTGCAAATGCATTGAGGTTGACGGACATCATTTTGAGCATACGTAGCACACGCCCGTTGGACATTTTGATCACAATAGCCATACATCAACGCGATATCGACCTTTTCCGCAGTTGGTAAACGGTCCATTTTAACACGGGTAATGTATTACGAAGCAAATGACGTCCCCACTGGCGGAATGTTACGTGATACCATGTACTTATAAGTTTGTGACTATTACAGCGCCATCTATCACAAAGCGAAAAAAGTGGTCCAACTCATATTTCTTTACGTACTACACCAATATGTAATAAAAATGGGGGTTCCTATTTAAACAAACGCAGTTGATAACCGTTTGAGCATTGGCAGCGCCATCTAGCGGGCCCACCATAGCGCCATCTGGTTTCCCCCTACAAGCTAGACGAGTTTCGTTCTTTGTAGTTTTTTCGTTTGATGCTTATTTCGTGAGATATTTGGCCCGGTCACGATCAATGGACCACCCTGTATACGTCAGGATCAAGAAAGTAATGTTATTTGACATCGTAGTTGTCGACTTACAAGAGATTACTCTATCACAGACACATTTTGGTGCTGAATGAAAATATATGTAAACTGCTGTAAAGGTTTCTGTAGCTTAGTGGCATTCGTTAACATATAAAGCTCAGACAAGTTTAGAAAACTAACAAACGAACTGAAACACAGAGTTACTACCTCTTGAATTTCAAGAAACTGTCAATAAGAATTCCAGACAAACAAGTTTAAGAAGAACAGAAGCAAACAACTGTCCGATCTTACCTCTATCTTGTTTCTTCATCTAACGCCGTCTTTTATTTAACAAAAATTCTGAACTGAAATCACTGTAACTATTCATTTATCGAATCAGAAATAATATCTGCCGCTGATACTTTGGTCGCGATACGCTGATGGCAGGAAACTGAAGTACAAAATTACTTAAGTAAATGGCTCTGATATTTGATGAAATGTATAAAATATAAACTATAATATTCTGATGAATAACTGCAGTAGGGACAGAGGTTAGAGTTATTCTAAGCCAATGAAATCTGCCAATTGCAAGGAAACGACAGGATTTAGGACAGCTATGAAGTACGAAAGCGCTGCTGAAAGATTTGTCCTACACAGATTCTGAACAGTTACATGATTCATGAGATCAATCATCAATTTTGAAATTCCTACGTGTACGCTTCCCGAAATTTCAGGGAAATGTGTTCGTGGAAAAACTTACTCCATGGACCAATAACAGTCACATTTAGTATTCTCACCTGAGCTTTTCGTTACCGCTTGCTCTATAATCATGGCGACCAACTTCAGTGCCAAGCGTGTAGGTATCTTCACAAAGGTCGTATGACTCTCAGGAAAGGAGCAGCATTTGGCTGCAACCGTTGCTTAGTGATGGACAGAGAATAAAATACTGGACGTGATTGTTGTTCAGAATCAAAAACGACATCTAGAGTAAGCCTATGCAAGATAGAAAAATTAATCAATGCGAGGAACCCTAGCTATCAGTTTCCGGTGAAGTGATAGTGCTGATGAAGCACGTGAGGAACAGTGTCAATTACTTGAAGATAGGTGAACTGATGGATACTCCGTTCCCAGTCAACGCGTTACTTTTATGATAACAGCAAATGTTACGGGAGTTCCAGAACCTGTATCACATGCTTGTGATTCCCACACCACGACTGCATAAATAACATCCGCACCGCAGAGAGTTCACACCATTCTCAGTGTTTCACGTAATGAGAAGGAAGACGAAAATCATATCTTACGTGATTACACGAAACGGCGTGAAAGAAGACATTAATGCACCCTGACCTGACGGTGCTCCTCCTAAATGTAAATGATAGTCCGTCTAATATAGAACAAGCAGAATTAGTTCTTTTTGCAAATGACACTATTAAAGTCAATCCAATCATACATAGAGAAAAACCAGAAATGGTAAACAAAGTTCTTAAAAGTATCGTTTACTGGTTTTCTGCGAATGGTCTAACCCTCAATTTTAAAAAGACACAACGTATTTAGTTCTGCACATTTAGAGGTACTACACCAATGATAAATGTAACACATGGTGAGGAAATAATAAATAGCCTCGAAACTTCAAATTTCTTAGGTGTCAAATTGATGAGAATTTAAATTGGAAGAATCACATTTCGGAACTCCTAAAACAACATAGTTTAGCCAAATTTTTATTCATTGTCTCATGAAATGTTTTAATCTTCTGTAGCTTCTTTAATTACGCTATCTCATAAACAGTTAAAAGGCGTGGTGAGTGCGCTTGACAAAGCAACGCAGGACGGGGGATGTCTGGGACTATGTTACCCACATAAATTAACCGTATTTGAAAATGCGTTGGACAGTGGACATAAAATCCATTTAACGACAAATCTGTCACCATGCAGCCTATTGGCTTCGCGGATAGAGTATCTAAAGAAACTGTAGGAATCAAAATGTATGATAACACCATCAATGAATACGACGGTTTACAGATGAGCACATCGCATGAGTCAAAACAAAATTCAATCGATCAAACTAGCTTCTGTTTACTATAACCATAAATTTTTGTTCTACATTGTCAAAACAACGCTGTGCCAATTTCGGGTGAGTTGTATTTCATTCAGTATTAACTTAAATACTAAACCTTTTCTTTCTTCTTTTTTGTAATTACTTAATTTTTCATTTATTGTATCACAAATATTTGTTGTTGCATTATTCACTTGTTAATTTGTTTGTTAGAAAACATGCTAAATTTTGAACGAAAACTGGTATTTGCTGATATTAACTAATTACCTTATATTTTTCTTAAGTTGCCTATTAGGTATCAGTATCTCTAATATTAGTCTAAATAGTTACTGAACTTATTGAGATGTATCAGTAGCTAAGGCAATGCATAACTGTTTAAATCTTATGTATGATAGTACTGATTCAAATTTTCCCTGTATTGCTTACCGTACATCAATTCAGGTATAAATCGGAATATTTTTTAATAAGCCACCAATAGTTTATTCCTATAACTTTTCTCCAACTGAGCAAGTACCCCGTTTCTAACTGGTTCGATTTCATAGGACATTAAACTTCAACTTTATTTCCTTTATTTTCTAGTCACTTAACTAACATTCCTAGTCCTTTATCAGACAATTAACGATGAACATCTTCTGTGCAAGTAGTATTTTCATGAAAAAAGTCTTCAGCTCTGTGAATTACGCGTCTCGTGGAACGTTCAAGAACAATGTGTCTTTGTAGAATTTCCCAGTGAGCATATAATCTGTATTGTTAGAGGAGCAAGCCGTAACAGACATTGCACAAAACCTCGATTAGTTCAGTTTCTCACTACTGGTACAGAAGGAATTGTGAGCGGGTAATCATTCATTAGCCTGCGTTTAAACACGTTCTCGTTTGCTATTCTCCATTCAAAGTCGTTCTTATATGAATCTTACCTATTGTATCCTTTTGTTATGCTCTTTGTATTGGCTGAATTAAGTAAATACTATTTGCTTCTGAGTTTTTCCTTGTGTGTGTGTGTGTGTGTGTGTGTGTGTGTGTGTGTGTGTGTGTGTGTGTGCACGCGTTATTCTTTTTCCTTGATCAGATTTCACTGATTTTAATTTTTCAATTTGCATTTGTACACTCGTTCTTTTCTAGTTTCCGATTAATATTTTTAATTTTATTTAACAGCAATACCAGATGCGTTATTGCTCCACCGATACTGATTATATTTTAAGACACCAACGCTTTAGAACAGACGCCTGCAGTCTCCTCAAAAATGCTATGGTTAACATCTTTCTTTCGTTATCTGGCATGGCAGAAGCTCCCTGATAACTTTTTTTTTTTGCGCATTACTCGTTTCCTTATATCCATGCTATATTGTGCCATCGTAAAACAAAAAATAATCAGTTGGGACTTCTGTTCCTGCATATGTTCCACAGACTAATTCGAAAACAAATACTCGCAGCCTCCACAGGACGTTATACGGTCTAGCTTACATCTTCCTGCCCCTGGACGTTCTGCAGCACCGTCCATCAGCCCCTACTACTTGGTATTCAGCAAAGTTTGTCTCCTCTGGTTACCGCTCTTTTGTGCCGAGAACTCCGAAGTTACTCTTTCATAACTACGGCAATACTCCCTTTTCCACAACATCGTTCCCTGTCAACATTTTTTCGAGCATTCTGCAACAAGGCACGTAGGTGTAGCATTCCCATTTTTTAATATTTCATTATGCACTTATATTAAATTTAATCTTCTCATCCCGCGAATTATCTCATACGTGACACCGCAAGCAATTTTCTGCTATAATTGTATAGACTAACACATTGAATATCCTGTATCGCGCGTCATTGTGACATTGCATGCATCGGAAGTCATTTTTTTTTCTTATGACTGTACTAAAAACGTATAAAATACTATAAATCATGACTGCTGTAAGTGGATCATCGATTAGCCGAAGACCTGTGGAATTCACTTTGAGAAGCTCAAAATTTATTCTGATGAATCTGTACGTGTGGTAACTCTGCACTTTTAACGGCTGTGAAATGCTTTCTGCGTTAATGGCAATGAAGCACCCAATTACGAGTTTTAGACTTGACGTGACATCTCACCTTCGGTACACAGATGGTGTTTAAATTTTCCGCTATAACTGTAAAACTTGTTTGTTGACGTTCCTTCACAGCAGTCGTAGCTCGTATATCAATAATGTTAAACATAAAAATTGTCATACGCACGTCATTATTATGTTGAACTCTTGACGGTGAAAATATAGAGGTTTGAGGGAGTAAGGTTTCCTGCCTTTAGGTTATCATTCTTTGCTATGTGTTCAGGTCCAAATCTTTCTCTACTGTAATTTTTCAGAAAGGTTATTAGATGAGATAAAATTTTAGCGGTTGGCTTATCCCGTCAGCCTCGAATAAATTCCCAAAATTTTGACTGCGAAATAAAATACAGTTAAGCTGTCCCACATTGGCGACCTACTGAGTTATTCATTATTAAAGTGAGGTTGTTGTAAGTTAGCACTTCATGACAGGAAACGAGAGATACAACGCAGGTCGCGACTGTAAACGGTAGCATTTAGGTTACATGTGGTAAACAGTAACGAAACACGCTTGCGACCTGCAAAGGCGCGGTGCAGCAATCCCATGATATCAGTTTCAGTTCAAATAATTAACTGGTAACTTTATACTACATCTAGACACTGTTGCAGGATTCCACAGTAGGCGGTGGTAGCAAGCATGCACATCTTAGGCAGCAAGCAAGATCCTTGCTCCTGAGAACACCAACGTCAGTTGATTTATACTGATTAAAGTGAGATAGGAAATGAATAAAGCAGCTGAAAAAGCGGACCCTACTCCAGAAAGAGAAATCTCCACTCTTAGGGAGGTGCAAAGTGAAATAAGACACAGTTGTTGCCAGCCATGTTCAGACGGGCTTTGACGTATAGCTATCAGATGAACGTTGTTGCTACCGCTCATAGAGTTCATTACTGTATAAACGAGGAACATCCCTACCTACAGAGTAGCGGAAGAGAAAGGACCTGTTTGGCCAGAGGCACTATGAATGTGCAGAAATACACAGCAGATTGGCCCACACTTTAATGTGCCGGTGGATTGGCAGATCGACAACAGATAGAAACAGATCGCCGCCACAGTCCTTTAAAAAAACTCTTGGTTTTCGTATTCAGAAGAGTTCTCAGTCAGAACGTTTGTACTCCACTTCCATCTCCTTCGACGACAGCCTCGGGTAAGCTCCGATTCAATTCTGCTTTCTCACTTGCTCTCAAATGTTTCTACTTTGCGATGCTGCTGGAGATTGTTATTCCTGTTATCCCTCACCCCACGAACTCAAACAATGTCTTCTGTTATGCGAAGAGTCAAATCCTTAACACTTTCTAATGCTTAGAAACGCCTTCAACTGTAGTAGTTAGTCTGAAAGCAATAAACAAGTGTTATTCAGCCCCTTCAGTTCGTTGAGTCTCCTGCAAGCGAGTCCCAAAATCCACACCAGTGGTAGGTGCCCTGTGAAAGTGTTTGGCACTGATCCAAGCAATCATCCTCTCGTCACTGGAAGTATGTCTTTGTGCATTTGCTGCTAGCCATTCGGAAACTGCAGACTGTTCGGAAGCCCCCTTTACGCTCTAACACGCTTCCTCTGTCCTACGCCACGATACGACAAAATTACTTTCTACATTCTCTTTGAAACACAATGAATCATAAAATTAAAGCACCTCCATTCTTCTACATTACTCGAGAGAAACAAGCAGCAAATATTTTTTTCTTTAAGCATTCCGCCTGCATTAACAAATCTTTTCGTGTCTTATGATTTATGTCTCAGCTTTACATTCCAAATCACACAACGACTGCACTCAGTTCTCTAACGTTTCTCTCGCAGTTACTGCCTTCCCCAAATCCCGCACCACCAGAAGGTTTCATCACATTGTTTAGCCAGTGCAAATCACGCAGTTCATCATGACAGAAGGGAGGGGGGAGGGGGGGAGCGAGAATAAAGATGCGTTTTTAAAACAAAAAATAAAATTATTGTGAACGGACAATACTGGTCCCTCACAAGCTTTACATACTATGGAGAAATTGATCATTGTGCTATAGATTTCCTACAGTGATTTATAGTTTCAGTGTGACTGGCAGACGTCCTCCAGACGTAGAAAAGCGTACTCACTTACCTCCTAATTATGACATTGAAAATTAACCTAGAACTTCCTATCTAATTGCTTCATCGAGACAGCCAAGCTTGTGGAATTATTGGAACACCAGCCAGATATGGTTTATCATCCTTCTGCAGACGTGGAATGCGTAAACACTGAAGCTTCTTTTCAGGCATGTTCGGGTTATGCATACAGCGTCAAAATGGTTGTATCCATGTGTGTGAAGGGTCGAAGGAGAATGAAATAACATTCAGCATCGTCATTGGCTCCTACCACCAGGCTTGATGGCATGAAGTGGCACTGGACACTCAACACGGTCGCTTCTGGATCGCACAGCTGGTAATGTGGAGAACAACAGTTACATTTCTGACATGTAAGGGCAGTTGTTATTCCTTATCTTCGCTGTCTCGGTGACACTATCTTTCAACAAGATAACGCAAGGCCGCATGCTTCCCGTGCTCTTCTGTCCTGCTTCGACAAGGAGGGCATTTGAAAGTTGATGTGGTCATCAATTTCTCCAAATCTCTCACCTACTAAAAACATCAGGTCATAGGTTATAGAGAGACTGGCGTGGCATCTCCCATGAGCCACTACGACTGATGAAATATGGCACAGAGCTGAAGCAGCACGGAATGACGGAAGTGTATCTGTCACTCAAGCTCAGCGGTGTTGCAGTAGGCCTAGTTGTTGATGCCAGAAGTGATAGCTCTGTGTACTAAGTTACGTAGTGTGCATATTCACACATCATTTACAGATTTAATAACATATTCTTCCTATTTTACTGTATACACACCAGAATTAAATTTTCGTTTCTTGCTATTCTTTCTGGTCTTCAATGTTAATGACCAGCAAAGTAGTTTCACTTTAAAAACAGATTTCCGAGTGGATTTTTGAAGCTGACTAAAACATATACAAGCTTCTGTAAACGTCGTACGTGGGGCGTTCAATAAGTATAGAACACTTTTTTTCTGAAAGCAGTTAGGTTTTGTTCGAGATTCCGGTATAAAATTTTATTCTCCACTCGTTTGACTATAAAATTCTATTTTTCTACGTAATATCCGTTACGCCATCTCACTAGGAGGGCCAGTATGCCCGTATTGTACCACTCTACTGGTCGACGTCGGACATCGAAACCAACGTTTTGCTGCATCAGTAACAACCCCACCATATACATTCTGCTTCCTGTAGAGTGCAACCTTCATTGGGCTAAACAGATGGAAGCTGGAAAGTGCGAGATCTGAGCTGTAGGGTGGATGAGGAAGAACAGTCCTTTGAAGTTATGCGAGCTCTTCTCGGGTGCGCAGACTTGTGTGAGGCCTCGCGTAGTCATGGAAAGGGAGAAGTTCGTTCGCATCACCTCGAATAAGAGTGTCCGAACGTCCCAACATAACAGGAGTCACAGCTGTGTGCGACAGGCCAGAAAGTGGGAGACCGGACAGGTTTGCGAGACCTTGTTGTTACACGACAAACGCCTAGGTCAACGACTCACCGTGCTTTTGTTCACTGCCAGGTATTCTTAGACATTCTGCAGGCATCTTTGAAACTCTACGATGTTCTGGTTTTCAGCCACAAGAGCTCAGTGACAGCTCTCTGCTTGGGACGCATCTCTGTTACAGACGCCATTTTGAAGGCTACGTAAGCGCCGCCACCTCTCGGAACTTCGTGAAATTATAGAATCTGAAGCGGAATATTCCACGATGTCTCACAACAAATTCCGCACTTTTTCAACCTAAACTGACTGATAAAAAAAGTGTTACATTACTTGTTGAGCGCTCTCGGTAGTTTACCGCCGATACCAAAATTATTAAAGTCGTGTCAGGTCGCTTATCCCGTTACCGAACGGTGAAAGTGAGACTATGTGTTACTAAGCGCGATGCCAAAAATCGGAGTCTAGCATTGGAACTGAGGAAGTAACAACGATAAAGTTTATTAATGGCCAAAACAAACTTCACAGCGCATATTCATCAGTTTTGTTTGGTAGAGCACTGGGGAGTCTAACAACACTTAAAAACAACGACATTTATTTGTCGTCGAAAATATATGCATACAAACACATAAAACAAACTATAATGGGATAAACAGATCATGTTTATCTTATTCATTACTTACTTTCCTTACATGAGTAATAAAATCGCAAACAACTGCATTTTTCTCTTGCATTAGAGCTGATTTTTCCACTTAAAATATTATTTAATGAAAATTAGTTAGTCAAATTATTTTCTCATTTATGTTCAGTGTGGGCGACAACTCTGTTTTGTTACTGTAAAGGCTAAATAATTTTTCACTTTCAGGTATCTGACCTCGCTCGTGGAAGAACGCTCAGTGGAAGAAATATCCAAGCCATCGCGCAACATTTGCAATCTGCCACAAAAACAGAACACAACAGTAATAATTAGGATTAAGAAGAAACAAAAGTGTGAAATCAACTACTACAACAGGAATGAGAGCGGCAATGTTAATTTCCGATATTACCAGACGACGACGTTGTCAAAACTTTGTTCCAGAAAAGTTCGACGGGCCGTTAACGGCCTGTGTAAATGGCGCCTTTGAAATGAATTGTAGGATGTTTTGACCCGAGATGACGTGATGGCCAGAGTGAATTTGCCTTCAGCGGGCGAGTGAGTAGTGTTCGCCTCCTGCCTACTTTGGACCTTCGTTATTAGCGTTCATTCAGACGTCAGTGGTACGCGGTGAGAATCCAGCGAGTGTCGCCGGTCGCCGGCGCGCCTTGCCGCCCGCCGCTGTCGCTGACTGCTGACTCGCGGCCCACATGCAGATGAGCGGCCGAGGCTGCTGCCGCCACTGATGAATATGCAGGCCCGGCCCGGCCGTTCACGTGGACGAGAGCGCCGCCCGCCGTCCTCCATTAGCCAGCTGCCGTGACTCAATGCGACGCTACTTCTTCCAGCGCCACTCCCCATTCCGTGCTGTGGGAACCGCTCGTTGCACGATCCTCCGAAACTGTGATTCTGTACGTAAACCTTATAGCTTGCGGCTCTCTATACCAGAGTATCAGGTCCCGTCAGAACCTTGTGCAGCTCTGGCGGCGCCTAAGTGACTGCCGTGTTATCTACATTGTCACCTACGAATTTTTTTACGTGTTTCTGTTGTTAGTAAACAAATAATGAAAAACTCATATTTCTTGAAATTTGTGAGTTCTACGATCCTCTGTACTCAATCTGTGCGACATGACACTCTGTCTTTTAATTAAGTTAAATACAAGAAATGTATTCACGATTGAGAATATGATCAGACTCCAATTGGACAATGTATTGGTGACAATGAAAATCTGCGCCGGTCCGGGATTCGAACCCGGATTTCCCGCTTTGCGCGAGCGGTCACTCAAACTTTCGTATGTCACTGTGTGTCCTCGTCCTCTGCTCCCACAAGTGCTGTGATTCTTGCACCGGGAGAGGCTTATGATGGTTGTAAAAAAAAAAAAAATAATGGTTCAAATGGCTCTAACCACTATGGGCCGTAACATCTGAGGTCATCAGTCCTCTAGACTTAGAACTACTTAAACCTAACTAACCTAAGGACATCACACACATCCATGCCCGAGGCAGGATTCGAACCTGCGGCCGCAGCAGCAACGCGGTTCCGGACTGAAGCGCCTAGAACCGCTCGGTCATATCGGACGGCTGATTGTTGTCGCGGCCTTGTCTTGACATGAAACACTACGAGGTGCGGCTAGAAAAAAACCGGACTGATGCTGGAAAAAACATTTATTTACAATTTCATGTTATCTCCTTCAATGTACTCTCCTCCTCGGTCTCTACACCGCTCCATACGAATTTTCCACTGTTCATAGCAATGCTGTAGATCATTTTCGGTAAGTCCATACATTACTTCCGTCGCTTTTTCTTTTACTGCTTCAACAGTCTCAAATCTAGTTCCTCTCAAAGCTGAGTTGACTTTAGTGAAAAGAAAAAAGTCACAGGGGGCCAAATCAGGTGAGTAGGGTGGATGATCTAAGATGGGAATGTTGTGTTTTGCCAAAAACGTCTTCACTGACAACGCACTGTGAGCTGGGGCATTGTCTTGGTGAAGGATCCATGACTTTTTTCTCCACAAATCGTTCCGTTTTCTCCGTACTCGCTCACGTAGGGTAGCCAGGACGCTAATGTAGTAATGCTGATTCACTGTTTGTCCCTCTGGTACCCAATCAATGTGCACAATCCCTTTGATGTCAAAAAAAAAAAAAACAATCATCATTGCCTTGAATTTCGATTTTGACATTCGTGCTTTTTTTTGTCGTGGAGAACCAGGGGTTTTCCAATGCATCGATTTTGTAAGAAGGTGGGATCACTTTCAATGTTTTCCAGGATGTCAGAACAAATCATTCTTCGGCGTTCCTTCTGTTCAATTGTGAGACATTTTGGAACCATTTTTGAACACACTTTGTTCATGTTGAAACTTTCATGAAGAATCTGCCTAACACTTACCTTGTCAACTCCTGTTAACTCAGACACTGCTCTGATTGTTAAACGGCGATCTTGTCGAACAAGTTTAGCGATTTTTTCAATGTTTGCATCAGTTTTTGCTGACAATGGTCTGCCAGTGCGAGTGTCATCACTGGTGTCTTCGCGCCCATCTTTAAATCGTTTAAACCACTCAAACACTTGTGTTCGCGATAAACAATCATCGCCGTACACTTGTTGTAACATTACAAACGTTTCACTTGCAGATTTTCCTAGTTTGAAACAAAATTTGATGTTAACACGCTGTTCTTTCTGTACACTCAACATTTTCCGACGCACAAACAAAACGTCAACTACTTAAAACAGACGCCACGGGCAGACTGAGTGCAGGAGGCAGATGAAACTCGAGCAGTAGGCGGAGCGAGAGTCACGTGACAGGCCACGCGACTTTCAGCCTTATGGCATTCGTTTTATTGTTTCACCAGTACTAGTCCGGTTTTTTTCTAGCCACACCTCGTATATTACAGCGACGGTGTTTTTACGATGTTCTCTGCAATGTCCTTCAAGCATGCATTGATGTCTGAAGGACATTGTAAACTACATCGTAAAAACAGAGGCACTGCCTTATAGTACCAGAGATAAGTACTCCGAGATCATGGATGCCAATCCAAAGACAATGGTAAACACATTGGTATTAGTTTGGTCTTATTTTAAACCAATAACCTGACCGAAGCCCTCTGTTCAGAAACTCCATGATTTCAGTTGCTTTTTGTCCCATGGTCACTTACCAGTATTCGTATTTCTATATCTGTGATTTTGAGATTCGCGCAGCTTTCTAAGGAAGGAACTAGAGTTCGATATTCAACAGAAAAAGAGTTTTGCATAAGGTGTTAAATATTTAGGCCTTTCCTTATCATCCTCCGTTTCGATGACAACAGATTGCAAATGTCGCGAAACGGAGGATGATGAGGAACGGCCTAAATATTTAACACCTTATCCAAAACTCTTTCGCTGTTGAATATCGAACTCTAGTTCCTTCCTTAGAAAGCTGCGCGAATCTCAAAATCACAGATATCGAAATACGAATACTCGTAAGTGACCATGGGACAAAAAACAACTGAAATCGTTCAACTGAGGAAAGGAGCTGACGGGATACCAATACGATTCAATAAAGAGTATCCAAAAGAACTTGCTCATCTCCTAGCAGCAGTATACCGTAGGTCGCTGGGGCAGTGAAGCGTTCCTAATGACCGGCAAAAAGCGTTAAGTCAGAACACAGCAATTCATTCTCAACGGGGAGAAATCTTCAAGCGTAGAAATAACTTCCGGCGTACCTCAAGGGACTGTTATACGACCATTGCATTTCACAGTGTACAGGGTGAAGAAGCTAAGACAGACCACCGTAAATAAATAAATGTATGGAGAATGAATAAATATATCGAAACGCCGTATTCACCAAGTTAGAGCTCAACATATGGCGAATTTCCTTACTTTTGCAACGATTTTTTATTGTTTATAGTCGACGAATTATGGTACCGACTTTATTTTTTCTAATTCTGCTACATACGAATGACTTTGGTATCAGAAAGAAGGTTCTAAGAGAACTTCTACGACGTAACACGTATGGGACTTCATCAAATAGTATCAAGATACACTATGTGTTCAAAAGTATCCGGACACTCCCAAAAACATATAGCGTGCTATCATTCCATTATTTCACAAGTATTAATAACTACCAGAATAATAAACAACTGCTAAACGAAAAGGCAGACGAAGCACTTCGGAGATCTTCGGATCGCGCATAACTTGGATGGCGGGCGAAGTAGTTCGGGTGTAAGATTATACCTTGTTCGTCAGTTTCGGAGGACAGAAATGTTGTCTGCCGCGGTCGGTGTCAGGTTAAGACTTAATTAGCAACGTATGGTTATAAGGACATGTAGTTGAGACGAATGTGATAGTAATTACGGAAATACGCTGTTCATTATTTTGTAGAAGAATGGAAATTATTTCTGACTCTCAAGTGGAATGTAATTGTGCAGTTTCTCGTGTTCTGCCAATAACAAGCGAGTGGCATCCCACATAAACAAACTAATTAGAAATTTAATTAGTCACATAATATCAATTCCTTGCTAAGAGCTTCTTACAGCTTCAAGGTAACGGATTCACGACCTACGTGAAGTTTTGTGCGCAGGGGACAACAACTGTAGATGATTGGAAGTTGGTGAACATTAATTAGAACTTATGCATTCTTCTTAGGGCGTTGGAAGCAAATAGGTACATCGCGTGTACTGCAATCTTAGTACAAATGAGGTCAGTGATATGTCATCTGTCATAACACAGAGGAAGTATGAAAGAGAAAAATCTTCGAGGGAAGGGGTTTACAATACGCACTCATTCTCACCTCTCCCACTCTCTTTTGTAACTTGCCGTATGATCTTCCCCGTAATCGGTTCCCATCAGTTTTTCAATTATTATGTAAATAACTCGCGCCCGTAATTTTCAGCCACGAATTATTAGTCTGATAGTCGGTAATATTCACAACTGTTAGCACCTGCTTTCTCTTGAGTTGGAATTATTGCTTCCACTTGAATTCTGATGGTATTACGCCCGTCTTATAGATCTTTCACACCAGATGGAACAGCTATATCATGGCTGGCTCCTCCAACGGTACGAACAGTTTTGGGGATATGTTTTGACTTAGGTCTTTCGGTGATCTTTTATATTCCTCTCGCAATATCATATCTCCAATCTCATCTTCATCTGCTTCCTCTTCCCTTTCTTTAATATTACCTTCAAGTTTATTTCCATTGTACAACCCCTCTATGTATTCCTTCCACATCTCAGACTTCTTTCCTTTTGTTTCGTACTATCTCATCAGAGCTCTGGATATTCACAGGTAGAGAGGAATATTGAACCACCTGTGACACTAATGATTCTTTAAAATAAAAGCTGCGCTTGTTTCCTGCAAAATAAATGTCGTGGCAGGGCAGCACAAACGCCTTGAAGTTACTCTGCTAGCTCGCAGTGTGTCTCTCGGTGTTCACGTACAGAGGATAAGCGCAGGTAACTTTTTGTGCGCGTTATCTGAAGAGGCGCCTAGAGGATGAGGCAGGCGCCGTTTGTCTCCGCTAATCTGGAAGGCGGCGCCGTTGCGCCGCTACCTGCTCGCCGTCTGCTCCACTGCGCGCTGCTACCTTGCGTTTCAGTATAGTCTGTCCACGCTTGCAGCTCATCCATTTCAAAGGGGAGAGCAATGTCTTAACTTACACACTTAAATCCACCAGTGTTCGTCAAGCATCAACCACGGAGGACAGACAACAATCAGTGAAAAGAGCTGTTTGTACAAAGCAAATCAACACTAAAAGCACTTATCGAAATGACGCAAAATAAGTAAGAGTTCAAACTGTTTGCTTACAGGTTTGCTTCACAACTACTAAACGCTGAAATGTTTAGAATGTATGATCTGCATATTTGACCCGCCAGGTTAGCCAAGAGCACAAACGCGCTGTTTCCTGGACTCGGGTAGGCGCGCCAGCCCCGCATCGAATCTGCCCGCCGGATTAACGACGAGGGCCTGTGTGCCAGCCAGCCTGGATGTGGTTTTTCAGCGGTTTTCCACATCCCTCTAGGTGAATACTCGGCTGGACCCCACGTCCCGCCTCAGTTACACGACTCACATACATTTGAAACACATCCGCACTTTTCCATGATTTCCATTAGACGCAGACAGATGGGGTACCCAAGGGGGGGGGGGGGGGGTGTAAGGGGTGGCGGCAGGAAGGGAATCCGACCACCCCTTCAAATTAACATGCCAAATCCGATTTAACCACGCCAATCCGGCGCAAAATGCGGGACAACGGCGCAAGCGAAAGATAGGTAGAGCTGCATATTTCAATCTTCATCAGCAGTGTGTAAGCGATTGCACAGTTGATGGCAGAGGGTACTTTGTACAGTCCTGTTATGTTTTCAAAAGGAGCCAGGCAAAATCAAATGCATTTATGCCACTGTACGAGCCCTAGTCTCCCTATTGTTGTTTCCCAAGACATCGTTAGGGGCTGGGAGAATATTCATGCAGTGTTTCGTATATGCTGGTTTTCTAAACATTTCGAGAAATTTTTTTTTCCCTCCAACGCACCTTCTAAGCTCATGGAGCTTTCTGTAAAACTGCCTTACTGATAGAAGCGACTGCTAAGAAATCTTGCAGCACGCATTCTGATTGCTTTGACGTCTGCCTTTAATGCGGCCTGTGTAACGTTCCAAATACTCAGTCACATCGGTAACAGAGGTGTCCTCCTTTATAATGGGTCTGCTCTTTTTCAGATATCTCGAGAAACAACTGTAGTGGGGTTTCTACCTTCTCTACGTCCGGCCTTACGTGCTCGTTCTAATCCACGACTTTGATACCACGACTTTGATACTCACGGCTAGATATTTGATCGACGTGACCGAATAAAGAATCATACCACTAATAGTTTTGTCAAACGTAACAGGATTGCTTCTCCTAACCATCCGTTTTAAATAGCATAAATTCTTATTTTGAGGCTGTCTGCCATTCATTCCACCAAACAGGAATTCTGTCCAAGTCAACCATAATCGTTCTGCTTATAGATGACGCTTTCCTGTACACGAAAGATTTATCAGGAAACAGTCACAGATAGCTGGACAGGCTATTCAACAAAACATTTATCAACATCGAGAACAGTGGTACTCATAGCGCTAGCTTAGGTGGTCTCTGTTGGACATTCAACGTTCAGTCAATGAACTGGCTTCAAGAAGGCTTGCCATTTAAGTATGGAGGAAGAACACTACTGAAGCGTGACGTCTTTGTTAGAAGTGACGGGTGTGAATATCATATCAGTTTATTATGTCTTAGTTGCGAAATACTGGCAGAAGTTATTTATAGATGAATGGAAAAACTGGTAGAAATCAACTCCGGGGAACACCATTTTCGGTTCCGAAGAAATGTGGAACACATGAGGCAGTACTAACCGTTCGGATTATCTTAGAAGATAAAGTAGGTTAAAGTAAGGCAAACGTACGTTTATTGCATTTATAGATTTAGAGAAAGCTTTTGGCAATGATACCTAGACTATACTTTTTGAAATTGTGAAGTGAGCAGGGATAAAATATAGGGAGCGAAAGATTCTTTATATGTTGTGCAGAAATCATCCAGTAGTTATAAGAGACAAATGACACGAAAGCGAAGCAGTGGTTGATGTGGGACTGAGACAAGGTTGTAGCTTATCCCCGATGTTATTCAGTGTGAACAGTGAGAAAGTTCTGAAGAAAACCAAGCATAATCTGGGTAGGGCATTAAAGTTCAGAGAGAAAAATAAAAACTTTTCAATGTGCAGATAACATTGTTATTCAGAGACGGCAAAGGACACAGAAAAGCAATTGAATGTAATGGATAGTCTCTTGAAAAGAGGTGATAAGATGGACATCAACAAAAGTAAAACTAGGGTAATCGAATGCAGTCGAATTCAGTCAGATGGTGCTGAGCGAATTAGATTAGGCAATGAGTTGATGAATTTGATTATTTGGGCAGCAAAATAACTGACGATGTCCGAAGCAGAGAGCATATAAAATGCCGGCTGGCAGTAGCAGGAAAAACATTTCTGGAGAAGTCATCTAATATAAATTGAAGTTCTGTCAAGTCCTTTCGGAAAATATGCGTCTGGAATGTAGCCTTGTTCAGAAGTGAAACGTGGACGATAAGCAGCTCAGACAAGAAGCTAATAGAAGCTTCTGAAATGCGGTGCTACAGAAGAGTTCCGTAGATTATTTTGGCATTTCTAACGACGAATGAGGACGTACTAAATCAAATTGGGAAAAAATAAATTTGTTACAGGACCATAAGAAGGGATCAGTTGAAACTTCCTGGCAGATTAAAACTGGGTGCCGGACCGAGACTCGAAGTCGGGACATTTGCCTATCGCGGTTAAGTGCTCTACCAAGAGAGCTTCTATGAAGTTTGGAAGGTAGGAGATGAGGTGCTGGCAGACGTAAAGCTATGTGGGGCGTGAGTCGTGCTTGGTTAGCTCAGATGGTAGAGCACTTGCCCGCGAAAGGCAAAGGACCCGAGTTCGAGTCTCTGTCCGGTACACACTTTTAATCTGCCAGGAAGTTTCATATCAGCACACACTCCACTGCAGGGTGAAAATCTCATTCTGGAAGGGACCATTTGATGGGACACTTTTTATTGTAGTATGATGATGGAACTGAGGGGAGTAAAAATCGTACAGAGAGACAAAAGCTTGAGTGCAATAAGCATAGTCAGTTGGATATAGGTTGCAGTAGCTATTGAGAGCTGACTCTACCACAGGATGGACTTTCGAGGATAGTTGTATGAAATCAGCCTTCGTACTGAAGAACACAACAACAACAACGAATTGTTGAAACAACAAGAGGTGAGATATTGGGCAAGTAGTGTGCAGGAAAGTGAGTAACGGCCATCAGCCAAGAACCACGCAAAGGCTAGGGCCTGGCCACGATACCAGTGCAAGGGCTGCACGGAGGCGTCCCTGTGTGTGCCCCACCAGCAGAGAAAAAAAAAAAAAAAAAGCAGTTACCACATGCAGTTGCCAGGTAACACGCCGATGTAATGTGTGCGAAATGAGTGACGAACATTCAGACTGAAACTACCGGCTGGTTATAATTAAACTGACGGTGTTGCGGGCGCTGTTGTGCGGTATGTGTACATCGCAGAACACTAAACCACAGTAGGTACGTTAAGGAACATCGGTGAGCTCGCGAAGTATGCTGAAAAAAAAGGAAAGTAGTCCTTCTTTCTGCCACCAGCTGAAAATATGGCGCAGCAAGCAGTCAGAATGTGAAGTGTTTTCTGTCTTGACGTCAGTATACTGTTTGTCGCTTTACGACGCATGTTGATTTATTTTGTGAAGTGACTGTTGGTGTAAAGGGTTAAAAAGGTTCAAGTTTTCCCATGAAACGCATTGGCTATTGAGAAGAAAGACCGTTCACTGATCGTAAAGTTGCTTTTATCAGAATGGCAGCAATTGCAGCGTTACGTTGCGGGAATATCGTCGACAGAAACAGCAGTGAAGAGCTCTCATGCCAATAAATAGGCTAAAGTATACACGTATGATCAAGAAATTTGAAGAAACAGCTGAATCAGTTGATACAGCAGGAAGAGAGAGGCGGTACATTTGCATGGTAGTTGCTGATGAAATTTCTGTAGGCGACCGTGCAGCACATGCCAACTCTGCAGCCAGTGTCTCTCTCCTGGTCAACAGATTTTGGGCGTATTTTACACTGGTACCTCTAAATGGTTCAGAATGTGCAGCAAATGAAGCCCCAAGATAGGCTACAATGCCGTGACTTTCCCCTTCGTCTTTTTGGCACGGCCGGCCGGAGTGGCCGTGCGGTTCTCGGCGCTACAGCCTGGAACCGCGCGACTGCTACGGTCGCAGGTTCAAATCCTGCCTCGGGCATGGATGTGTGTGATGTCCTTAGGTTAGTTAGGTTTAATTAGTTCTAAGTTCTAGGCGACTGATGACCTCAGAAGTTAAGTCGCATAGTGCTCAGAGCCATTTTTGTTGGCACGCGTAGAGGGGGATAAAATCTGACTACGGAATATTCTTTGGGTGGACGATACACATTTTACTCTACATAGTTCCGTGAATCTGCAGAATTGTCGCACGTGATGTTCTATTCCGCCACGTGTTGTGTTGGAACCCAGCTTATGTGACTGTGTGGTGTGGTTTCACAAGCTCCTCCATTGTCAGTCCATTTATCTGCGAGTAGATGATACCTCGCCAAGCTGATAGTAGTACAGCGATGCATGTACGTTATGAGGACCTCCTTCTGCGACATAGTGATCTCAGCTTCGCAAGAGCACAACTGCGTCCACACTTCTGTTTTCATGCAACGTGGGGCGACACCAAAAGTCACTCGCGAGGTGAACGATTTGATTCGAAAGACCGTTGGTAACGGCAATTTCAAGATGTGTGGCGTTCCAGATTCCCCACCCTAAATCCTTGTGACTTTTGGTTGTGGGGATATCTGAGAGATCGTGTCCATCATGGATTAACCAGACTCTTCCTGATCTGAAGGATAGGATGTGACGACGTATCGCTCTGATTACGCTGGATATGCTGCGAGCAAATGTCAACCATGCTCTCTTACGGATGCAGCATCTTGCTGGGAAGAGAGACCATACTGAACACATGTTTTAACTTGTGACCATATCCCGATAAACGTTTCAGAACCACTGTTATCATGTATTTTATCGTTCTTACCCTTTTCCTGCACCGACACTACATTCTGCCTGCTTACAGCGCCATATTTTCACCTCATGGCAGAAAATGGAACTATTATTATTTTCAGCATTCTCCGCGAGCGCACCGATTAATGAACATACCTACGTTGTTTCAGCGTCCTGCGTCCTAAACGGGCCACACTGCAGCACATGGATCACCGTCAGTTTCATTATGACCAACTTGCACTAACAATAAAATAAAGTCACGTTGAAGTAGCTACACTGGTGCGCAAAACTTATGCCGAAAGTAACTTTCGCACGATGTGTCACTACCAAACAACCTAGCTCAATGAAACTTTGACCATAAATAGAAAGAACTGTTAAAGTGTAGTACAAAACGTAATCGAAACAAACCATGCAGAAGTGACACTTTTATTCAAAGACATAAAATACTCTGAAGTCACCTGCTTACAGCGCCATATTTTCACATCATGGCAGAAAATGGAACTATTATTATTTTCAGCATTCTCCGCGAGCGCACCGATTAATGAACATACCTACGTTGTTTCAGCGTCCTGCGTCCTAAACGGGCCACACTGTAGCACATGGATCACCGTCAGTTTCATTATGACCAACTTGCACTAACAATAAAATAAAATCACGTTGAAGTAGCTACACTGGTGCGCAAAACTTATGCCGAAAGTAACTTTCGCACGATGCGTCACTACCAAACAACCTAGCTCAATGAAACTTTGACCATAAATAGAAAGAACTGTTAAAGTCTAGTACAAAACGTAACCGAAACAAACCATGCAGAAGTGACACTTTTATTCAAAGACATAAATTACACTGAAGTCACCTTCGTTTATATTGGTTTCCTAGACATAACAAAAGGCAGGTTCTTAATGGGGCGTGTGATCACCACAGACGGCATCGCCTGCTCTGCAACTTGTTCTCTTACTGGCTACAAGGTTGGTAAGGAGTTCTTATGGCTGGTGTGCCATTCCTCCAACCAGCTGACAACTGCTGGATGTTCGTTGGTGCACGTGAAAGTGCTTAAATACGTTTCTCGAACACATCTCTCATGTGCTCGATAGGATTTAACTCGGGGGAACGAGCAGGTCAGTTCATTCGCAAATATTCTCTCAGCCCAACAGCTCCTCCACCTGCGCTATTCGATGCATCCATGAAACTGAAATCAGGGCCGAATGCACTTCTCGAAAGTCGGACATGGGAAAGAAGTACACTATTACAATAGCATGGACTATTGAGCGTAAGGTAACCTGTTCAAATATTTGGGGTTCAGTTAGCCCATTCAATATTATACCTCCCCACATCAGAACACCTGGGCCACAAAAATGGTCACGTTCGAGAACGTTGTTAGGTGCATCACATCTTCTCACCTCTCGCCATGTGAGGGTCTTCCCGGATCACTACTCAACATCGTAGGTGTCTTTATAGCAGTCGGCTATATCACATCAGTCAAGCCACGAGGCAACTGTACTTTAGAACATTGTTCTCAATGAAGCAGCGTTTGTGCAAGGACTCAGATAACTTGTTGGTGTTGTGGAACTGCGCGTCACGGAGTGGTCACCTGCGGTGCGGTTAGTATCGACAATCGGCAGCAACAGGCGCCACATTGCCTCATCTGCTGCCGGATGTTCGATTCAATCTGACAACGTCCGCAGCGCCCTGCAACTCGAGCTGCTGCGCCGTGGAGCGTCTGCACAATAGCTGAGCTGGAACCGAATTACTGTTTGTCCAGCCGGCCGAGTGTGTGCTCGCACGGCAGGCGTGCCGGCAGCCAATTACGTCGCCTCGTCCAGCACCTGTGGTGCCGCGCCGACAGCTCAGATGAGCGGCCGGCCACACCTGCTGAGTTTCAGACCAACCTCAAATGTGATGCTGTAAGCAGTTTCGTGCTATATCATTCACAGAAACGTCATCCACCTCAGGGCGTGATTGGAAGGGGTCAGTCGGGTGTATTTTACGCGAATGCTTTAATTTTTTTCTTGATTTTATAAAGTGCGGTTACTTATAGAATACATAGATACAGAATTGTGTATACCATCAGGGTTCTTGAGGTCATAACCTCAAAATGCATGAAAATTATTTTTATTACGCATGTTAAACGAACAAAAAGAAACATAGTGTGTAAAGCTACTCTGTCCATGGGGTAACTGTACAAAAATATATGCTTAGCAAAGATATTTGACTGTACTGCTTCGTAATGGGTAACTACATACACGTTTGGAAATTTTAAATGGAAAACAAGCAGAAATCTGAAGTGGCGTGACACCCTTCATAACTTTTTGACATTCCGGAATACATTAAAAAATTAGTATGTAAACTAAAAACAATGTTTCTGCTGTCTCCAGAAGAAGTCTCTCTCATTCTTTACTTTTATAGCACTTCTATAGCAGAGTGAGACAATATTAACCCTAATTTCAATTAAATTAAGATTCAATACTTACATAAGTGATTGCAGGTGTTCTTTGAACTTCAGAAACGCTCTTCGTTCATCAAGTAGACCCACAATGCCCTGGTAATTGATTTCGGAGATACCTTCGACATCAGACTATACATATGTATATAGGTTGAGTCACTCACTATTTCCTAGAATAACTCCGAAAGTATGATAGTAGCTGAAAAGTTTGTGGGACAAATGTTGCATGGGACAACGGGGGCCATATTACGACGTTGGTTTTTTGTTGCTAGGTGGGGTCGCATCAGAGATATGAAGGTCGACTTTCTTTTATGTGAAGCTATAGTTTTGTACTTATTTTCTGATAGCGGCTACCGAGACGAATCCAGTTATGTGTAACAGTAAGGTCTCTGAAGGTTAACTAAAGTCAAAAAGGTGGCATGAACATCCATTTACAGAAGGTGTTCCAAGTGATGATCTTTGACATCAATCCAGTGCTGCAATCTTCTTATCATGGATTGAGTGGTATTCCTTATCATTGCCGCCCGGGGAGGCCGAGCGGTTCTAGGCGCTTCAGTCTGGAACCGAGCGACCGCTACGGTCGCAGGTTCGAATCCTGCCTCGGGCATGGATGTGTGTGATGTCCTTAGGTTAGTTAGATTTAAGTAGTTCTAAGTTCTAGGGGACTCATGACCTTAGATGTTAAGTCCCATAGCGCTCAGAGCCATTTGAACCATTTTTAGCCTTATCACTTCGGCACTTATCGAAGCGAATGCTCTGACAATTGTCTCTCGTACATCATGCAAATAGTAAATATTCGCCGAATACGGCGTATCCATCTAACGAGCCACTGACATGAAAACACCATTCGACGGTTTCGAAATACAACACCAATAGAAGCGGTAAGACTAGTGTCGTCGAATCAAGCGAATGTGAATGATGTATTCCTTCGAAGAACATGTGGATATGCTTCTCATTTTCGGAGAATGCCAACGAAATTCAGTGAGAGCTAGAGACTTATATGCTGAAAGATATCCTCAACGTACTCACCCTACACGTCGTACATTTGAATATGTGTATGATAAATTGAGAACAAATGGATCATTAACGCATCGGAAGCATATCCGGTAAAGGAAAGTCACTAACGAGGAAACGGAAATTGGTACTCTTGCCACTGTGGTTCGAGATCCTTAGTTAGTTCGCTTTAAATCACAACGGAATCTGCATGAGCCAGAATAGTGTTGTTCGTGTTCTGCTTCGCCATAACTATCATCCTTACCGTATCAGTCTCCACCAAGTGGTACGGGTTGTACGCGTCACACTGAATTCTGCCGATGGGCTCAACTTCAGATTCAGAGGGATGACACATTTAGTAATGTCATATTATGGCCCCCGTTGTCCCATGCAACATTTGTCCCACAAACTTTTCAGCTACTATCTTGCTATCGGCGTAATTCTAGGTGACAATAGTTAGTGACCCACCCTGTACGTTTAGTCGCCTGTCATCTTCGCGAACTTAATTTGTCTCTCATCACAACATACCACTTCGTCTATTGGTCCAATAAAGATCTTGGATTTCTTTTTTTCTTATTTTCTACGTTTGTTTGCATCTAATCGCCTGTGTGAAGTTACCCCACCCAAGCGTGAGTCGTGCATCTTCGGTTGTTTCCGGCTTACTAGTAGCATGCCTCAGGGAAAGAAGACTTACGCCTACAGTTCTCAGCCTCTTGGGGCCTTATTGAAGTACATTCCATATGAACAAGAAAAACAGCTAGAACGTAACTATGGCATGGCAATGAAAGTGTCTAGGCAACGTAAAATACAGATAGATTCTAACTTCTAGTTAACTGTATTTATCATTCAGTAGGATGATGCACGAACAACACACTCACGATTTTCTTACCAGTAAAGTTCACTATGTCTTATTTAAGCCGACATTTTACTCAGAACTTCCAAAACCGGCGAAGTGTGGCGCTCGATAGAACTTAATGGGAGCATACAAAGTAACCCCTCCGTTCTGACGCTATTCGACTGAGAGTTGAACAGGTGTTTTTGACTATTTGACGGTTTCAGTATTACGGGCGGCCGTAATGAACATTCATTGTCCAGCTAGGGGTGCGAAACACAAAACTAAAGAATTTAGATAGTTCCTGCAACATAGAGAAATAAGTAGTTATGATGAAAGTCGATACCACAAACTGAAACCTCAGTTTTCTTTTCACAGCTCGATTCAGCTGAGCCGGCCGCAAAAGCTAACAGTTATATAATGAGAGTCAGTTGTACATAGTCTTTTTCTCATACCAATACCTTCTCAAATAAACACTAGGGGTATGTTTTACCTTCTCAAATAAACACTAGGGGTATGTTTGTTTAAAGCCATTATGCAATTTCTGTTCTCTGTTTATACAAATTACGAGGTTATACAGCACATACGCTGAGCTCATTCATACTTCTCCAAGTTTCCAGACAAAATACTGGTTCAAGGCATAGTGCGTGAAAGAGAGCCAAGGTAGTAGCTGGGCATAAGGATTACGGATTTCTGTTACAAGTCACTACTTGATGAGAGGCTGACCATGAAATTTGTGCAATTCAAGATGCTACCAAAATTAAAATAAGTCGTCGTATTATGATGCTACTGTTAACTAGAAGTGCTTGACATGATTTTGCTGTCAGCCAATGAGTTACAAGTAAACGAAAGAAAGAAAAGGAGATCATTGTGCATTGTGCATGTTCCGCACATAGCGTAGAGAAAGTGTAACACCCAAAACGCGTTCCATTTGATCGATATAAATAGATAAACTACACACAGTGCTAATGAAATGAACACGCTAGCACAGGTACAAACTCTTCTCCAGGTCTTCCCTTCGCATAAGTACCACCACACACACACACACACACACACACACACACACACACGCGCGCGCGCGCGCGCGCGCACACACGCACACACACACACACACACACACACACATATATGTCGAAAACACGTAGATTGTTTGTCATGTTCTTCATTTCAAGACGTGGATTATGACCAACCCATTTCTTGAAATATATATCACTTGAATACCCGGATGGAAACTATAGAATTTTTCTCAGATTTGTACATCATTTCATAGCACAATTTCCTGTATAAGTAGTTTTAGAATCATTCCACGAAGCGGAAATAAGTCATTAGATCGTTCCTCGAAGACGAGTTGCGTAAATCCGGCCATCTGAAATGACCGTATGATAGAATTACTTCCTTTCAGTGAGGATAGCTATCGTTCGTGTTCAAGTTTATGGATCGTAAAACCTATATTTCCCTTCAGATGCATATATAAGAAGATATTACATTTTATGTGTAAGGCGAACTTCCATTTTTACGGCGCGTAACTGAATTCATATGGTCTTCGAATGTATCACTGCATAATCGTCTAGCACGTGCAATATGGAAAAGAGCTCATTCGAGGTATTTGGGTAAACATTCCGTTTTTAGCAGACTATGTCAAAGGAGGTAAATAACAGTTGGTTTGTTCACGAAAAAAAAAATGAATGAATCTCATTGCCGCTAAAAATATTTGTTCGACAGTACACGCTACAGTCGTGACACAGGCAATAACTACTCGGTTTTCGTCATATCAGTGGCCACGAGGACAGTGCATTGTGTCTTTAGTTCAAGCTAGTCACCTTTACTTTGCTTCAAGCTGCTGCCTCGTAGAGTATTTCTTTACCTAACATTTCTTTCAACATTTTGTTAAATAATTTATGTCGCACAAAATAAATAAATAAGTTAAGGAAGCAACTGCCAATCGAGTGGCGAGTATATCGTTCCATATCATAGTAACACTACATCCACAATCACGTGCGCTTTTCATACTCTCTAAACTGAATTTTTCCAAAAGATGGAACGTCTTCTTCAATTAAAAATTCAGGGCTGACAGGCTGTCTTCGATGTATAAAACTGCTTCCTAACGTTTCGTCTATAATTGGGAGCTCCACCATACGTCACGTGATGCAGAGTGTATAATTATTTCTGGATGGAGTCACTATTCTCGATTAAAAATAATCGAATGTCATTCTAGTGGCGCGAAGTCGATATCCACATTTTATGAAATTTCAAAATTTCTTTTTTTTTTATTAAAGTTTTTGTTTTGTTTATGAATTTCCAATGCTCCTCTATAAATGCGTGGATGATAATGTGATTCCTTGCTAAAACACTCGTTTCTAAGAATTTTATTTCGTGTTTCCCATCTCGAAAAACATGTTCTGCTAGGGCCGATTTTTCGATATATTCCAGACGACAGTTCCTTTTGTGTTCAACTAGGCGCGTGTTGGCTCTTCTTTTTGTAGTTCCAATATACATTTATCCGAAACTGCATTTTATATACCTAAGGCGTAGTTTGTGGGGAGGGGGCGAGGGGGGGGGGGTGCCGTGTATCTTTAGCCATTCTTAAATCTACATCTACATTTATACTCCACAAGCCACCCAACGGCGTGTGGCGGAGGGCACTTTACGTGCCACTGTCATTACCTCCATTTTCTGTTCCAGTCGCGCATGGTTTGCGGGAAGAACGACTGTATGAAAGCCTCCGTGCGAGCTCGAATCTCTCTAATTTTACATTCGTGATCTCCTCGGAAGGTATAAGTAGGGGGAAGCAATATATTCGATACCTCATCCAGAAACGCACCCTCTCGAAACCTGGACAGCAAGCTACACCGCGATGCAGAGCGCCTCTCTTGCAGAGTCTGCCACTTGAGTTTGCTAAACATCTCCGTAACGCTATCACGGTTACCAAATAACCCTGTGACGAAACGCGCCGCTCTTCTTTGGATCTTCTCTATCTCCTCTGTCAACCCGATCTGGTACGGATCCCACACTAATGAGCAATACTCAAGTACAGGTCGAACGAGTGTTTTGTAAGCCACCTCCTTTGTTGATGGACTACGTTTTCTAAGGACTCTCCCAATGAATCTCAACCTGGTACCCGCCTTACCAACAATTAATTTTATGTGATCATTCCACTTCAAATCGTTCCGCACGCATACTCCCAGATATTTTACAGAAGTAACCGCTACCAGTGTTTGTTCCGCTATCATATAATCATACAATAAAGGATCCTTCTTTCTATGTATTCGCAATTCGCTCATTAATCTTCTTGGGGGTCTAAAGATCGTTTCGACCTCATACTTAGCGAAAAATTTTCTGATGCAATACGTAATTGTATTAATGAACTGCAAATCTTTTCCAGATGGCGGCCACCGAGTCTCACTATTTCCGGCTTCTTCTCTTCTTTGATGGATTGATCTATCAGTCTCCTTACTAGCATATCCTTTTTTCTTGAAGGACGAACATAAGTGATTTGATTCATCCTGCAAATAAACCGGTTCGCAGATTTTGTTGGCTTTGTCCATCAAAGTTTTAGTGACACCTCTTTTTTTTTGTCTAAGATGATGGTTTGATTTCTTGTGGAGGTACTGATCACTGTGTGTGTCCTTTCTATATACCTTATGGCCCAGTGTCTATTCCACCCAGATACATCCAAAAAATTAAGTTGAGCATTACTCTCTTTCTCCATAGTAAACTATATCTTCGCGTTAATACCACTGAGATCCAACAAGAGGACATAAAACTCCTCTTCACCGAGAGACCACGCTACAAAGATGTCAACATAGCGGTACCACTTAGCTGGTCTTCTACTGCCCGTCTGAACGCACGCTGTTCGAAGAACTCCGTAAATAAATTGGCAGCAGCTGGAATAAGAGGGCTGTCCAGAGCCACCCCGTGGATTTGATCGTAGAATTAACTGTTGTACTGGAAATAAGTTGTGGTAAGTCAGTTGTAGTAACTATGGTAGTTGGAAAAATATCTGCTATGTACGAAACAGCTTCATTTACAGGAACCATTGTAAACACGGACACTTAATCATAGCTGACAAAAATATCACTTGGGCTAAAGTCAATCTTATTCAGGTTTTCAATAAAATTTACAGAGGTTTTCATGTAACTGGCAGTTCTACCAATATACCGCTGCAGCAAGGAGGCATGATATCGGGCCACTTATTGGGCGGGAGATGCTGTGGCATATGCGTTAAAGTATATGGAACTCATCAGATGTGCGCCGTCAAGTTTGTGCAGTCTTTGGTGAGGAAGTGAAACGCCGTGAGACAGTGACGCTGCTGGTTTCTAAACTGATCAAGTGGTGAGCACGATCAGCTGAGGGATGGGCGGCCCTCAGGGAGCAGCGGTGGAAAAACTGGCGGACATAATTTTGAAAAAAACAGACATTTTACAGTTCGGTAATAGTCAGATTTTCTTCTCACTCTAAATGATAGATAAGCGGCCGCAAGTTCTGTGCTTTCCGGATGCTCAAATTTTTATCTGGTGAGCAAGTCCCAAAGAATGTGTTAGGTTGTCACGTTCCCGCTGCAATACACATATGAAGGCTACTGTTTTCTCCATCAGATTTTTGCAGGTGGTAAGGCACTGGCTACGGACTTCAGCGGGAGTTGGCTCTCAACAGTTACGTACGGAAATCAGTAAAATGCCTGCAGGTGTTTGTCTCGGAGATGTCTGCAGTGACTGCGCCTGGCTCCTTATAAGGAACGAGGCGCAACAGCTCGTCCGGAAGTGCGCACTGACAGCTGGAATGAGCTGAGGAGGGCAATTGAAAACGAACAGTAAAGTGTACTGTTCCGGTGTGGTTTTGCAGCATTTCATCATTAGTCGGTACACCGCCAAGAGAACTCGAGAACTTTCGAGGAGTCTCCAGTGTGAGCTGTTTTACAATCCTCCACACCAACCTACCTGTTTTCATGGAAAAATTAATGTTAACCTTCTTTAGCTTCCAATGGTTATTATCTTGCAATCCAAAACAACATGAGGCTCTAATTTCAGAATTGTGCGTACATTCAAAAATTTGAAGGCACCATCGTGTCAAAGCTACTGTCACAGCCTACTTAATCCACCGCTACAAGTGCTGTCAAATGACAACGAACTATATTGTTCAGTGGCTTAAGGCTTCAGGTGCAATATGTGTATACTGCTACATATGTCACGTTTTGTTTCGAAATCAAATGACAGTTTAATTTTAGAAATATGTAAAACTACGTCATATTTTCACCACCAAGATCTGCTAAAATACTTCTTTATTACAACCAATTTAAACCCACAGACCATCAAGCATCTTAAAGTCGCAAATACACTTCTCGGGTTTTGCCACCAAGTAACATTGTGCATATCCCACAGCATGTTTTTGAAACAAATGTTAGACATCTTTACGTGGTGGTGTTTGCTAGTTCACTGCTGCAAGACACGCTGTGCGCTGCCGCGTCGAAATTCATTTCCAAAGCAGGAAATGCGAATGCCCGGTGTGCCTCTCAAAGTTGGACAAAAGTAGCGCTCTAAAGTGCTCACTGGCGAGAGCCGACAGTCCTTCCACCCGTGCACAGCGGACAATGGCTGTGCTGTCAAGGGCTTCTGTGGTTAAAAACTAATAAATCTGAGGTTCTGGTTTCGCTTGCTTCAATGTAATATCGGCCGCATGGGTAATTTTTTTGATATCACAGTAACATCTCCGCACTGTCCGTCCCTGGTAGCTGAGTGGTCAGCACGACGGAATGTCATACCTAACGGCCCGGGATCGATTCCCGGCTGGGTCGGAGATTTTCTGCACTCAGGGATTGGGTCTTATGTTTCCCTTATCATCATCATTTCACCCCCTTCGACACGCAGGTCGCCGAAGTGGCGTCAACTCGAAAGACTTGCACCATGCGAACTGTCTACCCGACAGGAGGCTCTAGCCACACGGCGCGGCATCTCCCTACTATCTATCTCTAGACCTATCTTAAGCCTATGTCGTGTTCTAATTATTTTATGATTTACGAGGGCTGGAATATAAATAGGCCGGCCGCGGTGGCCGTGCGGTTCTAGGCGCTTCAGTCCGGAACCCCGTGACTGCTACGGTCGCAGGTTCGAATCCTGCCTCGGGCATGGATGTGTGTGATGTGCTTAGGTTAGTTGGGTTTAAGTAGTTCTAAGTTCTAGGGGACTGATGACCTAAGATGTTAAGTCCCATAGTGCTTAGAGCCATTTGGAATATAAATAGTGGCAGCTATTTATTCACAACCGATACAAAATACATGTTTGCAGCTGTTAATGTCCTTCAAAGTAGTCACAAGCGTTGTGTAGAACCCGTTGCGAGCGATGTGGAAGGCGCAGTATACCGTTATCAGAGCCTGTTCTGTTGATGGTGCGGTCTAAAGTTATGGCGATTCTCGTGTGCGACTGTGACGGTGTTATCCTAACGCATTACATTTCTCCACGGCAGACCGTCAATGCAGAGTACTACTGTTCGTATTTGGAGCATCACCTGCGACCAGCTTTGCGAAAGAAGCGGCGATACTTTCTGCGCAACCCACCCATCATTTTGCACGACAATGCGCGGGCGCATACAGCGCAAGCTGTGGCTGCCCTGTTCGGTCGATGGGACTGGGAAGTACTGTACCATCTACAATACTCCCCAGACTTATGTACTTCTTGTAGTGTTGGCAGAAGAGCCAACACTGTGTTTCTAGAGGAGGCCGAAATGCACGCGTTTAATTACACGCTGATGGCGTGAGGCCTGGAACAGGACAATGTCTTGAGAATTTCAAATAAAGTTCGTAGATGATGTAATACTTAACTTTAATCCACAATTGTAGAACATCTCTCGTTACGGTACATGCTTCATAATATTAATTATCAATTGAATACGGCGCCTTGCTAGGTCGTAGCAAATGTAGCTGAAAGCTATGCTAACTACCGTCTCGGCTAATGAGAGCGTAGTTGTCAGTGAACCTTTCCTTGCAAAGTCGGCTGTACAACTGGGGCGAGTGCCCGTACGTCTCTCTAGACCTGCCGTGTGGTGGAGCTCGGTCTGCTATCACTGACAGTGGCGACACGCGGGTCCGACGTATACTAATGGATCGCGGCCGATTTAAAGGCTACCACCTAACAAGTGTGGTGTCTGGCGGTGACACCACACTTGTGACTTAGATTTGATTCCGAAGATGAAGGAACCACATCGTGGCATTCGCTTCAGAACTGTTCCAGAGATTCGACAGCCAGTAGACTGCTCCATTCGCACCATCAACAGTACCGGCTCTGCTAACGGTATACTACGCCTTCCGCATCGCTGGCAACGGGTTGTACGCAGCGCTGGTGACTACTTTGAAGGACGGTAACAGGTGCAAGCATGTAACTCTTTTGTATCGATTATGAATAAATAGTTACCACTATTTAAGTTCCAACCCTCGTATTTAACGTTTTCAACCAATCTTTCATTCTACAACCTTCTGCAGCAGCAGTGATGTTCAATAACGGTATCGTCAAAGTACGTTCCGCATGTTGTGACCACGTGGAGGAAAATTTATTTGTGGAAATCGCGTGTGAATCTGTGTTGAGGCCTATTGTAACAGTTAAAAGTACAAATTTCTTACAGCTTACACTTTTCTTTGAGCTTGTGGACAAAGCAATAGAGATATTATTATTATTATTATTACTATTATTGAGAAATGCGTAATACAGATTTTGTAATTTACGAATGGGTAGAAACTTTTCTGTGATTTTGCAGCCATATGAATCGGGATATTATCACGATGATAGGTGCATATATATTTTCTTATTTACTGTTTTATGGAATTACTGATCTACAGGGTAACACAGAAGAATGGGAATGTTTGAAATGAGTAGTGGCAGCCATGGGCAGGTGGCAGCACTACGGGTTCGTGACAGCGAGTAAAACAGTCCGCCATTTCAGTAATCATGGATCAGTGGAACGGACAACAGCATGAGTTAGCCATAAAAATGTTTTATACGTAGAAACAATGACTGTTTGGCAGCCGCGCGGAGGGAGTTTCAACGTTTTTATAATTCAGGATGTCATGATGATGTTCCGTCGAAAGACGTGATAAAATGTCGGATTAATAACTTTGAAGAGACTGGATCTGCTCTCAAGAAGAAACCAACAGGACAACCAAGAAGTGTGCGTTCTCCAGCGAACATTGATGTTGTACGCGAGTCTGTCTTACAGGGCCCACGACGTTGAATTCCTCAGCAAGCAGCAGTGGTTGGAATGTCCCGGGAGAGTGTTCACAGGATTCTTAAAAAAAAGGAGTCCGTAACTAGCTGAAGCACATCGTCGTCCGACAGGAATAGTCGATCCTTCAAGGTCTTTTATTAATTGATGAAGGCGTGATATTTGCATTGCGAGTAATCAGGACTATAGGACGAGTGTTCGAGTGTCTCCCACTTGTCGCTCATAGATGAGGCCTGCGCCGAACCGGGACCACCACCATTCCACAACGGTAGTTTTTGGCAGACATGCTGCCCCGTACACATTCTTCACTCTCCGATAGGTGCTTGACACTGTTCATCCATTGGCAGTCAAGAAAAGAATAACAATACGTTGATTCTGTTCGGCCGCATTTGATATTAACGTCGCCATAGTTTACGTTTACGCTTTTACCGTATGCACATTGGAAAGACACGATACCACACAAATATCTTAGCTAGCTGTTGGTGGTGATGCAGCATACCCGCGTCGGGATCGCGCTACGTTACATATGCGCTGTAGCAATGGTCTCAAGCGGATCCTTTTTGATCGCCCCTTATAGTATGTTGTGAGATCAGTTGAGGTATTGAATTGTATAGAACTGGGGATCTAGAAACGACGGAGAGGCTTCGTCCCCGAAGTAGCCCTCAGTGGTTCACAACCCCACAACAGGCTACAACAGCCGCCCCACACCGAACCCAGGGTTATAGGGTGGTTGGGGCCCCAGTGGACCCTCCGTGAGCCCCGGAACGTCTCATACCAGACGAATGTAACCCCAAATGTTTCCGTGGTTCAAATGGTTCAAATCGCTCTGAGCACTATGGGACTTAGCTTCTGAGGTGATCAGTCCCCTAGAACTTAGAACTACTTAAACCTAACTAACCTAAGACATCACACACATCCATGCCCGAGGCAGGATTCGAACCTGCACCGTAGCGGTCGCGCGGTTCCAGACTGTAGCGCCTAGAACCACTCGGCCACCTCTGCCGGGCAGGATTATTCATCTTGATTTAAAATTTCATCCGTACAAACTACAGATGGTGCAACAATTTAAGGAAAACGATTACCGGTTACGATTAGGATTTTGTCAACAGATGAAAACAAAAATAAACAATGATGATGAATTTCTAAACAAATTGTGGATGTCAGATGAGGCACATTTTCATCTCACAGGTTATGCGAATAAACAGAACTACTGTTACTGGACAAATACAAATCCTAATGACGTTGATGAGCGCCCTTTACACGCTAGTAAAGTGACAATATGGTGTGGTGTTTCATCACATGGGATTATCGGACCGTATTTATTCGCAAATGGATAATGAAACACGATAACTGTCAATGCAGATCGTTACTTGGAGATGTTACGAACTGTCGTTACACCTGCACTGAACAACTTTCCAAATGTTCAACAAGCCTGGTTTCAACAGGACGGAGCGACATCACACACTACACGGCGATCAATGGCATATGTGCGAGAATTGTTTGGACACCGTGT
This sequence comes from Schistocerca americana, assembly GCF_021461395.2. Taxonomy (NCBI): domain Eukaryota; kingdom Metazoa; phylum Arthropoda; class Insecta; order Orthoptera; family Acrididae; genus Schistocerca; species Schistocerca americana. The sequence goes on from NC_060119.1 coordinate 788,412,858, forward strand.
GATCTCACGATTCAGCAACATTCCCTGGCCCCCTAGATCGCCAGATGTATCCGTTTGTGATTTTTTCTTCTGGGGCTACCTCAAGAGCAAAGTCTACACGACTCGACCAAGAATCCTGAATGAGTTAAAACAGAGAATTCGAGATGCAGTTCGGGATCTCAACTGCAGATTTCACGAATGTATTCGTACAGGAGGACGCCGTATAAGGGACGTAATTTTTTTAAAAAAATGACATCAATGTTTAGTAAATGGCAAAGTTGAAAGGTTTCAAATACTATCAATACAATTTCTTTCCTACATCACTTCTAGTTTTATTGTATTGTGGAAATGTTGCCGTTTTCTTGTGTCACCCTGTGTTATAGACAGTAAAACGTTTGTCTTGCGAGGTTTAACCCTACAAGGAATATCATCATAAACTATAGCGAGACATAGCTAGTAAAGTGACAATATGGTGTGTCGATTTAGCCACGTCCTTCTCTCCATTGTCATCCTCTTCAGTTATTCATACGATTCTATCCCCACATCTTCTTTGATGTTATTAAAATACGTTGCTCTTGGCCTGCCTCTTGGTTTTTTCCCTAAAACTTTTCCTTCAAATACATTCTTTAGGAACTGGTTGTGTCTCATTATGTGCCCTATCAGTTTTGATTTTCTTCTTCCTATATAATTAGCAGCATTCTGTTCTCATTCACGTCTCTTAAGACCTGTTCATTACTTTTTCTAGATATGTTTTCGTAATTCTTATCCATATCCACATTTCCATTGCTTCCAGTCTCTTTTTCTCTGCCTTTCCCAGAGTCCAAGCTTCACATACGTATGTTAAGACACGCCAGGCTTATATGATTGTCTGTTAGTAAATTCCTTTTATTTTGGAAAGCGTGCTTTGCCAAGGCTATTCTTCTCTTTATGTTTGTGATACATTTATTGTCGTAAGTGATTGTGCTCCCCAAATAACAGAAGTTCTCAACCTGCTCTAGAACATCATCTTCTAGTTTAATATTGACTTTACCATTTTCTTTTGTCTTCCCTACTACCATAGTTCTTTATTTTCTTCTTATTTATTTTTAGATTAAATTCTCTTAGGATTCTGGCAATTTTAGCAACATAAACTCAATTTCCTTTACTGAGTCAGCAAGTACTACTATATCATCTGCAAAAGGGATACAGTGTATTAATTCCCCGTTAATTTTAATTCCATTGGTTATTCTTTTCAATTTTTTAGTGTTTTTTCAATAAATAAGTTGAACAAATAAACAAGGAATAATCTATCTAAAATAAAATATAATAAATTATTACTTGTTTTCAAGGCTTAACCTTTCAGCTGTTTATTCTGTTCAGACTATAGTCTGCTTGCCATAAGGCCAATTAAACGATTAACACAAATAGAGATGTTTACATGTAAGTTTCATTTGGCAACTTCTTCCATGACTGTTTACTCGACAATTTAGATTGTAAGCTCATTAATATAAATGTTTTAATATACACAGCCTCACAAGAAAATGAGGCATCCAGAAGGAGAGGAGGAAACGAAATGAAACTTCGTATGTTAATTACAAAATCTAGCCAATCGATGCACCTACTTATCATCTTTCTTGTCTTGGATGGATACACGAATTCATTTGGAAGGGCATCATAAAGCCGTTGCGTCCTTTCCTTAAGTAAGCTGGCCAACTACTGGGTACTGGCACTGAGACGGAGTTGGTCGCGCAGGTGTTCTGTCGAGGACAGATCTGGAGGTCTTGACCACGGGAGTACCTCAACATCACGCAGACAGCTCGTAGAGACGTGTGCGATGTGTGGATGAGCACTGTTCTACTGAAGAATTGCAAAACGGAACTGTCGCATCAGAGGTAACACATGGGAAGCTCGATGTTCGTGGCTCACATTTGTGCCGTCAGAGTTCCTCAGTCCCTACCAGCCGTGAATTAGTCACACCCGATGGCTCCCCACAAGTTGATGCCAGGAGTTACGCTGCTATGCCTCTTTGAACCATTTGAGGTCTCTTCCCAGGTCACCGCCATAATCAGCGACGCTGGCCATCTGCGGTAGTACGACAGAACCGCAATTTATCGCTGAACACAGTGCGGCATCATTCAACAGCATTCTACGAGGGGCGTTTGAAAAGTCCGTGCAATGTCCAAGACATGACACCACCAGTACGTATCGAGGTCATGTTTAGTTAGTAGCATCTTTGGAAAGAACGTACACCAAGTTTCAGCCATACTGGTCTATTTCTTTGTGTTTCGCATTCGTGTGAATCAAGGAAGTCGAGTGATTGTCAAAAAAAAATGGCCGAAAGAGAATTTCATGTGGTGATCAAACATTACTTTATGAAAGGCAAAACGCCTCAGGAGTCTAAAGAGAAGCTTGATGAACATTACGGTGACTCTGCGTCTTCGATTAGAACAGTTTATAAGTGGTTTCAAAATTTTAGGTGTGGCCATATGGGCACAAGTGATGCTGAACGTTCTGGACGCCCTGTGGAGGTTACGACTCCAGAAATCAATGATAAAAGCCGTGATGGATGACAGAAGAGTTACGGTGCGTGAGACTGCTTGTGCTGTGGGCATCTCGAGTGAACGTGTACATAATATTTTGCATAAACATTTGGACATGAGAGTGCTATCCGCAAGATGGGTTCCGCGATTGCTCACGCTTGACCAAATCCGGAATCGTCTGAGGTGTTGCAAGGATGGTTTGCAGCTGTTCAGGAAGAATCCGCAGGACTTTAAGCGTCGTTTCGTCCCTGTGGATGAAACATGGATACATTACTATACTCCTGACACCAAACAACAATCTAGACAATTGGTTACCAAGGAAGCATCTGCACCAAAAAAGGCGAAGACCATTCCTTCGGCCGGAAAGGTTATGGCGACTGTCTTTTGGGATTCGCAAGGGATAATCCTCATCAACTGTCTGGACAAGGGTAAAACTATTGCAGTTGCATATTATTCATCGTTATTGGACCGTTTGAAAACCGAGCTGCAAGAAAAACGCCGGCTATTGAACCGTATGCTTCACTGTCACGGCACCACATCCAACAAAACCGTTTGTGTTGTGGTGTGAACGGCAACCTACGTATGGAGCGGTAATTCTCTAGTCTGGCAGCTGCTAATTTCTGTCCAAAGCTGTGGGATGACAAGAATGTTACAGTGAGTCCATTACTGGTTTTCGGTAGGAAGGCGCAGATGTGAAGGCGCTACGATGTGCATTGTGCACAATATGGCGACCTCCCATTTTGATGCTCGGACGTGGTCGATCGGATACTCGACGACCTGGATGCCTGCCCTCACGTTCCCATTCAATTCACCATGTAGCTCCTGTCACATCCGAACGCTTCATAAATCTGCATGCTGCACGATTCGACTAGCTGGCCAAGCGGAAACCAACAACGAGGCCCTGTTCAGACTCTGTCAGATGCTGATAACGCAGTCTCACATGAGTAAGCAGCATCCTCGTGTCCTTGACAGTGACCACACCCCATATATGCCGTTCCTGGCCTGGTAACAATATTAAACATGAACAGCACTAATGAACTCTGGTGTTCATTCTACCTGTCTCTGATCATTTACATATCCACCGATGGTGTGTACGTGTATGAAATTACATTGACATCGGACCATGTTTTTCTAAGTGCTTCACTTTTTTGTCTGGCAGTATAGTTTTAATATTCATACAGTTGAGTATAACTCAACTATGATGTAAACAAATGGCGGTGGATGCTTCACACAGCACTGGAATCAGTTGAGAAATCAAGCAAAGAGATAAGCCAGCGCCTTATTTAGTTCTATCATCTGCCAAAAAAATCCCACCAACACCCATTCACGAGCTCCTATTATACCAACCATCTTATTTGCTCGCTCTTTCCTTTCGAGTCGTCCATTGGTGTGGAGTTGGTACTTTCGCCACCGCCTTCTGCGGCAGTACAATACAAAAAAAGCGATAACTCAGCAGACAGCGGGGCCGGGCCACGATAACAGCTTCTGCTCTCCTCTCCTCTCCTCTGAGCGTGTGTGGGACCTAAAAGCCGGCCGCTCCGCCCGGCGTTCCCTGATTTATGTGCCTCGCCCACGTCTCCTCGCAGCGCTGCCTCGTCTCCAGAGATATTCATGACATTCAGCGCGATTTAGGCTGCTCTGTCCACTGGCCGACTCTCCGATGGGCGTTCTCCACGATGTCACACCCAGTTCTCATTCCTTCCACTCATTGGAAATTTTAACCAAAAGTATGAATGGCATATTGATTTTCTCAGAAGGAATTTAATACTGACTTCGGAACACATTTAGACGCGAGGTTGTCGTGTGAATTGTTCGTCATCGCTCTTCGGGTGCAAGGCGACAACAAGTGATGGAAATACTAAGTGACTAGTGACATCGCGAACGTACTAGCTTCCGAGATAGCGATTGGAGAGTAGACAAACTCGCCGGACAACGTATTAATCAATTCTTTGTAAGATAATACTTCTCTTCGGAGCGCAGTAAGTGGTGTAGATCTGATACCTGTCGTTCATACGATCATTTAACACTGATATACTTCAGGACTGTGAATTGGTGTGTATGCTTTAGTCGGTTGTATGGAACCAGCACAGTAAGATGGCTCGACGTCACGACATAGCAGTATGGTATCACGTTTGGATGTGTCGATGAACCTAACGTGAATGATGTTGCTCAGTTTTTTGTATATCAATAATGATTGTGCAAAGTGTCTATAAGGAAAGGTATACAACACGCAGACATGTAATGCCATGTAAGAAAAATTGAAGTAAAAAGATCTTGATTCCAGGGGCTGGAGACGAGTGATACACCATGACAATAACAGTCAATTTCAACCCTGACAATAACTGCAGTGTAGAGTAATTTTTCATACATTTCTTTTTAGAACTGTGGCAATGGCCTGGCCGCAGTGGATACACCGGTTCCCGTCAGATACACGACGTTAAGCGCTGTCGGTCGCGGCCGGCATTGGATGGGTGACTATCCGGGCTGCCATGTGCTCTGGCCATTTTTCGGGGTGCACTCAGCCTCGTGATCCCAATTGAGGAGCTACTCGACCGAATAGTAGCGGCTCCGGTCAGAGAAAACCATCGTAACGACCGGGAGAGCGGTGTGCTGACCACATGCCCTTCCAATCCGCATCCTCAGCAGAGGATGACACGGCGGTCGGATGGTCCCGATGGGCTACTTGTGGCCTGATGACGGAGGGCTTTTTTTTAGAACTGTAATTTATTTTTGTTTTAAGAGCTTCCGAATTTTGTGACGTTAGTACAATAGAACTCCGCAGAGCAGATTTTAGTGCTAGTTTTATTTTTTATTTTCCTCGTTTATACACTGATGAAGAATAATCGCAAGACAAGAAACTAATTAATGTAGAATAATGAAATTCCGGGAATATATTTGTCTAAGTAACACATTAAAGTGATTAATATTGCAAGATCAAAGAGTAATGTAAGCGCGCAATAAGCCATTGCAGCTGTGAAATGCTGTTACATTAATAAACAGCGTAACACCCAGAATGTTGAATTCATGCATGCAAAAGTGCATGCATTGTATTGTACAGGCTCAGATGTTAGTTTGTGGGATGGAGTGCCATGCATGTTTACTCTTGGTCGGTTAATGGAGGGATTGTTGATGCTGTTTGTCGATGACGCTGGAGTTGTACGATAGTGTCCCATATGGGTTCGATTGGAGATGGATCTGGTGATCTAGCAGGTCAAGGTGACATGTCGACAATCTGTTGAACATGTTAGGCTACAAAAACTGTATGTGGGCGAGCGTTATCCTGTTGGAAAATCCTCCCTGGATTGCTCTTCATGAATGACTGCTCAAGAGATCGAATCACAAGTCTGACTTCAAAATTTGCGTCGGGTGCGTGGCACAACCACGAGGGAGCTCCTGCTGTCACACGGAATCTCATTCCAGATCATAGCTCCAGGTGTAGTTTGAGTATGTCTAGCAGGCAGACAGGCTGGTTGCAGGCCTTTCAACTGGTATCCTTCTAACCAAAACACGGCCTTCAGTGGCACCGAGTCAAAACCAGCTTTCATCAGAAAACACAACAGACCCTCATCCTGCCCCCCAATGAGCTTTCGCTTGAAGCCACTGAAGTCGCAGATGGCGGTGGTTTGGGGTCGGTTGAATGTACGCTACAGGGCGTCTGGCCCGGGGCTGTCTTTGAAGTAACCGATTTGTAACAGTTAGCTGTGTTCAAAAATGGTTCAAATGGCTCTGAGCACTATGGGACTTAACATCTGTGGTCATCAGTCCCCTAGAACTTAGAACTACTTAAACCTAACTAACCTAAGGACATCACACACATCCATGCCCGAGGCAGGATTCGAACCTGCGACCGTAGCAGTCGCGCGGTTCCGGACTGCGCGCCTAGAACCGCTAGACCACCGCGGCCGGCAGTTAGCTGTGTAGCTGGGGTGCAAGTTGCTGCTCAGATTGCTGCTGCATATGCAGTGAGATGCACCAGAGCCAGACGCTGAAAACGGTAGTCTTCCCTCTTGGTAGTGCCACATAATCATCCGAAGCCCGTGCTTCGTGCGACGGTGCATGCCGGAGACCGCCACTACGAGCAATCACGTACAGTGGTTACGTTCCTGCCAAACCTTTCTGCAATATCGCAGAAGGAACATCCAGCTTCTCGTAGCCCCATTACACGACCTTGTTCAGTCACTGAGGTTTTGATAACGCCGTCTTTGTCATCTTAAAGGCATTCTTGACTAGCATCAACTCACTCCGTCCAAAGTCAAAGGTAGCTAATGCTCACAAAGGTTACAGTGGGTATTTAAAGCCAACCTGGTGGTGGCATAGTCTGGTAATTTTATGTCTTACTGAGGTCTGTTTGTTTTTATTAGTTTTGACCGCTTTGTTCGTACTTTGTGATACGTTAGACAGTTTTTTACTCGGTGGAAATGGGCAGGGACTCTGCTTATTGTGTTCGGACACAAGCAGAATCGGTCTCTGTCCTAAAACAACTGGAAGCTGCTTTGACAGCCGTCGACCGACTGCAATCTACTGCTCAAAGCTGCAACGACATTGGGGCACCAGTAGCAAAACTTGCAACCGTTTTGGTGGCATTGAGATCCTCTGGAAGCCGCCTAGTCACTGCGTCTCCCGGTATGCAACATCTTACTGGTCAACTCGAGGATGAACGGCGGTCTGTGGTGGGTTTGTGTGTCTGCAAGTGAGTAGGTGGGAAGTGAGAACTGGCCGCACAGCTTTCCCATTACGCCTTAGCAACCGGTATATGGTGACAACCAGTGCTAATAACACAGCTGGGTCAGCAAGGCATGCCTTTCCTACTGAGCCAGTGGCTGACTTTTTGCCCTGTCAGGACGAGTGCAGATGTGGGTATGCTAGTCAGTGGGAGCTCAACGTTAGGCGGCTGACGAAGCCTCTCAGCGAAATAGCTGGCAGGTCGGGAAACAACGCCAGTGTGCACTCGATATGATTCCCGGGAGGTCTCTTTCGACGCGTGGAGAAGGCTCAGCCGGCGGCTATCGAACGCACTGCGTACATCCAGTTGCAAATCGTGGTTCATGTTAACAGGGATGACGCCTGCTGCTCTGGTTCTGTGGTGATCGTCGGTTCATTTCGGCTGTTCACTGATGTGCGAAAGGCAGCTGGCATTGCACCCGGTTCAGCTCACTATTAGTAGCATCTTACCCAGGGTCCTTCATGGTCCTCTGGTTTGGAACACAGTGGAAGGTCTAACTCGCATATTCGGAAGATAGCGGATACAAATTTCCTTACTTCCATTATAGAGTGGTAAGCTGTAGGGTCTCCTGGATTACGTCAGATGTGAACCACACGCAGGTAGCGGCCATTAGTGTAGCGGAGCACTTGTGGCGTGAACATGGATTCTTTTTAGGTTAGAGGACGGCAGTTGACCCTATATTGAAATAAATGTGACGTATTGCACGCATATACGAAATCCACTACATAGAAAATCCACTGCTGCTTAATTACCATAATGGTGACAAATCACAATAACTACTGTAAAATACCAAGAACAATCATATGGAGTGATCTGTAGTGGAATGTCCGTATAAAGCAAATAACATGAAATGAAAGGAAAAGCATATCCCAGGTTGAGATTCATAGGAAGAATCTTAAGGAATGCACATGAAATTCGTGGCCTACAAAACACCTGTTCGGCCGATTATTGAATATTGTCATCAGTGAGGGACCCGTATCAAGCTCTAAGAGATAGAGAAGATCCAACGGCGAGCGATGCATTTAGACACGGCATCGTTTCGTCGGAATGGGAGCGTTACGGAGATGCTCATCAACTCGGGTGGCAGACGCTGCAAGAGAAGTTTCTTGCATCACGGAGAAGTTTACTGCTGAATTTCCGAGAGAGTACGTTCGGAGAAGAGTCGGACAACGTATTGCTTCTTCCCACGTACATCTCGGGAAATGAGCAGAATGCGAAAATCCGTAAAATTAGAGCTAATATGTAGGTTTACCGAGAATCAGAAGCGTTTAACCCACAGCCTGTGAAGAGTCTACTTCAGGCTACACATGATAATGTAATCTTTTTTTTGGGGGGGGAGGGGGAGGGGAGCGGGGGTTGGTGTCATGCCTTGGACCCCACTCATTCAGGTTACCATGAACATGATCAAGAATGTTTGTTTGAACCTTCTCAGTAGACAACTTTTGCATTTCCTTCACAGTCCAGTAGACACTCTAATCTTCCAAGATGACAACAGCCGTGTTCACGATTTGACTAACACCCAGACACCGCATCGCATTTCGAATGTACTGTTAGATCACACGATATTAATCCCGTAGCAAACGTCTTTGATAATTCTGTAACGGCAAATGAAACGCAACATTTTCACAGTTTACAAGGTTTACTTCATCTAATCACCAATGAGTGGCTTCAGCTGGCTATGGAGTAACACAAGCAACTCATGGACTCTCTTCCCCTTGGAGTTGAGATCATTATCAAGGCTGGAGGCGTAGTCACACGGTGTGAGTGTGACGTCTCCAAGGGGCGACTGATCTTTTTAGTTGTGCTTAGAAGGAAGAAGGACTAGGGTGTAATTTTTCGTTGACAATGACGTCAGTTGAGACGCATTACAAGTTCATATAACAGGGGCATAGAAAGAAATCCACCATGTCCTTGTCAAAGGGACCATTCCTTCATTTTCTTTCAGAGATTTAAGGAAATTCCGATAAATCTAAGTTTTCATTTACTGGACAGGGATCTGAACCGTCACTCTACAGAAACTAGTGTAGTGTCTTACCACTGCACCACTTTGATCCGTAATGAGGAAGAACGGGTGAGTGATATGTAGGCTCTCTCCCCACATGTGTCAACACGAATGACGCATCTGCTGCAGAAATATAGATAGCGATGTGTAGAACATAATGAACAATGTTTAAATGATTCGAGAGGAAAAGGCTTGCACAATTTTTTTCTTGTCATCTGTCTAGTCGGAATAATATCCACAAATGTTCTACCCGATTAAAAGAGCCTGATTTAAAGGTCTCTATATATAAAAAGAAAGCAGGTGTTGACAGATGTGAAAATTACCGAACTATCAGTTTAATAAGTCACAGCTGCAAAATACTAACACGAATTCTTTACAGACGAATAGAAAAACTGGTAGAAGCCGACTTCGGGGAAGATCAGTTTGGATTCCGTAGAAATATTGGAACATGTGAGGCAGTACTGACCTTACGACTTATTTTAGAAAGAAGATTAAGGAAAGGGAAACCTACGTTTCTAACATTTGTAGACTTAGAGAAAGCTTTTGACAATGTTGACTGGAATACTCTCTTTCAAATTCTCAAGGTGGCAGGGGTAAAATACAGGGAGCGAAAGGCTATTTACAATTTGTACAGAAACCAGATGGCAGTTATAAGAGTCGAGGGGCATGAAAGGGAAGTAGTGGTTGGGAAGGGAGTGAAACAGGGTTGTAGTATCTCCCCGATGTTATTCAATCTGTATATTGAGCAAGCAATAAAGGAAACAAAAGAAAAGTTCGGAGTAGGTATTAAAATCCATGGAGAAGAAATAAAAACTTTGAGGTTCGCCGATGACATTGTAATTCTGTCAGAGACAGCGAAGGACTTGGAAGAGCGGTTGAACGGAATGGACAGTGTATTGAAAGGAGGGTATAAGATGAACATCAACAAAAGCAAAACGAGGATAATGGAATGTAGTCGAATTAAGTCGAGTGATGCTGAGGGAATTAGATTAGGAAATGTGACACTTAAAGTAGTAAAGGAGTTTTGCTATTTGGGGAGCAAAATAACTGATGATGGTCGAAGTAGAGAGGATATAAAATGTAGACTGGCAATGGCAAGGAAAGCGTTTCTGAAGAAGAGACATTTGTTAACATCGAGTATAGATTTAAGTGTCAGGGAGTCGTTTCTGAAAGTATTTGTATGCAGTGTAGCCATGTATGGAAGTGAAATATGGGCGATAAATAGTTTGGACAGGAAGAGAATGGAAGCTTTCGAAATGTGGTGCTACTGAAGAATGCTGAACATTAGATGGGTAGATCACATAACTAATGAGGAGGTATTGAATAGAATTGGGGAGAAGAAGAGTTTGTGGCACAACTTGACGAGAAGAAGGGACCGGTTGGTAGGACATGTTCTGAAGCATCAAGGGATCACAAATTTAGCATTGGAAGGCAGCGTGGAGGGTAAAAATCATAGAGGGAGACCAAGAGATGAATACACTAAGCAGATTCAGAAGGATGTAGGTTGCAGTAGGTACTGGGAGATGAAGAAACTTGCACAGGATAGGGTAGCATGGAAAGCTGCATCAAACCAGTCTCAGGACTGAAGACCACAACAACAACAATATATGTAAAAAATACACAAGTTGCTACGTAAGTTGAAGTTAAGGAACGCCATCGACAGTATTATTCTGTGAGCACATTAATGATCAATATGTCCTCCTATGCTATAGGGCACTAGCCCGGAAAAATACGATCATTGGTAAGAAGCTGAAACATCCTGCTTTGATTTTACAAATTGGTGACGTTTTGGACAGTTGATATAAATTTGTGAAAAGAAAGGAATAGGTACTAAGACGCTAGATATCAAGGGATGGTCAACTGGGCTGTGCAATAAACTATGGAGAGGAAGCGTTGGAACTGCAATAATATGTATCAGACATTAATTATGTTTCATGACTGTTTCTCTAAATAGTGGGAATCTCTTACTTCATTTATATTCTGATGGCAATTTTGGGGCAGGAACAGCAGTCTGTGACAAAAAGAAGCGTCGGTCAAGGAAGATGAAAAGCCGGCTGCGCAAAAAAAAGATCATCAATTTCTAATGTGATACCGAAAAAAATGTTTTCGAGATTGCGTAATACCTACAATTTTTATTCGGGTGTTTTTATCTAGAGATCCCTGCCAGCTACACTGTTTCAGAGTCACCACGCATTCGCATGGAACATACACTACTGGCCATTAAAATTGCTACACCACAAACATGACGTGCTACAGACGCGAAATTTAACCGACAGGAAGAAGATGCTGTGATATCGAAATCATTAGCTTTTCAGAGCATTCACACAAGGTTGGCGCCTGTGGCGACGCCTACAACGTGCTGACATGAGGAAAGTTTCCAAACGATTTCTCATACACAAACAGCAGTTGACCGGCGTTGCCTGGTGAAACGTTGTTGTGATGCCTCGTGTAAGGAGGTGAAATGCGCACTATCACGATTCCGGCTTTGATAAAGGTCGAATTGTAGCCTATCGCGACTGCGGTTTATCGTATCGCGACATTGCTGCTCGCCTTGGTCGAGATCCAATGACTGTTAGCAGAATATGGAATCGGTGGGTTCAGGAGGGTAATACGGAACGTCGTGATGGATCCCAACGGCCTCGTATCACTAGCAGTCGAGATGACAGGCATCTTATCCGCATGGCTGTAACGGATAGTGCAGCCACGTCTCGATCCGTGAGTCAACAGACCGGGACGTTTGCAAGACAACAATCATCTGCACGAACAGTTCGACGACGTTTGCAGCAGCATGGACTATCAGCGCGGAGACCATGGCTGCGGTTACCCTTGACGCTGACAGGAGCGCATGAGATGGTGTACTCAACGACGAACCTGGATGCACGAATGGCAAAACATCATGTTTTCGGATGAAACCAGGTTCTGTTTACAGCATCATGATGGTCGCATCCGTGTTTGGCGACATCGCGGTGAACGCACATTAGAAGCGAGTATTCGTCATCGCCATACTGGCGTATCACCCGGCGTGATCGTATGGGGCGCCATTGGTTACACGACTCTGTCACCTCTTGTTCGCATTGACCGCACTTTGAACAGTGGACGTTACATTTCAGATATGTTACGACCCGTGGCTTTATCCTTCTTTCGATCCCTGCGAAATCCTACATTTCAGCAGGATAAGGCACGACGCATGTTGCAGATCCTGTACGGGCCTTTCTGGATACAGAAAGTGTTCGACTGCTGCCCTGTCCAGCACATTCTGCAAATCTCTCACCAACTGAAAACGTCTGGTCAATTGTGGTCGAGCAACTGGCTCGTCACAATACGCCAGTCACTACTCTTAAAGACCTGTGGTTTCGTGTTGAAGCTGCATGGGAAGCTCTACCTGTACACGCCAACCAAGCTCTGTTTGACTCAATGTCCAGGCGTATCAAGGTCGTTATTAAGGCCAGAGGTGGTTGTTCTGGGTACCGATTTCTCAGGATCTATGCACCCAAATAGCGTGAAAATGTAATCACATGTCAGTCCTAGTATAATATATTTGTCCAATGAATACCCTTTTATCATCTGCATTTCTTCCTCGTGTAGCAATTTTAATGGCCAGTAGTGTAGTAGCTGGATGAGTAACTATCAAAATAATATTTTGAATTGGAATTCAGCAAAAAATTTCCCTACTCTCCACAAAAAAAAGTATCAGACTACTCCACTGAAATCAGATACCGTCTTTTATCTCTTCCTCTCTTGTGAAAATCTGCCTATCTCTATGTCTACTGTGCACGGCATCTCCATAATCATAACTAAGCATAAATGCAGTGCAATACGTTATATCTATAATTTTGTAAAAGCAGTGTACTAGTTATTTAAGCGAAAAAACTTCTCTTCCATAATGCTGCTCCATTAATTCCCAAACATTATGCAGACCACGTAAGCAAACGCACCCTACGCTGTTCAACCGCGCTTTTAGTACTGCATTAATGACCCAGCGATCCCATACAAATCTCACTTGACAGCATTAGCCGGAGTAGCGTAATTCATCTGTCATGTATCTCTCATTACTGGATATTGATGAGGCTCTCCCATTTACCATCAAATAAAAAGTGCATTAACAACTTCCAATAGCGCGGCTGCTCTGCTGATAACACAGTGTATCGCTCCGTTAAGCGCTTCAGGTGTCCAGTAGGTGGGGCATTTACAGTTTCACGACGTAACATCGACAGCCAGGTTCGTTAGAGACTGACCACTAAAATAGTAAGGTAAGGAGAAGGAAAGAATACAGTCGTAATCTTCCATAAAGACATACGTGTATAGTAATAAAAGGAAACAAATAAAACAACATTATTTTACTATGTTGAGACAGTGATTGGAGCTTAGTGTCTCTCAGTCATGGGTCTAGTGTTATAAGACCTGGCCCAACTCGTTTATGGGAGTCTCTGATTTAGACTATGTGGTGTGAAAGTTCATTAAGAATACTGTACATCCCACAATTAACTTTCAGTTGTCTCATTTCTACGAGGTTTCCACTCCCGTTGATGTACGTTGAGTCCAGATCTAAACCAGTTAATCTGGTTTAAAAGCCGTGATTACTGCTCTTAATGGGCTCAGTTCCACATTATGTGCTAATCTGCAGAACTTTCCTTTTAATGTAGGCTCTTCCGTAATATCGCAAGCTTTTATCTAGTCCATCAAACTCATTGCTTAGCATCCTAGTTATTGGTAGTATGGTTCACAGGCAACATTTGTGATTATACGGGTATTTCAATACCGTTTCCTTCAATACCGGCGTTATTTTCACAAGTGATAAAGACTTGTCCATGCCCTGAAAAAAATGTAAATATCTTGCTGAGTAAAGTAAGCTGTTCCAGTGTTCTAGAAACTGATGAAATATGTTACGTTTTCGAACGACAACATTTGCAGGGCCTCACATAGCAGGACACGGTCAGCACATTCATAGTCCTCATTAAAATTCAATTTCTGTCCCTGACATGCATTCCTCTGGCGACCTGAATACGTAGACAGATAATCCAGAGCTAGTATAAAGAAGTCTATAACTGTCAGACACTAAAGAATATTGCCATTTCTTGCGAAAAGTTTCTTTAACCCTGTCAGTGATGAGTGCTTCTCTGGTTGAAATGATTGTACTGACTGTCATTAATTCTTCAATTTCTTTAACATAAGTTAGTAAGTAGCCCTAAAAAGACACGTGAATTTTAATGTAAACAAAACTTACTCCTCTCCATTTAAATAATAAGTAATCTGAGGCCAAGGTGCAGCAATTGACCAAAGAGATACTAAGCTTATATCCGTGATGAATGTAGTCTGTACCTAAACAAATTACATAAAGCACTGAGATATCCCCCTTGCTAAATACACATCTACTACGTGACAACTGGCTTATGAAATTCCACTTAGAGTGGGCCACCCATTCCCACGCTAATGAGTAAACAGTGAGTGGATAAGAAAAGGCTCACATTTCTACAACACGAAACCTGTGTAACGTAGTACAAATCTTCCCAGTAATAACTAAAGGTTAAATAATTATAAAAGTGGAAAGTCCGAGGTCACACTAGTTGGTGCATAAAGGTCATATCAGTACGATGCCCTGGAGAAACAAACTTCTCTCTCAGAAAATGCATGTTTATTAAGTTTCAATGGTTATCCGGTTCTTCGACCATCTGTTTGACCGTCAAGAGTGCCGCAAATACCATACTATTTCTAGTGAAGCTGGTTGTCTGCGAAAAAAATTCTGTTAACTGTTTTTTCAAAATTTAAGGAAACATTTGTGTAGCTACTAAGGCCCGTAACATTTATAGAAGCTTGAAAATGCAGTACAATTCTCTGTGTACGAAAGACAGTGGGAAAAGTGGTTTCAGTGCACTGCAGAGGTATATGTCCACTATAGCACTGCTAAAATTTTGACACAGCGTTACATTCAACGTCATTTAGTAACAAGTATTAAAGGAGGCAATAGAGTGTCAAGTGATTAACTAATCAGTATACTACACATAAATAAAGGCGCCATGAAAAAGAATGTCTACTTAAGCCGCAGTCAGAGCAAGTTAAATGCAAATGCTATGTGTCCATAAGATTTGATCATGCCTGCTTAAACCTCTACCGTAGAATCTTGACGACAGTTATCGGAGTATGGCAGAATAAATGGGCTTAAAAATATTTATCAATGCAAAAGTCACAGAGAGTAAACGGTAGTTCATTTTTTAACTGTGTATACACTGGTTTTTGAGAGTAGAAGACAACTGGAAGCAAAGACTGTATGAAGACAAATGGATTTCTTTTTTGTGTTTCAAGAGTGCAAACTGTGAGTTTAGGCCTACGCATTTTGTTCAGTGGTTTCAGTGAGATACTGGAAAGTCTGAAATTCGTCTACCACGGACATAACCTTTTCACTGGGTACTAAACATTCTCAACCTACAAATGTCCTTAGCTGTGGAAATAGATGGTATTATGTGACTAGTATGGATGTACCAACAAACAGCACTCTGCTCAAAGATGTGTCTATTTTCCTTGGAATCAAGATATTTTCTCACTTATTTTTCCATTCGTTTAGTCCATAAAACACTAACTTCACTCGTCAGTTATTGTTTTACAGTTTTCATGGACATCAGTACAAATATTCTCCTTTACGTCAAAAATGTTCCAGACAATAACCTCTGGTACCGAAAAATTATTCCTATCAAATCCCGGGCAATAATTTTGGGACGTACTCCCGTGCTTACTTGTCTTCGATTTCACATCATCCATAACCATTTTACTAACACACTTAAGTGTCTTGGACAACATTCGATCACCAGCTACCGTGGCACCCCAATCTACTGATGATCCAATAAATATCAGTAGTAGATTAAAATTATTAAAGCTATTTACAGGCCATACATGGAGATTACGTTCTTCCACAGTCCTCTACAGCTACAAAAGCTTTATCTGACGAACCTCTTTTTTGTAGCCTTGATCTCTGCGCCCCCAAAGTTTTGTCACTGCTAATGAGTCCTAGAACGTCATGCACTGCACCTCGCCTTACGCATTCACTTTTCCTCTCCTATACGTATCTTCTATCAGTTGATAAATTTCCACCTCGTCAGATTCCCTGAACATCTTTCAAAATCCTATAATTCCAGCAAACTCGAATATCATAACCAAACTTTCTCCGTAATTGTAATTCGGTGCTGCCGCCACGCCTGTAGTCACACGTCACACCATACCTCCATTTCAGCAGTTCCCATATCCTATTCCAAGACAATTTATACAAGTGCTCTCTTACTGGCAGAGAAACCCTCACTGATATCTATCCATCCCACCAGCTACAGTTCTGCTCCCCATATCCTTTCCTTCGATCAGGACTATAGTACCTCTCCTACCGTTCTCTTCTTTTGTGTTCAAGCCTCAAATTATATGCAGCCCATCCCCCGGACCAAACCGCCACCCCACTGTCAGACAAAGAGACCAGCTGTCTGTTACTCCTCATCTATTCTTCCTTCCATTCTTGCTATCCACACAGTACATGCTGCAAGGTGACATCGAAGGACATACCAGATGCGCCATCATCATCATTGCCGTAATCGACATAGACATTACCATCATTCCAATTGCAGTACCAGATCGGATAAGTCTAGCGTCTTTGCTATACTTTTGCATAATACTAAACCTTTCTTAGCCTCCTTCCCCCATTCAGCCACACGGAACAAAACAACCAGAAATCTGCGTCACATTCAAAACCACTTTTATTTTACGAGGACATCAAAGCTTTATCTGTTATATGAGTTGTGTTGCACCCGGGTCAGATGATTTACGACATTTTCGACACTTGAAAATGGCCTAAGGCTGGAATCTAAATAGTGTAATAAAGTATATCATACAGTAATACAGTAAAATGGCGGTTATATCCTTCCTTTCATCTATTATCATCGGCGTAGCTTCCCTCTCGGTTTATGCCAGCAATTTCCTTCTGTCCAACAGGGAACGATTATTTCAATCAGATTTTCAACTATTTTTTCTTTTGAATATATCTGAAAAAGGGCGTAACGGCTCCTCGGTGTATGTTCCAGTGTGAATGCACAGCATCGGTGTGGTTGACTCCTCCCTCTGCACGCAGTGTCGCCTCATGGATACGTGTGAGAACCATCTAGTGCGTGATCTCTCGGCAAACGAGTGGCTGCTGCTACGGTGGAACCTCGCCTTTTTCATTCGAACTGCACCACACGCGATCAAGCCATGAATGTTACTCTTCCAGGAAGACGTGTATTTTCCATTTATAGAGGCCCATGCTCTGACGTGGATCGAAGACTATCAGGTTACCTTTTTTTCCTAGACCGTACAAAGGATGTGCTCGACTATTGGGCATTGTTATAAGAACGACATGTTTCTCTGACGAAACTTTCATGATACCGTCTACTTTTTCCCAATTGTATGAAGAGAGTTTTCACGTATCTCCCCTCCAGTTTGGATGTAACTGGCAGGAGAAGTTGACAAGGTGCCGCTATTGTTACGGACTCTGATGTTGAAAACGGAACTACGAATATACTCGCCGAGAAGGCGTGTCCGTCCAAGCGCGAGCAGTGTCCGGGGATCTACTACTCGTTCACTGTTCCCATTTTACTGAGATCGCCGAAAATGTTTAGCTTTTGCTTTAGGGATTCTTCGGTTTTCTTTGTTTGTACACATCTATAGAAGAACTACAGTTATGGTACAACATCTCAGTGACCTCTTTATTTAACTTTGATTTTCTTCTTCTTACTGATAGCTTGTCTAATGTATAGCTGATTATTTAGAGGAACATTAATTATTTTCTTAGTAATGTTGTTATTAAATGCCAGTGATTGTTATACAGGCTACCTTGTAAAAGTTTTCCAATAGCAATAACATAAAGTAGTTAAGGCAACCACTCATGAGAAGCGGTAAGTCCGGGTTTGAGTCCTGTTGCGGCAAAAATCATCAACTTTCGCCATTTGCATAACCACGGTGCCCTGAGCGGCTAGCTGTTAAGGTTTTCCACCTTTCCTTTTCTTTCCTCTTTCTACATTTCATGTTTACATATCTATTTTTCTGTCATTCATTTCTGCTTCTCTTTTGCTCTTTCTATTTCATGTGCTTATCTTACCCTATTATTTCTCGTTCTTCCTCTGTCCAGTCAGCCTCTTCTTCGCTTTGATTCCTTCCCTGGTATTGTCACATGTGTTTGTTAGACAGCATTACATCTACGTAACAAGAACGTAATGAGGAAATTGCATTCTGCAACTGACGTTTCTTAAATGTCGCATACTCACTACTATACGTGTTGTCATCATTACCGTCATAATCATAATTATTATTATTACATTTTGCTCACATGCTACACAAATTGTAACGTTGACTCGTTAAGGATGGCATGAAGAACCTAGTCTTACCATGTCGAGTAAATTCATAAATAAATAAATAGTCGTCATCGTCCTTTCTTTTAGCACCAGCCGCACCATCATAACTGTCTTTTGTAGTGTAATTCAAAGGGAATCAATTTATTCTATTTTAATCGTGTTATTTTAATCTTTTAAGCTAAGAAAGTGTGTAAATATTTTATATCATTTGGCAGAATTGTAACAATATAGCTGGTGTACCGACAGCCCTCCCTTCCTTCTACTCCCCTAACGCTCCAGCTTGATGTGGTATGACTGAAAGACAAAGTGTTCTTCTTTTAGAAACGGCATTAGAACACTGATTGTTTGTGAGAAGACGGTGCTATGTCTCTCGTAAGAAGAATAAGCGCCTACCAGTCACAGTTCGACATTGGACCTTAGTTTATCGAAACTGCGGCTTATCGTCACGAGATATTGCTGTTCGCTCTGGTCGGGATTTCCAAACCTTTAAGCGAAGATGAATATCCACACGCTTTAGGCGACGACGTAGGAGTATCACGGAATGTCTACACGTTTTGTGGCTTCCCTTAATGTGGCATTAGAGTGATCCACAGTGACAGTGGTGCGCCAGATGATGAAGGCAAAGCAAATCAAACTGCTATGCTAGCTGATGTGCAATCAAGCCCCCAGAAGGACACATGCACACACAAGAATGCGCACACGCCGCACGGGATTAGCCGAGAGGTCTGGGGCGCTGCAGTCATGGACTGTGCGGCTGATTCCGGCGGAGGTTCGAGTCCTCCCTCGGGCATGGGTGTGTGTGTTTGTCCTTAGGATAATTTAGGTTAAGTAGTGTGTAAGCTTAGGGACTGATGACCTTAGCAGTCAAGTCCCATAAGATTTCACACACATTTGAACATTTTTTTGAATGCGCACACGGTATTGTAAATTCTCTAATAGATTTATGACTGATGCAAATTTTGTATTGGTTTAATGTGAAAGCATATAAGAAAAATATTTTGAATAGCAACCACTTGATTGCTGTTCTAAGTAATTTATTTAAGTCCGGATTAGTAGCCTACATGCCACAACAGGTTAAATGCACTCTGAGGAGAGGGAAAAAAAAGAGAATTACCCGAATGGGACGGAAATGTCAAAACAGCAAATAGTTAAAATTTCAGCAAAATTGGGGGATCTCCTCATGAGAAAGAGCTTCGCAGATTGACGAAGTGAATAGAGCATTGATCCACCTATGGCCCTTATGCAAGCAGTCATTCGGCTTGGCATTGACTGTTGGATGTCCTCCTGAGTGATATCGTGCCAAATTGTATCCAAATGACGCGCTGGATCGTCGAAATGCCGAGCTGGTTCGAGGGCCCTATCCATAATGCTCCAAACGTTCTCAGCTGGTGAGAGATCCGGTGACCTTTGTGGACTAGGTGGGGTTCGACAGACATAAGGGCAAGCAGTATAACTTGTCACCATGTGCGGGCCGGCATTATCTTCTTGCAATATAAGCCCAGGGTGACTTGCCATGAAGGGCAATAGAATGAGGCGTATAATATCGTCGACGTGCCGCTGTGCTGTAAGGCTGCCGCGGATGACAACCAAGGGTGTCCTGCTATGAAAAGAAATGACATCCCAGACCATCACTCCTGTTTGTCGGGCCGCATGGCGGGCAACAGACAGATTGGTATCCCACCGCTGTCTGGAAAGTTTCCAGCCGAGTCTTCACTGACCATCGGGAATCAGTTCGAAGCGGGACTCATCACTGAAGATAATTCTACCCCATTCAATGAGATTCCACGCCTAACACGTATCTGGAGACGCCCCAGACAGTGGTGCGACACTAATCTAATTGACACCCGCCATACCGCCCGACGACCAGGAGTGGTGGTCTGGTGTACCATTTTATTTCATAGCAGGACCCCTTTGGTTGTAGTCCATGGCACCTTTACAACACAGCGGTACTTCGAAGAAATTCTACGCCCCGTTTTGCTGCCGTTCATGGCCAGCCATCGTGGGCTTATTTTTCAACAAGTCAATAACCACTCTCTCGTGGCGAGAGGTTCTAACGCTTGTCTTCATGCTTGTCAAACCCTACCTAAGCCAGCAAGGTTGCCAGATCCCTCCACAATTGTGGACATTTGGAGCATTATGGGCAGGGCCTTCCAACCAGCTGGGGGGTTTCAAGATCCAGTTCACTAGTTGGACATAATTTGACACGATATCCGTCAGGAGGACATCCAGTAATTAATGCCAAGCGAATGACCGCTTGCATAAGGGACACAAGCGTTATTGAGTTGCTAAATTGGTGAAGCTCTTTCTCTTGAATAAATCGTCCATTTTCTTTTCTCAAATTGTAGTCATTTGTTTGTCTGTAAATGTACATCACATCTACCTATTTCCATCTCATTTGGCCAATTCCTTCACGCTGCGTCACTTTTTTTTATCGTAGAGTGTATGTTGTGGCCTTCCAATTGATGTTTAACCGGTAATGTTCGGCCTACTATCATCCGTTGCGGACTCGTGGTACGCTTTATGAACTGTGCACTATGTTTTCTGTTTAGCTGATGATTCGCTAATTGCATGATTTATTCATAGTCAAGGAATGTTCGGCCCCGTCCATGTCGCTAGTTTAATGTCATGATTCAGCATATTTAACTTGATCATGTGGCTCTGGGCTACGGAACCGATCGTTAAACAAATGATTTAGAAGAAAAACCGAGCGGGTATTATTCAAGATCTGTATTTTTGGCTGAGGTTCTCCCTCATACAAGATGTTCAAATGGCTCTGAGCACTATGGGACTTAACATCTTGGGTCATCAGTCCCCTAGAACTTAGAACTACTTAAACCTAACTAACCTAAGGACTTCACACACATCCATGCCCGAGGCAGGATTCGAACCTGCGACCGTAGCAGCCCCGCGGTTTCGGACTGCAGCGCCTAGAACCGCACGGCCACCGCGGCCGGCATACAAGATGTTGTTTAACAAATATAATTCTACGTTGAAAGGTAGCTAGCACAAGTAATCACATTCTTACAAATTTTTTAAGCTGTACATTACTTAACTCATTGTTCCAGTACCTTTCAGAATGTACAATTTTTGTCGAATTATTGTGAGAAAAGTAATACAAACTGGAAAGGGGAAGAATAAGCTATTTCATTCCATTTGAATGGCCTGTAATTAGTATACTCGTTTGTTGGTATACAGTCAACGGGTGAGAAGCTTAGGGAGTAACCTGTCTAGCCAATTTAAAAGATTGGTTCACATTTTCGGATTCAGGGACGCGCTTTTGAAATCTTGCGTCACAATCACGCTATCATCGTTATTCTGTCAAGGCATTTTCCATTTTCCATTTCAACATTTGGACAAAACCGTTTTCATATTCTTACACATGTGTATGACGCTAGGCTTCAAAACATAGGTGATTCTTACGACAGATGTAACCGAACTTTGGAAGCAAACTTTCCTTTTCTCTTCTGTTATTTTTCTCTTCTGTTCTGTTATGGATATTGCTACAATAAAGGTTTTAATCTGGAGAGAATGTTACAAATTCGCTCAGTTAGATGATCATTATAACTAGTACTCTGATATGTCAGGTTACAGAACGCTATTGGAATTTCACGTCAAAAATAAAATATATATATATATATATATATATATATATATATATATATATATATATATATATATATATATATATATATATATAGCGTCTTGTATGGTCTTTCATTGCCCTCTGGACAGAAATATTTCTGCCCATTTAGATGCAGAACTAGTCCGTAATCTCCGTCCTGCATAACATATATGATGTTTGTGAAATAATAATAGGAGTAACAGCTTCAAATAAACGGCTAGATTACAATCTGTCCAAAATGTCCTCAACAATCATAACACAATAAACGATGGTATTCAACAATTCGATTGAGAAAAATAGGACTCAGAACGCAGGAAAAAGGTTTGGCTGGCCGCATACCCCAAATGCGAAGTTCTCCAAGCGATACGCTTGGATGTTTTATTGGCAGAAACCAATTATCGAGAACTGTGCTCCGCTATAAACTACGCCAGTTCCTCAGCCAATAAACACTCTCACAAGTGGATGGCCCATTCACTCGCTGATGGATGTTCTTGTGTGCTACCTGTGACGATGCTCCGCCGCTGAACTTTTACGAATCATCGTTCGTACTTAGTAACACAGTGACCATTTGTTTGGATTGTGACTTGGTTTTAAAGAGAAATGGATGATTGTTATGATGACCAGTGTTGAGGGCGCTAAAAATCGAGGTCATGAGCGCCCTTGCATAAAAGAAATACCGGTGAGGGTGGTGAAAATCTGTATAAAAAACGATGCATTTTGAAAGCAACTTGTATTGAAAATACAACACTGACAGTTTGAGATTTTTTAAAAGGCCAACCATGCAAGTCAGCCAATCATAGCGGATTAACGAGACAGAAGTAAGGATAAAAAATCCCGGTGCATACACATTTAAAAGGGACTGATGGATCCGAGATTAGTTTGAGTGACTGCTTACAAATAATGAGTGATCGAGCCACTATACCACACCTTAAATAGCACACCCAGTATTTGGGAATAAGTCCTAATATCACACAAAATCTTAAAATACGAATCACACTCGTCTCCTTATCATTTAAAATAGAAGGCAGATACTATGGGAGACCTAGATCTGCCCTCGGGTTATCAAACAAAACACAATTAAAATATGTCGTACTGACTCTGTGACATACTGGGGGCTCCTCGCGAAGCAACAAAAAACCTTGTATGAATGAGCAATGACTCACTCTAAGCCTTGTAAGTGCTACTTCTTCATCTCGTCGTGGTCGGAAGGAGGTAAGCCAAGGTCACACTCAAGGTTTCACTTAACGCAACTTATTACACCTCATCTCTAGCCACTGAGCATCTCACCAACGCATGGTCTTCTGGATCACATATATGGCAACAGCCTGCAGGGGAACTGAACAGCGGGTAGGATTTGAAACGGAGCATGCCTCTTTAGCAGCCGCATCAGTGAGTTGGTTTCTCCGGATCCCTCTATGCCCTGTACATATTAGAAAGTTATTTCCTTTTCCAACATTTTCAAGAGAAGGAGAGCGTCCTACACTTCTTGCACCACCCGATCTGCACTGTACGTCTGACCAATAGTGAGAAGCCCACTTTGAGAATATGAGGAGATAGCACGATGCCGTCTCTTCTGCCCCAGTGCCCTCAGGATAACAAACGGCTCCGTATAATAAACTGCAGACTGCTCTGGGTGCCCTACCCTTAAGACAACATCGTGGAACACAACGGAGTAGCCGATAAAATGCCCCTGCTAAGACACATCCGTGTATACACTAATAAAATCTTGGTGGCAATTTAATTTTAAAAATATAGTCTGTTGTACAATTCTTCCCCTATTCATTCAAGTTAAAAAGTATCCTGGTCGTCTATAGCAGCGAAGGGTATCCCTTACACCAGCTCTACTTTTGGACCTTAATGCCTTCCATTTGTAATGACTCAAGGCTCGCTCACAAGTATCGTAAATGACCTCGTTGCCTTTGGACAATTACGGAACAGAAGTTCCAGTAGCGGCTATGCTATGGAGATAAGTTGGTTCAAATGGCTCTGAGCACTATGCGACTTAACTGCTGAGGTCATCAGTCGCCTAGAACTTAGAACTAATTAAACCTAACTAACCTAAGGACATCACACACATCCATGCCCGAGGCAGGATTCGAACCTGCGACCGTAGCGGTCACGCGGTTCCAGACTGAAGCGCCTTTAACCGCACGGCCACACCGGCCGGCATATGGAGATAAGTGCTGGCGATGTAGGAACGGACAGAGCCCCTTTTACTTAGCACACCGCGAGGAGGAGATGTCGAACAGAATTTGGAGGTTCACCAGCATCGGCACACAAGCTAGTAGCTGGGCTCGTGTGCTAAGCTCCTTTTGACAGTCCCGTTCTCTCCTGGTGGTTAGCATCAAGGCTGCGCCGATCCGTAAATCTGGCATCCATATTCAGGCCAGGGTCATACAGAGGCTTCACAAAATAGGAGTAGACACGCCCTGTCGGCACGCCAAGATCTGTGACTGAAGCATTTAAGGATGATTAAGGCCTTGAGTCATCTGTTAAAGCCTTGAGTCTTCTCAGTTTAAGCTTTGTAACGTATGTTACCCTTTCATTAAAACTGAAGTCCAGGTATTTTACCTTTTCCTTGAAAGTTAGAAAAGTATCACCCAAGTTTGAAAACTGGTAAATTAAAGCGGGAGCAATTAAAATTGACGCAATTTTCTCCTAACAGAATATAAAACCTTTCGTGTTCGAATTTTCCACCAACCTCCTGATTGTCAAATGCAACTGCCAAACAGACGTTGCAAGGTTGGGGGAGGCACAGCGGAAAAGGAAGTCTTCCACAACCTAGGAACAAAATATAATGCCTCCAGGTTGTATCGTAAGCGTTTTCAAATATCGAAGAAGATACCGGCAAGGTGTTGCCGACGTAAAAAGGCTTGTAGGACTGCCGCTTCTAGCAGGGTTAGGTTACTGAGTGTGGAGTGATACCTTCTGAACACGCACTGAGAGGCACTTAGAAGTGACCAGCTTTTGAGATCCCACACTAGGCACAATAAGCTCTAGTGTCTTTCCTTTTTAAAATCTGGGTTTTTATAAATTTATTTCCATGAGGTGGGAAATTTTTCTATGACTCAAATTTGATTAGAAAGCTGAAACAGGACCTTCTTAGACTCCTGCAGCATACTGTACGTTATAAGGCCATGACAGGGGGCAGTATCACGAGCTACTGACACTGCAGTATACAATTCAAACAGGTAGAGAGGCTGGTTGTATTCCTCAATGTTGGTGGAACGGAAATCAAAACCACCGAGATAACGATGGAAAGCTGGTTAGATTCGGCCATAACAGTCTTTTACGATTAAGCCTTAGTGCGAGAAATGTTCCTCAGAGTTGTTAGGAGGCACTTCTGCTCTCGTATAGCTGCTATTGTCGGCACTGGACACCACCTCAAAATCCTGCTAACGGCTTCCCATATTTTACTTTCGGGTGTCGACCTACTGATAGATTCCAGGAACCCTTTCCAACACCTCGGCTTACTCTCCCCATTATACTCCTAGCATCTACCTTCGCCATTCGAGAATTTGCGAGATTCGCATCCGTAGGGCAGGAGTTGATGAAGTTAACGAATTCTACTACCTAGGCAACAAAATAACCAATGACGAAACAAGAAGCAAGGACGAAATCAAAAGCAAACTACCACTGGCAAAGAGGGCATTCCTGCCCAAGACAAGTCTACTAGTCTCAAACATAGGCCTTAATTTCAGGAAGAAATTTCTGAGAATGTACGTTTGGAACACAGCATTGTATGGTAGTGAAACATGGATTGCGAGAAAACCGGAACAGAACACAATAGAAACATTTGAGATGTGGTGCTACAGACCAATGTTGAAAGTTAGGTGGACTGATAACGTAAGGAATGAGCAGGTTTTGCGCAGAATCGGAAAGGAATACGTGGAAAATTCTGACAAGGAGATGGGACAGGATGGTAGGACATCTTTTAAGACGTCAGGGAATGACTTCCATGGTACTAGAGGGGGCTGTAGAGGGCGAAAACTGCAGACAGAGGTTGGAATACATCCAGCAAATAATTGAGGACGTGGGTCAAAAGTGTTACTCTGAGATGAAGAGACTGGCACAGGAAAGGAATTCGTAGCGGGCCACATCAGACCAGTCAAAAAACTGCCAACTCAAAAAAAAAAAAAATATATATATATATATATATATATATATATATATATATATATATATATATATAGAGAGAGAGAGAGAGAGAGAGAGAGAGAGATAGGGTACCGGTTGAACCTTTGCTTAGCCGCAATCCTGCCCTGATTGCAGAACAACACTCAAGATTCCACCAAGGGGCAGGCTGCTTGCTAGATGTTCCTATTGACTTCGGGATGGATACATCACTGACCTGATACCTGTAATGTGATCCACCCAGACCTGCTCAAAAACAGTTGACTGGGTATAAAGCATCCAGTTAGCCTTTCTGAGCAGCCTTCTTGGCGGCTTCCATTCGTGATATGATCCATCTGGCAGACGAATCCCGATAAGTGAGTGTTCATTGCTACGAAGACCGTTAACCACTTTCCGCTGAGCAGTGCCTGTAAGGAGAGGCGCGCAGATGGAGAGGTCTATGGCTATAGATAAAACTGTAGCGTTCCTGAAATGTGTAGCTTGCCCCACGTTCAGCAAGATTATGTCATCAGTCTGAGTGAGCTCCTGAAGCATTCGACCCTGGAGCAAGTGATGTTGGATCCCCACTGTGCACAGCGACTGTGTGCATTAAAATCTCCTAAAATGAGAAAGGCACAGGGCTATTCAGCAATAAACTGTCTCAGGATCTAACTGACATTGGGTATGCGAAGCATACTTTGACAATGTCATGGACCACTATCCTAACAGCGACCACTTGTAGGGTTTTGGTTAAGCGTACAAGTTAAGATTGGAATGTGTCCTCGACAAAGACTTACTCCTGTTTTCATCCTGTCACCAGTGAGGTTGTATTTCCTGTGAAGATGATAGCCTCCAGGTACAGGTGCGCCAGTCTGTGTAAAATGAGTGTTCTTGGAGACGATGGAAGAAGATCTGTGCTGTATGAGGAAACTCAGTTCTTCTAGATGAGTACTGCATCCGCTCATATTCCACTGGAGTATGTAGCCCTTTCAGAGGCACGGTTTCAATTTACCACTTTCTTTGTGTTGGGACGCTGAGGCACTTGTAGAGCTTCGGAGAGTGGAGGGCTGTCTCGTTCTGGAGATGAGACATGTGACTCCACGATGATGTCCTCCTTTTCAGTCAGACCATGCCATTACGGCGTCTGCTTGCCCCCAAGACAGCTT
This sequence comes from Schistocerca americana, assembly GCF_021461395.2. Lineage (NCBI taxonomy): Eukaryota > Metazoa > Arthropoda > Insecta > Orthoptera > Acrididae > Schistocerca > Schistocerca americana. The sequence continues at coordinate 788,440,341 of NC_060119.1, forward strand.
TGGACTAGAAGGTCTTGGAAATTTCCGTACCGCTTTCTCCTTTGAGGATGATGGGTAAAGGGGAAGGTGAGAGGCACTCTGCTGTTCAGACGCTTTTTCTATGCACACTTTGATAGTGACGCTTTCTTATTCTGTCAGAGTTGCCTGCATTTATATGTTTACTCATTTTGCTTTGGCAGGTACAGGTGCTGGTAGTGGATAATAGCACATTGGACTTCGTCTACATCGATGCGTCTACCTTGTGGACAGGTTTCTTCACCAAGAAAACGTTTTTTCTTTCAAGTCCTCAGCCTTCTGACGGGTTTGACGCGGCCCGCGATGAATTGCTCTCCTGTTCCGATCTCTTCATCTCAGAGTAGCAGTTGCAACCCACGTGCTCTATCATTTCCTGGATGTATTACAGTCTCTGTCTTCCTCTATAGTTTTTATCCTCTACATCTCCCTCCAGTACCATGGAAGTCATTCCCCCATGTCTTATCAGATGTCCTACCATCCTGTCCCTTCTTCTTGTCAGTGTCTTCCACGTAGACCTTTTCTCTCCAACTCTGCACACAGCCTCCTCACTTCTTACCTTACAAATCCACCTAATTTTCAACATTCGTCTGTAGCACCAAATCTCAGATGCTTAGGTTCTCTTCTGTTCCGGTTTTCCCACAGTCCAAGTTTCACTAGCATGCAATGCTGTGCTCCAAACGTACATTCTCAGAAATTTCTTCCTCAAATTAAGGTCTATGTTTTACATTAGTAGACTTCTCTGGGCCAGGAATGCAATTTTTGGCAGTGCTAGTCTGCTTTTGATGTCCTCATTGCTCCTGTCATTGGCTATTTTGCTGCCTGGGCAGTAGAATTCCTTAACTTCATCTATTTTGTGGGCTTCGTGACCATCAACCCCGATGTTAAGTTTCTTGCTGTTCTCGTTTCTGCTACTTCTCATTACTTTCGTCTTTCTTCGATTTATTCTTAATCCATATTCTGGATTCATAAGACTCTTCATTTCATTCAGCAGATCATGTAATTCTTCTTCACTTTCATTGCGGATGGTAATTTCGTCAGCGAATCATATCATTGATTCCTTTCACCTTGAATTTTAATTCCATTCCTGAAACTTTCATTTGTTTCTACCATTACTTCTCCGATGTATAGATTGAACGGTAGGGGCGAAAGACTAAAACACTTGGTTTACACTCCTCTTAATGCGAGCACTTCGTTCTTGGTCTTCCATTCTTATTATTCCTTCTTGGTCCTTGTACATGTTATTACCCGTCTCTCCCTATGACGTACCCCTATTTTCGCCAGAACTTCAAACATCCTTCACCATTTGACACTGTCGAGCTTTTTTTTGAGGTCGACAAATGCTTTAAACGTGTCCTGACTTTTCTTTAGTCTTGCTTCCATTAACAACCGCTACGTCAAATTGTTGCTCTGGTACCTTTACCTTTCCTGAAGCCAAACCGATCGTCACCTAACACAGCCTCAATTTTCCTATCCATTCTTCTGTATATTGTTCTTCTCAGCAACTTGGGTGCATGAACTGTTAAGCTGATTGTGCTTTAATTCGGCTCTTACAATCTACGGAATTGTGAAGATGATGTCTTCAGAAAGTCAAATGGTGTATTACCATTCTCACACATTCCACGTACCAACGTGAATAGTCTTTATTGCAACTTACCTCGCTGACTTAAGAAATTCTAATGGAATGTTATCTATCATTCTGCTTTATTTGATCTTAAGTCGTCCAAAGCTCTTTTAAATTCTGACCGTAATACTGGAGCCCCTGTCTCCTATCAGGTCATCAGCCAAGTCTTCCACCTCATAGAAGCTTTCAGTGTACTCTTTCCATCTATCTGCTCTCTCCTCTGCATTTAACAGTGGAATTGCCATTTCACTCTTAATGTTACCACCCTTGCTTTTAATTTCACCGGGCGTTTTGACTTTTCTGTATGTCGTGTCACTCCTTCTGGCAATCACTCCTTTTTCGATTTCTTCACATTTTTCATGTAACCATTCCGTCTTTGCTTCCCTGCATTTCCTATTTATTTCATTGGTAATGGACTTGTATTTCTGTATTTCTAAATTCCCCTGAACATTTCTGTACTTCCTTCTTTCGTCGATCAGCTAAAGTATTTCTTAAATGAGCTATGGTTTCTTCGCAGTGACCTTCCATGTCCCTATGTTTTTCTTCCCAGCTTCTGTGATTGCCCTTTTTAGAGGTGTCGATTCCTCTTCAACGGAAATATCTCCTGAGCTATTCCTTATAGTAGTAGTTGCACAGCCTTAGAGAACTTACAGCGAATCTCTTCATTCCTTAGTACTTCCGTACCCCACATCTTTGCGCACTGATTCTTCCTGCTATGTCTCTTAAACTTCAGCCTACTCTTTATCACTACCAAATTGTGGGTTGGTTGGGTTGTTTGGGGAAAGAGACCAAACAATGACGTCATAGACACCTGAACTACAGTTGTCGATGTTGGTTTGCTGTCAATTCTCATGAGAGCAAATCTATCACTGAACCGTTGATAGTAACACATTCTCTGCCCTACCTTCCTATTCATAACGAAACCTACTCCCGTTACACCAGTTTCTGCTGCTGTTGATTTTACCCTATACTCAACTGACCAAAATCCTTGTCTTCTTTCCATTTTACTTCACTGATTCCCACTATATCTCGATTGAGCTTTTGCATTTCCATTTTAAGATTTTCTGGCTTCCCTATCAGTTTCAAGCATCTGACATTCCTTGCCTCGACTCGTAGAACCTTGTCCTTTCGTTGACTATTCAATTTTTTCCTCATGGTCACCACCCTCTTATCAGTCCCCTCTGGGCGATACGAATGGGGGACTATTCCGGAATCTTTTTCCGCTGGAGAGATAATCATGACTCTTTTTAATTATAAGCCACATGTCCTTTGGATACACATTATGTGTATTGCAGTGGTTACGATTGCTTTATGCATTCTTATGACGTAGATCATTGCTGATTCTTCCGCCTTTAGGGGTAATTTCCCACCCCTGAACCTCTGTCCTCTCCTCCGCCCTCTTTGACAAGACCGTTGGCAAAATGAGGTTGACTTCTTATGCCGCCAGTGCTGATTATTATTCGAAATTTATGCGGTGGCGGAGTTCAAGACCGGAACCTAGGACGTTTTGATCACTAATCAAAGACGCTACCACGGGTGCCACCAAGGAAGCGTAAGAGGTACCAAAGAGAGGGGGTGAGGGTGTTCGTCGTCTTATATTCTTTTTTGGCTTCTGCGTAAGGGATCTGCTTTGTCACTGTGTGTCGGCAACAGACTGGATGGCTCAAAGAGAAGCTGATGCAAATTGCTGGAGACAGGTGTCAGTGCCAGATTCATGGGCTGCCTTTCCACATTTTCCACAAGTCGCTTCACCTCCACAACTCAGCGTTGTGTGGTCAAATCACTGGCACTGGTAGTACCTCATAGGGTACTGCCATGATTAGGTAGCACTGGAGGACAAAATCTCACAATGAAGGTGGTGGTCTTCTCCGTCCTTTCATTACTGCTACACGTTCCTGTGAATCCAATTCTTGCTTCAATTCTGAGATGTATACACGCATAATATCACAGCATGTGACCACACCCTTTCTTGAATCGAGAGTGTTGTGCATCACATGCTGGCCGTTGTGGCCGAGCGGTTCTAGGCGCTACAGTCTGGAACCGCGCGACCGCTACGGTCGCAGGTTCCAATCCTGCCTCGGGGATGGATGTGTGTGATGTCCTTAGGTTAGTTAGGTTTAAGTAGTTCTAAGTCTAGGGGACTGATGACCTCAGATGTTAAGTCCCGTAGTGCTCAGAGCCATGCCCAAGTTGTGCATCTCAGCAACTATGTCAGTCACCGAATTTTTGTGACTGTCTAAGAAGCTTCACCTGCTTTGACTTGTTAGCTTTAACCAGCAAGGAAGTATTTCGCAATCGTTTAATAGACAAGAAAGTCCTTCTAATCCTTTTAAAGTATAGAAAGTGGACACTTTTTAAAACGTCCCCTACTTCCTCTTGAATACTAGAAACATATTTTGATTTATGAGTCCCTGAGCCCCATTACTTAAGACATTTCATTATCAAGTGGACTGGCGTCTGTTAATCGTTTCGATGAGCGTGTGTGAATATTCCTAGACGGAACACCCATTACACTGGGAGTGGTGGTACTGAGTAGATTGGACATGGTGTTCCCACGAGCAGTTAGGGAGACCTAGTTCCACTCAGACAGAACCCCATAAGTCTTACGCAACCGTTGCGCGGGAAGTTCCGCAGAGGTTGCCTCCTAATGACTGTTCCATCTCAATAGTCAAACCTCTAGTCAGCGCACAACAAATCTAGAGATAGAAAATTTTTCAATAGAGGTTTTTACCACTCTCACGATCCGGGAGGTGAAGCCTAGATTTCCATTTCCTGTGACACACAACGTTCCACCTCTGCGTCGCACAGTGGTCAATGAAGCGCGTCCAGAGCCTGCGGCTATAGAGGACTGGCGGCGCTCAAGAGTACCCAGGTCAGGAAACCCAGGTTCGACAAGCCTGTACACAACAAACAAATTCTGAGCTCCAAGAGGTGCTCCCCATTCAACACGACTCGGGAGGCTTATCTAATACCACGGACGGCGCGAGCGGCACCCTCAGAAAAGTTGGAGCATTTGACCTTTCACGAAATGAAAAAGAAAGTGAAACTTCCTGGCAGATTAAAACTGTGTGCCCGACCGAGACTCGAACTCGGGACCTTTGCCTTTCGCGGGCAAGTTTCATATCAGCGCACACTCCGCTGCAGAGTGAAAATCTCATTCTCGAAAAAGAAAGTGTTTGCGATCCTTGTAAGTGATTCCATTGAGTACAGTGAAAACACGAGGCAGACTGTAATTCAGGAAGAGCACGGCGATAGCTCAGCACTAGCTGGTAGACTTCAGAGTTTGACAGACATTTTACTGCGAACTGTTGACTCTACACTGTTTTGCTTTGCAATTTTCTGTTTGGGAGAGGAAAAAGTGTAATTTATTACTTTTGAATACATTATGGGAGTGACAGTGATCAGTATGTTACAAATATTTACTATTAAAAACAATCTTGATCACAATTTATTTAGTACGGTGACCGGTTTCGACCACTATTGTGGTCATCTTCAAACCAATGACTAAGAACCTCCTTCTGCTATAGATTCTCTAGCTAGTAATTCTCTAGCAGAAGCAGGTTCTTTCTCATTGGTCTGAATATGACCACAGCAGTGGTCGAAAGTGATCACCGTGCTAAATAAATTGTGATCAAGACTTCTTAATAGTAAATAAATGTAATTTCTGGTTCTATAAAGCAATTAACCAGACAGCATATATCTTTAAAGAAATCTACGTGGAACAGATTGCATACGTGCTGTATATTATCACAGCTAAATATCTACACTACCGGCCATTAAAATTGCTACACCACGAAGATGACGTGCTACAGACGCGAAATTTAACCGACAGGAAGAAGATGCTGTGATATCGAAATCGTTAGCTTTTCAGAGCATTCACACGAGTTTGGAGCCGGTGGCGACACCTACAACGTACTGACATGAGGAAAGTTTCCAACCGATTTCGCATACACAAACAGCAGTTCACCGGCGTTGCCTGGTGAAACATTGTTTTGATGCCTCGTGTAAGGAGGAGAAACGCGTACCATCACGTTTCCAACTTTGATAAAGGTCAGATTGTAGCCTATGGCGATTGCGGTTTATTGTATCGCGACATTGCTGCTCGCGTTGGTCGAGATACAATGACTGTTAGCAGAATATGGAATCGGTGGGTTCAGGAGGGTAATACGGAACGCCGTGCTGGATCCCAACGGCCTCGCATCACTAGCAGTCGAGACGACAGGCATCTTATTCACATGGCTGTAACGGATCGTGCAGCCACGTCTCGATCCATTAGTCAACAGATGGGGACATTTGCAAGACAACAACCATCTGCATGAACAGTTCGACGATGTTTGCAGCAGCATGGACTATCAGCTCGGAGACCATGGCTGCGGTTACCCTTGACGCTGCATCACAGACAGGAGCGCATGCGATGGTGTACTCAACGACGAACCTGGGTGCACGAATGGCAAAACGTCATTTTTCGGATGAATCCACGTTCTGTTTACAGCATCATGATGGTCGCTTCTGTGCTTGGCGACATCGCGGTGAACGCACATTGGAAGCGTGTATTCGTCATCTTCATACTGGCATATCAACCGGCGTGATGGTATGGGGTGCCATTTGTTACACGTCTCGGTCACCTCTTGTTCGCATTGACGGCACTTTGAACAGTGGACGTTACATTTCAGATGTGTTACGACCCGTGGCTCTACCCTTCTTTCGATCCCTGCGAAACAATACATTTCAGCAGGGTAGTGCACCACCGCATGTTGCAGGTCCTGTACGGGCCTATCTGGATAAAGAAAATGTTCGAGTGCTAGCCTGGCCAGCACATTCTCCAGATCTCTCACCAATTGAAAATGTCTGGTCAATGGTGGCCGAGCAACTGGCTCGTCACAATACGCCAGTCACTACTCTTAAAGACCTGTGGTATCGTGTTGAAGCTGCATGGGCAGCTGTACCTGTACACGCCATCCAAGCTCTGTTTGACTCAATGCCCAGGCTCATCAAGGCCGCTATTAAGGCCAGAGGTGGTTGTTCTGGGTACTGATTTCTCAGGATCTGTGCACCCAAACTGCGTGAGAATGTAATCACATGTCAGTTCGAGCGTAATATACTTGTCCAATGAATACACGTTTATCATCTGCGTTTCTCCTTGGTGAAGAAATTTTAATGGCCAGTAGTATATAATGCAATACGTATACCTGTAAAAACGAATTTATTAAAAAAACAAATTTATTAAAAAAACTAATTTATGAACAATCAATATTTTGGCGTTATGGGGATCACAGATTAATGGTATACTCTGTCACTATTCCCTGAAGTAACATGTAAAATGGCGTTACCGTGTTATCTATTGACGTAAACGTTCAAACACAGCTAACTGCTGTTTACTCGTTAAGCACGAACAATGTACCTGCTGACGATAAATTAAGGACATGGGTCGTCAGTCAGTGATCACATATATTGTTTATTGACTAAACCATATCCGCCATTTGTAATGTTCGTACTAGCCATACGGAACAGAAAACAATACACTATGCTACTGCATGGAATGTAGTCGAATTAAGTTGGGTGATCCTGAGGGAATTAGATTAGGAAATGAGACATTTAAAGTAGTAAAGGAGTTTTGCTATTTGGGGAGCAAGATAACAGATGATGGTCGAAGTAGAGAGGATATAAAATGTAGACTGGCAATGGCAAGGAAAGCGTTTCTGAAGAAGAAAGATTTGTTAACATCGAGTATAGATTTGAGTGTCAGGAAGTCGTTTCTGAAAGTATTTGTACGGAGCGTAGCCATGTATGGAAGTGAAACATGGACGATAACTAGTTTGGACAAGAAGAGAATAGAAGCTTTTAAAATGTGGTGCTACAGAAGAGTGCTGAAGATTAGATGGGTAGATCACATAACTAATGAGGAGGTATTGAATAAAATTGGGGAGAAGAAGAGTTTGTGGCACAACTCGACTTGAAGAAGGGATCCTTTGGTAGGACATGTTCTGAGGCATCAAGGGATCACCAATTTAGTATTGAAGGGCAGCGTGGAGGGTAAAAATCGTAGAGGGAGACCAAGAGATGAATACACTAAACAGATTCAGAAGGATGTAGGATGCAGTTGGTACTGGGAGATGAAGTAGCTTGCACAGGATAGAGTAGCATGGAGAGCTGCATCAAACCAGTCTCAGGACTGAAGACCACAACAACAACATGCTACGGCATCGTATTTCCGAATCAGCATCCATAACCTGTGGCCAGTGCGACCCAGAAGCTGCTAGGTGCTGACGAAAGCCTCCTTTCCGCTACTGAAAAGAAACTGATCATCACACGCCGGGCCCTGCTGCCTGCTCCCAACGCTGGAACATCGTCGGCGCATCGTACTGTGTGAGCCAGACCACCACAATGGTGAACTGTATTACATCCTGCTAGGGGATGGTGCTCCGCCACTTCTGTGGTCTGCATGACAGAATGTGACATCCTGTCATATCAGAGCTGGGTGAGTGGGCGTTAGCACCACCGCCCCAAACCATGCAGTATCGGTCTTCGGTCGCAGACTATACTGGGAAGTACTGCATTCCAGCTGTCAGCTTGAAGTTAACTATTCCGTCTCAACTATAATTGGATGCTGCCACAGCTACCCACGCGTCTTTTGGACTCTCTTAGTCCTGATGCTGAGCGGCCGCTGTGGCCGAGTGGTTCTAAGTGCTTCAGTCCGGAACCGCGTGACTGCTACCGTCGCAGGTTCTAATCCTTCCTCGGACATGGATGTGTGTGATGTTCTTAGGTTAGTTAGGTTTAAGTCGTTCTAAGTTCTAGGGGACTGATGACCCCAGATGTTAAGTGCCATAGTGCTCAGAGCCACTTGAACCATTCTTTCCTGATGCTGCCGGATGCTGAACTGGTGCCTTCCGGCTGGGGTTCTTGCTATGTAGTGCCCAATGCACGGCATCCACTGCGAGCTGCTGGCGGATCGCTGCGTTTGAGCCTAACGGTGAGGCTCGCCTGCACTGGAGTTTGCTGCCACTGTGTGCCAGACGTCGGCACGCCTGCTGCAGCTCAGCAGTCGTCGAGATGCTGTTTTCGCTTCTTCAACGGCCTTCTGTCTGGCCTGAAATCTTTGATCTGGTAGCTGTCTCCTGCTACTGAGTGCTGATCAAGCAAGCATCGCTGTCCGCAATGGACAAGCGCCTAAGGGATGCTGACTGCTTTGGGTAAGTGAATCCCAACATATAACAAAAAATTGTACAATATTTACGTTACATGTCTCCTCCTAAACCTGGTACACATATCATTTACTGTCCGGAAAGAATCGCTGGGGGGGTAAGGACTCTTAATGTATCAAAGGGATGGAGGTGAAAAAGAAGTGAAGCCCATGACACACGAGGCCTCAGACTTTATTCCTCCAGTATTTGAGAATGAGAGCACTTAGTGACTTGCAATCAACTTTACACATAATTTCATAACTTTCGAAATGTTTTCTCGGTGACAAACCCACAAAATGATGAAAGGAAAAAATTAAATTTTCGCTCTTCATTCAATAAAACTGCATCAGTCACAACGCTCAAATTTAATACTACTTCCCTACTAGCTCTATTCGCAATACATTTCGCAGGAAACATCAACATATGCTACTGAACGTACCTACAAAATTATGCCATTGCACGACTCACAGCTCACGAAATATGTCGCCACTGCAGGGCAAAATTCGCTGGGATGCAGGTGAATTATTTGCACACACACACTCACACTCACACACACACACACACACACACACACACACACACACAATATATATATATATATATATATATATATATATATATATATATATATATATATATATATATATATACACATAATGGTTGGTCTACAGTAATGTTTGGGTAAATGATAAAGGTGTATGTGAATATGCAAAAATGACTGGTGATTGTGCTATACATTATCATAAATAAGCATGTTTTGTCCAAAACTAAAAGCTACACACTGATCTTGCCAAAAGCTGGGTTGTAGCTCTCTGCACCTCCCAGGGATGGTCTCAGTGTGAGGCACCTCTTGTCGGTGGCTCAGTGATCTATAAGCAGCGCGTTGCTGCTCGACCTTCACTGGTCGCTGCTGTTACGCTCGCGTGCTGTGTACTAGAATTCCTATACACGTCGCGAGGATATATATATTACATGTGCAAAGCCAAGGGTAAAATGCTCCTCCTAAACTTCTGGGGATTTCAACCAAACTTGGTAGGCTTACTACTTACTTCATGGAAAGAAACACCCTGAGTGTAAAAACCAGCAACCTCCTATTGACGTAGGTGTGATAACGTGGCGAGGACAGGGGTAGAAGGAGATGGACGGATAGAAAATAGGAAGGAGGAATGGACAGAGAGGGGAGAGGAGGGAATGGGCAAATAGAGGGGAGAGGAGGAGATGGACAAAGGAAGGAAACAGAAGGTGATGGACAGAGACAGGAGCGAGAAAGTGATTGTGTGTGTGTGTGTGTGTGTGTGTGTGTGTGAGAGAGAGAGAGAGACAGACAGAGAGAGGGAGAGAAGTGGTAATAGACATAGAGAGGGGGAAGCAGGAGGTGGGCAGAGAAAGGGAAGAGGAGGTGATGGACAAAGAAAGGAAAGGAGCAGAGATGGACAGTGAGAGCGGGAAGGGAAGAAAATGCACGTAGAGATGGAGAAGGAGAAGATGGATAGAGAATGGAAAGTGGAGGAAGTTGTCAGAAAGAGGGGAGAGAAGGAGATGGACAAAGAGGGAGAGAGGAGAATATGAAATAGATAGTGAAGGAATAGGAGGAGCTGGACAGAAAGAGGGGAACGAGGACGTGGACTAATAGAAGACTGGAATGAATACATACACGGACAACTCCAGGAACTTAGCTAGCCCCACCAAATAAGTCGTGTTATTATTTTGAATGCCTCTATGATTCAACGACTGCAGAAAAAGTATTTCTTCGTACCTGATACCCTGACTACCATCCTTCCAAGTTACTGTACTTGTTGTCAGGAGAGGCCTGTGGCATTGGGCGTCAACAGTCTGGCATACATCATCAATGCAGTGGGGCGAGTAGAGAATAACTATCTATACTAGCTGCGCTTTCTTAAAGTATCACGTGATGGCAGGACGACATGATTGGTTGACTCATTTGAAAGTGAATTTTGTAAAAATTAATGAGGGCTTGAATATGGAGCAGTTCAAACATGTCTGGGCACAAGATCGTTAATCCGTTAATCGCTGATTCACGAAGTTAACTTTTCGAGTAACGGATTAACTTTTCAGTTAATTTTAAAGAATGTCAAGGGACTCTTTAACTTCTGTTGACTTCCTTCGAGTCCGTTAACCGTTAATTACGTATTAATGATAAGGGTTACGGGTCTTACGAACTGCGCAGCTTTAGCCAGTGCCTCATTAAGCGGCATAGAAAAAAGGTTTCGTCCTCTACTAGACAATGAACAATGCCAACTTACAGCTGCTTTTCATTCTGGTTGATGTGGCTGGAAATGTGTGACAACAGGCGAATGGCAGTAATAAGGATACGAATGGAAAAAGCTGTAGATGAAGCTTTGAGATATGAAGCCGCCGAAAGTTTAGAGCTACATTAAGCGGCTGTGGTGGAAGCAGCAACAACGAAGACGAAGAGGAAGACTTTTTAACGTCTGTCATTCAATCTAAAGAGAAGTCTATTAGTAACACATGTGTAAAAATTAATGGCCAGAGTGTAATCAAAGTATGGCTGGACATGAAATAGAAAGTCTCATTCAGTGTTGCGATATTTCTTGGAGAACAGCTTGAAGTAAATTTATTTATTATACATGATACCCCCTATACGCTCGAGTGCTGCTGCCGAACGGCTTTTTTTCTACAGGCAAAGACATTTGGTCTCCTAAAGGATCCTCGGTCTCGTATGAAAACTTTGACAAGTTGATATTAATGAAGGAAAAAATGCACATTATTTGAAATACTGTCTGATTCTCCTATGATTTAACATTGATAACTAAAAGTTATAAAACTAAATGATTAAATGGTTAAACTTTTTTGTCTTCGATGTCCCACCTAAAATACCCAACCAAAACATTTTTATGTCAGCAATGGTAATATGTTTGTGTCAGTTCCTCATTTCACTACACCCACAACATAAAGTTTACTACTATCACTTAACAATTAACGATTAACGATTAATTTTATCTTCTAGTAAATCATCCGTAAAGTAACACTTTAACATTTAACGAAGTTAATTTTCTTAGTAACGGTTTAACTATTAACAAAGTTAACTCTTTGTTTAACATTGCCCAGCTATGAGTTTAAAAAAACTTCGATCACCGATTATGCCGATATGCATCCTGTTCAGTATAATTCGAGTCGAAAATACGGAGTCATCCCTAGTGACATGCTACACACGTAGAAGATACAGACATCATGCCAGGTAGTGCGACTAGTGTGCATAGCTAGCGCTTAGGAGCAAAATTTAAGATGTGTTACGACAGTGCTAGAGTTAAGTGTCCTAGTGTTGAACCATTTGTGTTTTTCCTATTGTTTGTCCGTTCTGACAGGTAAAGGCTTTGCAATGAGTGAGACTAATAAGCGGATGTTAAAAAATCAGGAAGCGCTTCGAGATTTATTAAATTAGGGAGTGCAAATGAAAGCGGGTAACGTAGACCTGATAAGCAGTTAGATGATATGAAAGAGGACAAAGTCTTGTCCAATTTAGATTTTGCGGTTCTAAGTTAAACTACCGCTATATTGGTTGAACCTTTTACAACGAACTGTATTAGCGTTTGTAGATAATCTACTGAGAACCTTACAGCTCTATTATTTAAAAGAGAAGCAGTTGTAGAAAATGGCCAAAGTATGTTTGACAGAGGACGCGAAAATTTGTATAATGTACATTGTCATTTCACTTCCCTCCCGATTAACTTTAATTTCTTATGTTTTCATTTTGCATCTGGCAGAGAAATTCTTGGTAAGCTTCAGCGTTGCTAGTTACAAAGAATTGTATACAGTCTTTCATTTCTATGTTAACTTTTGTGGGTGATTGGCTACAATGACTAACACCAGGGGATATGATAGCGCACTCATGTGTGGAGCAAAAAACGCTCGTGACAGAAGTGTGAGAGATCCCTCGGGGCTGATCGCATCAAGCGACACAAAGCGCTGAGAGGGCCTATTGCTATCAGAGTAATTGAATTTGGTTACTAATAAATAGCCACATCTAGTTACATCACAGCGTCTCTTTCCAAAACTATGTCCTAGTTGCAAGTACAGAAGAAAATCTTAAGGTAGAAGTTTTTCTTTTTATATTTTTTTGTAGTATAAGCATACCTTTGTCAGCTATTGCACTAATAACGAACGCAATGTTGTTACGTCAATGGATACCTTTTAAGGACAGCATCGGTATGTGAAGTACATTTTTGGCACTGTCTATTTGTCTCAGTAAAGTCGAAGGTATAGTGAGCATATCTAGGTGGATCCTCACCATGTGGGGCACTATACGGCTCTGCACGTTAGTTGTCTCTCGTCATCACGATGATATTCCAGTAGTACAATGCGATTCTCAAAAATGCAGCGATTATGATAACATCTGCCGTTTATCTAGCTTCAGGTCACAACAACTTTATTTAAAAAATTTATCGGTTAATGATACCGCGTTTCACTGCTGTATACTGTTTTTGCGCAACGAATGTTTATGTCTGCTAACAGTTATGTTGGAAACGTATGAGTTTTATGTTCCCTGCACCCCTTTCTCTGCTGTAATATCCGAAATATTACAGTTACCAACCCTGATGTGTAATAGGATTTCAATGTATCATTGTATTTTTTCGATAAATTTAACAATAAAACTTTATGAAAATATTTGCTTAACTGGAAATTTGTTGGTATTTTAATTTTTGTACAGAACTTTGTACTCTATGATAAAAGTGAAAATTTGTGATTAGTTAATAGAAAAAGTTAATATCTTCGTATGTTAAACGTGTAACTAGTAGAAAAAAAAATTAAAGCTGCAGCAAAAGCAATATTTTAGAGGAGTAATATCTCCTGTGGCCCATTAAACAAATATTAAGAAAAAGATTAGTGAGTTTTTTATGCATTGCTGTTGGAGAATCACTAGTGATTCTCCAACAGAAAGAGGTTCCTACTCAATGGTCTGAAGATGACCACAGTAGTGGTCGAAACCGGTCACCTTGATAAATAAATCGAGATCAAGACTGTTTTTAATAGTAAATATTTGTAAGACATTGATCACTGCCTTTCCTGTAATGTATTCAAAAGTAATTATCACCACTGGCGTTATCACTGTATTATGTCATTTGTAACAGTTACCTTCAGTGCATTATAATATGACTGGTTCCCACTATCTGCATGGACCACAGTGCTAGTGGCATAGCAACGTGGCGGTCAGTCATGTACTCAATACACAGAGTACAACATCCGCATTACTAATGTGAGGAAAGTCTATATGATTCTTATGAACTATTATTTAAAAATATATGGCAGCATTTTGATTCGATACTTGTTTCTTTTGGATCATTTAAAGTAATTACGTTTTTAGTTTCATTAAAGTCATCTGGACCGTGGTTAATATATTACAAAATAACACAATAATCAGTATAAATTTTCTCCTGTGAAAGTAGCAACACCACCAGCGAAAATTGTAATGGCCAACGCAAGCATTTAGCAGGCGCTAACTGAAATCAAGTCAGAGATGTGATGTATTCAGCTAAGTTGTCCACCGATGATGAACGAAACTACACAGAGGTACGTGCTGTGTTAAATCACAAATTAATGTAGTAATATTGCTGTACTGTATATTTTATAAGTAGAATTTTTTCACAATTTTGCTTACAAATAAACGGTACTATTGCAGTGAGTTAATTCTTCTTATCTCTGGAAAGGTAACAGCCTATTACAATGAAGTGCAGTTTCATTTTAATTATAACATCTTCTTTAATGTCACGTGAAATCATGACACTAACTATAAAAAAGTAAACATAAAAAGAATCTCTGGGGCAAGCTGTGAAATAACCTCGGAACGCAGGACTGTCGCCAGGGGTGGAAGCGGAAGCCTTTCTGAAATCGACAGCTGCGTGGCCGTCTGTGCCTGGAGCCTGGAGGCTGGAGCTGGAGCGTGCGTCCGCTAAGAGTGCAATCTGCGAAGGCAGCCGAGCGGCGCGGCGTGGGTTACCTCGCGTCGCGCCAGCAGGGGCTGCAACCCGGTGCGCGGGCGTGTCGCTGGCTGCCGCGCTGCCAGGCGCCGATAAGCCCTGCCACACCCATCCCATTCACACGCGCCAGGCTACACCGCTCCAAGCCGAGTGTTTCTTCGGCTGCGGCCGCAGATTAGTGTTGCCGCGGTGTGCGGTGCTTTCACTAGATGGACCACACCCTCACTGAGCTCGGTGGTGGCTTTCATCTTCTGGACGAATCAGCTTTCCCAGTTCACAGATTCTATTGTAATTAGCGATTCATTAGCTGCAAGTATGCCAACGGCTTTGCTACAGTGGTAACACCGGTTCCCTTAAGATCACCAAATTTAAGCGCTGTCAAGCTTGTCTATCATTTGTATGGGTGACCATCCGGTCTGCCAAGCACTGTAGGCAAACGAGGTGCACTCAGCCCTTGTGAGGCAAACTGAAGAGTTACTTGATTGGCAAGTACTGCCTCCTGTCACGAAAACTGATACCTTACAGGAGAGCGGTGTGCTGACCACACACTCCTCCACATTTGCATAAAGCGAGTCGATAATATGAGGATGACACGGTGATCAGTCAGAACCATTGGGTCTTACAAGATGTGTTCAGGTGGAGTTTAGTTTAATTAGCTGTGAGTATACTGCAGTTGTCAAAATTGTGGGTCCCAGTGCTCTTACCAAAAACAACAAAACTCTCTCACAGATTCTCTGATACATGAAAATAGCACTCCACTTGACTGCATGCCATTACTAGTCCTACCAGTAAAGTGTTGGCCTAAGAATTAAATATATTATGACTGTAACGGTCCACTTCATACGTTTTTTATTCGTCCCCCTCCCGAAAAGTAGTAATTTGATATGCAAAGGAGAAAATAATGAATACTAAACGGCTATTGAGTAATGGAAGAGAGGTACAAGTGGTGACAACGTTATTTTTCAATCAGTCTGTGAAAATCAGTTGTATGTTATAACTGGCAAAAGACATTAGAACCACCACTCAGCATCACATACCAGGAGAAGAAGTACATTGCAGACTGATGTGAATGCAGTAATAGCAGGGAACAACGGTGTAGAAACAACAGGCTCTACATCCGAAAACAGTCACAGTTTTATCAAGACATAAGAGTAAAACGCCATTGTGGAATGTGTACTAGTTGCTGGATGTCACCCGATAATAGATCCATCAGGGACATTTCAAACCTTTTAAATCTCGGAAAGTCGACTGTTTCTGATGATATTTCCAAATGGACACGCAAACCAAGAACCACAGATGAAACAAAGTCAGGCGCACTTCATATACTGATGTAGAGAGACCATCGAGCACTGCGAAAGGTGACTGCGAAAAAATCGCATGGAATCAGCGGACGGTATCATTGTGAGTTCCAAAATGCTACCAGCAGTCCAGCTAGCAGAATGACCGTGCATAGGAAGTTAATAAGACTGGGGTACAATGGTCCATCAGGTCCTCGTAAGCCATACATTTCTATAGTCAGTGCTAAGAGATGCTTGGAATGGTGTAAGCACTGGGGCCAATGGACAGTTGATGACTGGATCGACTGATTTGAACTGATGAATCACACTATACCCTGCGTCAGTCCAGTGGAATGGACCGGGTTTGGTGAATGCTTGTGGAAGGTTTACTGTCACCATGTATAGTGCCAACAGTGAATTATGGAGGAGGTGATGTTGCTGTATGTGGGTGTTTGTCGTGGTCTCTTATAACAAACCGCCTAGCGCAGAACGATATGAAAGCATTTTACAGCATTGAGAACACCGTTTGGTAGAGGAACAGACAGGAGACCATGATTTTCGTATTGTCATAACAATATACCTAGACATCAACGACCATCTGTGAAGCAATGGTTTTTGGCAACTAACATTCCTAAAATATACTGGCCTTCCCAGAGTTCTGACCTGACCCCAATGCAACAACTTAGAGATGAGTTAGGGAGTCGTTTCTCTCCAGATCCAAGCGTCCTACTTCACTACCTTCTCTGGTTTTGGCTACCATTCCTCCATAGACATTCAGACACGTTATTGAAAGTGTCTGGAGCTGAGTTCAAGCCGTCATAAAAGTGAAGAGTGAACACACACCACACTGATGTTAACTAGTAGATCTCTGGATACTTTTGATCGGATACTGTAGTCAGTCTCTGTATAGCATCCATTGTCGACTGATTTGTTTATGGTTATACCAGGCCAAGGCTGTACATTTATCACTGACTGTTATTCCAACTGCTAGGAAGGTTAGCTAGAAAGACACAGCGCATACAATGTTATTAGACTTCATTAGGTTTTTAGTTAAGTGGTCAGTGGTTTATTTGACAGAGTGAATTGGAATGCACGGGTGCACACTTTACTTTCAATGATCATCGTAGTGTGTAATTTACTAAATCGCTGCTTGAAGCTACGACAGCCATTACTCCTGGGAATTTCTTTTTTTATTGTACTGTTTTAATAGCAATGGAAGTGTCAGATGCTAATCTATGCACTCAGATTTGACTTTTGTACTGGTCAACGTAGTCTTCGGGAACGTTTTTTGATCAGGTACGTCAGTGTGGTACCTCACCTGACCTAAATTGTAAATACAAACTTACATTTATGCTGAACTGTAGCGTTAGGGATTCTAGGTAACCCAATAGTTATATCTGATAAACTCTATAAGATGGTCGGCCACATCGGACAAAGATTCACGCGTGCATGTCTCGGCTTTGCTCGATCCTTCTCGGAACTGCTCGGTGCAGCGAGATGTTTACTACCAGTGCGATGCGACGCTGTTTCTTCCGGTATTTGGTGCAGTACATTGCATACGGCACGACTTCCTTCTGGGTCTGCAGAATCGTGATGTCAGCACTTTTGACCCTTTGCTATTTATTCGTGGTATGAAGGAAGTTAATAAATCCACGTCAAAAAGGGACCATCTAGCGAACTATAATCCCAACATTTAAAAGTGAATGGGAATCACGGGAGGGAAGGATGTGAATACTCAACATGTATTACGCAGTCTGATAAATGATGGGTATCTCAAATTTTTGTGCGAACTGTTGCACTACAACACCTTGCAAAAATGATTTAAAGATTTAGTTGACGATGAAAGAGCAAAAACATTACAACCGTAAACAGACGTCTGTACGGGATTCTTTGTTCTGTACATCAAGAAGCACTTATGCTAAATTATCAGGCATGGAGCATGTGATGAATCTGATGGTACGACTAAATCAGATGCAACAGTTTTTAATGGAACTGAAGACCATGTAGACATTACATATTAGTGAAAGAACGTTCGTTAAATCAAGGGGTATGTCTATAACGGTTTTTCGATTTAAGGTGCACCATTGTTGAGTTTCCGGAGGAAACATGAATGCAAGGACGAAACTTCCATTCAGAATGGATTGAAGACCTCTCATTTTAAGTGGACTTGACTGCACACTACACACAGTAGGACGTTGCGTGTTTATAATCAATTTATTTATAATTTGGTGGGTACATTTAAAAAGAAAATCGCATTCTTGAAGCGGCAACTTGGTTAAGATAACGTCCGTTTACCTGAGCTCACTGGAATTAAAGAAAACGCGAATTTTGAAGAATTCATTGTGACATTGAAAGAATTACAAGAATAGTTTTCTAAGCTTTTGAATCTTACATCTGTTTTTGAGCTGTCTTTGACATCGTTTGCCATTTCAGTTGAAATCGCTCCTGAGTACTTGCAGATGGGACCGATCTATCTGCAATACAGTTCCCGTTTAAAAGACAAATTCTATTATGATAACACTGTCTAGGGGATCAACGTCTCCATAATGAGGTTTCAAACGTGATATCGTGTTTCGATCAACATATATGCGAGAAATCCTTTTCCATTACGGAACTAATTGAGTAAAAATTAGGTGGTAACCTGAATGACAAAAATCTGCGAAGCTGTTTTCGTCTGTCCGTTTGCCGACAGTTTGTACCAGATATAAATTTTATGTCTTCAGCGGGCTGAAAATAAATAATACTAAGACTTTTGTCTTTGTGATCTATGGTATTACGAAACACGCAAGCAGCCAGACACAAGACGCTTGTAACTCCCACATGATAACATGATTCATCACTTTGTCCAATACTTACAGACTGTGATCTTGTAGTAACAAGTGAATACTTCCAGTTTGTGGCCAGTTTCACCAACTGGAATGTTCTATAGCTGCTAAACATTTTTATCTGTGGCAAAACTAAACATTACTAAGAAAATATATCTTTGTCTAATATCTTTTTACATACAACACCTAAATGTACGTGTACTTCATATCTACTATGCCTAGAGTATATTACTGACCTCACTCTGTGGTTAGATCTGTAAGCGGAACACATTATCAACTTAGACAATAATCATTCATTAAATTAAAAATTCCAGTTTGTGTCAGTATCTCTTATCAAAATGTATTAGTTTCTTTAACTAGCACATCATAGTTTGTCTTTACGTTGATGATCAATACTTATCGTCTTGTCTTTGTCCATAGTTAAAATTTTCGAGAAAGGTCACTAACGGTTCTAGGCGCTTCAGTCCGGAACCGCGCGACTGCTACGTCGCAGGTTCGATCCTGCCTCGGGCATGGATGTGTGTGATGTCCTTAGGTTAGTTAGGTTTAAGTCGTTCTAAGTTCTAGGGGACTGATGACCTCAGATGTTAAGTCCCATAGTGCTCAGAGCCATTTTCAAAGGTCACTAAATATCTTTTGATTTGGAATAAACTGTATCTAAACATCATTAACGTAAAAATGGGAATAAAAGCAACAAAGCAAATTACATGTGATCACATAAGATGCAAGTGCAGTTAGCCAGCTCATTCACTGCGATAAGAAACTAATCCTTTTAGTCTAAGATTCCATTCTTCTTACTGAAGAAAGTACAAAAAACAGACCAAAAAAATTTCTCATATTCTGATGTAATACCGTTTCATGTCAATGTAATGGATCCAACATTCGTCCAGTGAGTAGATTCCATCCGTAAGGTCTGATAATCGAAGTCTGTACAATATGAGACTACAGCCACTGTAACTATTTCATTGGACTCACGAAGCTTCCCACCCATAAACGAAAGTAAGGAAAAGTCAGCGGATGCCAATTAAAATTACTCACTTCCCGCACTGCAACTGATCTTTTCTTTTTAGATCCTGACTCTTGACACATAATTTTTTGATGTAATTAATTCGGAATACTTACATCATGCCCCAATTTTTGCGAAGAAATGAAAAGAATACGTCTTCCATCCAACTAATAGCATTTACGACGTTTTCCATAAATGAACTTGATACTGCCGTTTTCCGTGCAACAGCACGGAATTCGATAGCTTTGGGTCATGTTTAGTTTCTGACGTCAATCTGACCAACATGCCATTCACAGTAAGAAAATTAAGTCCCCCTACCCTCCGAGACAATCTGCCGGATTCCTGTTAACATGTATTTGGTTTTGTTGAGCGTACGATAACTGCTACAACCGTCGTTTACAAAGCTTTGTCACAGTTAATTCCCATTACAAAATGTACATGAATATTTATTACGATAGCCGTTTCACACACTTTGCCCTCCGGGTACTCGAGATCATATTGGGCATGCTAAGCAGGAATGGGTAGATGACAAATGTAAGGATGTAGAGGCGTATATCACTAGGGGTAAGATAGATACTGCCTAAGGAAAACTAAAGAGACCTTTGGAGTAAAGAGAACCACTTGTATGAATATCAAGAGCTCAGACGGAAACCGAGTTCTAAGCGAAGAAGGGAAAGCAGAAAGGTGGAAGGAGTATATAGAGGATCTATACAAGGGCGGTGTTCTTGAGGACAATATTATGGAAATGGATGAGGATGTAGATGAAGATGAAATGGGAGATATGATACTGCGTGAAGAGTTTGACAGAGCACTGAAAGACCTAAGTCGAAACAAGGCCCCGGCACTAAGACAACATTCCATTAGAACTACTGATAGCCTTGGCATAGCCAGCCCTGACAAACCTCCACCATCTGGTGAGCAAAATGTATGAGACAGGCGAAATACCCTCGGACTTCGAGAAGAATGTAACAATTTCAATCTCAAAGAAAGCAGGTGTTAACAGATGTGAAAATTACAGAAACTATCAGTTTAAGAAGCCACGGCTGCAAAATACTAACACGAATTCTTTACAGACGAATAGAAAAACTATTAGAAGCCGACCTCGGGGAAGATCAGTTTGGATTCCGTAGAAATGATGGCACACATAAGACAATACTGACCCTAAGACTTATCTTAGAAAATAGATTAAGGAAAGAGAAACCTACGTTTGTAGCATTTGTAGTCTTAGAGAAAGCTTTTGACAATGTTGCCTGGATTACTCTCTTTCAAATTCTGAAGGTGGCAGGGGTAAAATACAGGGAGCGAAAGGCTATTTAGAACTTGTAAAGAAAGCAGATGGCAGTTGGAAGACTCGAGGGGCATGAAAGGGAAGCAGTGGTTGGGAAGGGAGTGAGGCAGGGTTGTAGCCTATCCCCGATGTTACTCAATCTGTATATTTAGCAAGTAGTAAAGGAAACAAAAGAAAAATTCGGAGTAAGAATAAAATCCATGGAGAAGAAATGAAATGCTTGAGATTCACCGATGACATTGTAATTCTGTCAGACACACCAAAGGACCTCGATGAGCAGATGAACGGAATGGACAGTGTCTTGAAAGAAGGATACAAGATGAACATCAAGAAAAGCAAAACAAGGATAATGGAATGTAGTAGAATTAAATCGGGTGATGCTGAGGGAATTAGATTAGGAAATGAGACTCTTAAAGTGTTAAATGAGTTTTGCTATTTGGGGAGCAAAATAACTGATGATGGTGGAAGTAGAGAGGATATAAAATGTAGACTGGCAATGGCAAGGAAAGCATTTCTGAAGCAGAGAAATTTGTTAACATCGAGTATAGAGTTAAGTGTCAGCGAGTCGTTTCTGAAAGCATTTGTATGGAGTGTATGGAAGTGAAACTTGGACGAAAAATAGTTTAGACAAAAAGAGAATAGAAACTTTCGAAATGTGGTGCTATAGAAGAATGCTGAAGATTAGGTGGGTAGATCACATAACTAATGAGGAAGTATAGAATAGAATTGGGGAGAAGAGAAATTTGTGGCACAACTTGACTAGAAGAAGAGATCGGTTGGTAGGACATATTCTGAGGCATCAAGGGATCACCAATTTAGTATTGGAGGGCAATGTGGAGGGTAAAAATCGTAGAGGGAGACCAAGAGATGAATACACAAAACAGATTCAGAAGGATGTAGGTTGCAGTAGGTACCGATGAAGAAGCTTGCACAGGATGGAGTAGCATGGAGAGCTGCATCAAACATGTCTCTGGACTGAAGACCACAACAACAAAACAACATTGGGCATTTACTCGAATATTTCATTGAAAGTTGCGGTTTTGATGTATCTTCGCCCGGATCATGTTCAAGAGAAGCAGTGTTACTACATATTACAGCATCCTCTTTGATAACTGATTTAAATGAAGAGTAGATTTTCTATAAATGTTCACTTAATTCGAATGGATGTTGGCAAATGATATTAAGTGGAACACGTTTGCAAGAAAGGATATCCATTCGAATATAATATATACAGGACGAGTAAGCAGTTCCGATAGACAACCGTCGGTTGTATAACGGAACGATGACAATGAAAATTTGTGCCGGACCTGGACTCGAATCCAGATTTCCCACTTACAGCATGCGGTCACTTTATCATTTCTTTTTTAATCTTATTCTGTTCGTGATTGTTCGTTCAATTTGTTCGGTGCGGACATCCCGTGACGCTTGTTCAAGTTGATCGTCGTTCCATTAACTCAGTTTTTGATTACAGACGGCGGCTAACCCTCTGACGGAACAAGCTGAGCTACCGTGCTGGCAACTATTAACCTATTCGAGCATGACTCACGGCAAGACCCAAACTTCTATACGTCGTCAGTCATTTGTCTAAAACCTGTACCCGTACAGGGGGGACATTTTAATGGAAAGCCGCTTGCCCGGTGTCAGTGAATAAATGCTATGTTACAGTGCGTTTGTCGTTGAGAATTGCGATGCAGTGTTCATTCGAACGTGCACGAGTGTCCGAAGAGCGTTCCTTCGTATTTCAGAAAAACAAAGGCACTGCAGTATCGTTGTTGGAACTCATCGCGTGAGTGTATACCACCGAAGTGAACAATTCAGCGTATTCATACCTTGACCTGAATCGATGCAGCATGTATGGAACGCTTTCGTGAGATGCGGCTTGGGCATTGCCGAACAGAGAGCTGAATTGCAATGGGAATGGTGCTCAGTTTCTCTAGATCTTAGATGCGCTATTATCAGATGTATGTAATGTATTCCTGCACTCTTACACTTCTAATCGATGTTTAACGTATAACACAGTGATATCAATAGTGTACTTTACAAATACGGTGTATCGTTTAACACTAGATACTGAATTTTGCTGCCTCGTGCCTTTTAATGTGTTCTGCAGTTCTGGAACAAATTATGGTGTTTTTCGTGTTTTTGACTGAATTAGCAAACTGTTTCACGACACGGTTGATTCACAAAATACTGACTCTATGGCAAAGATTTGGTTACATTTATTTGAAATCATCACTAGTAAATCTGTATGTCATGATCAGGCGCATTTGTTGTCGTTTTACTGCCTTTCTGTGGTGAGTCAGTTTTGTGACCGGTGATGATTTTGCCATACTTTTGTCGAAGGGTGTCCGCCACTTGTTTGGTTTATTTGCAGCATTTCTTTTTTGACCATGCTCTTTGAATATAGTCACAAATAGCATTAACAGCGATGAACATGGAACTTCAACAGCTGCAGATATGCTGCAAAAACAAACTGTCGCTAGAATCAATAGGCTGTCCTGCCTCGCTGTTAGCAGGAACAATATCACCGTTTGCTCACCGTTGGACTTTCGTCTACTGTATTGACTCAGAAAATTGAAACTGGTCAGGCCACGAGTTTATGCAAGCAGCACACGAATTAATGTGGCGCGTGGTTTCCTCAATCAAATGTACACACTTTTCGGTAGTTTGCAGTATAGACGAGCTTTTCGATGAGATAGTTTCACTTCATTAACATGAAATAGTAACAAGGGTGATCTCCACCGTTCTTTGCGGGTCTCCGTTACGGAAGGTGGTAATCTACTGAATGATTTTGTATTATTATAGAAATGGAATGGACGCTGATAGTAGCCAGCTGTACACCAACTATACTTTCATTCAGAGAAAATATAGAAAAATTCTGCATGAATAACGTACCAGCTATTCCTGTTTTATTAAGTAATTTTTTGAAATATTTTCTTCCTGTATTACTTTTCTTTTATGTGTACCGCACTTACTTCTTTGAAGCTAAACCTTACATTGGTCTGTATAGTTGGAAAAGAAAATGATGTTGTAGATTTGAAAAACGGTACACTGTTCAAACTTAAACTCAAGAAAATAATTATTACGCTATATTAATATATACTGCACTTCGATAGACAGCTGTTTCTCCTATACTGTGAATCGGAAATTATTTACTTAGTTTCGGCAATGGTTCCACTGCTCGTTCTTCGAGTTCCGTATGTTTTGTTGGAATGAGGAGTTCAGGAGACTCAGCAGTCTTTGCGGTTTGAAATTTAGAATTGTAACACATGTGTAGTAGCTACTGAGTAACTGTGTTGATCATGTATAAATAATTATGGGCCTTATACATAAAGTTCTGGACGTGATTTCTTACCGATAGAGCATTTGATTCGAAGTGCACATGCTTTCGTACTTATGGGATGAAACTGAATGTTGCAGTTGTGTCAAACGGTATGTGAGAGCAGATTGTCAGGCACAAGACATGTCAATGTAATTCAACAAAAGTAATATAGAAATGACGAATGTAGTTTGGCGTAGAATGTCAGATTTGCTTGTGCTGTTTCGACTGTATAATAAATGTCCAAAATAAAAGAAGGCGTCAAATTTATTTGGTGGGCAAAGTTGTTTTCATAGTATTTGAGTGATGTCCTGTGTATGATACTAGATTTCTCTTCCAGTAGTCCTGAGACTTACTTCAAATGCTCGTTAGTTACCAAGCCGATAGTTGAGAATGGAAAATGAGCTCTACCTCAAGAGGTACGCTGAAGCAATTTTTTTTTTAATTTTTGTAGTCAGTATTATGACTGGTTTGATGTGGCTCGGCACTAGTTCCTCTCCTATACTCACCTCTTCATCTCAGAGTAGCTCTTGCAACATACGTTCTCAGCTACTTGCTCGATTTATTCCAATCTCTGTCTTCCTCTGCAGTTTCTGCCCTCTACAGCTCCCTCTACTACCATGGAAATCATGCCCTGCTGTCTTAACAGATGTCCTATCATCCTGTCCCTTCTCCTTATCATTGTTGACCACAAATTCCTTTCCTCTCCGATGCTGCGCAGAACCTCCTCATTCCTTACCTTATCAGTCCACCTAATTTTCAACATTCGTCTGTAGCACCTGTAAGGGATCAGTGATCCCACAAACATAGATGCTAGTATCCGACGCCCAGGTCGATAGTAGACAGGAGTCGATTGTCAAGCGCTGCAGGAGGCAGTGAGACGAGTGTTGAGTGCGCGGTGGTACTAGGTAGAGAGAGTCGAGGGAGCGGTAGTGCTGGAGAGACGGGTAAGAATGGTGGTCGAGTAAATTCACCGGAGTATGACGAGTGAGCGCGTCCCCCTGATCGTCGTGGGGTGGACCCTGATCAATACCGATCCGCGAGTGATATGAAACAGAAAATGACAAGTGCCGAATTACGTGTTTCGCGTCAACCGCGTCGGCCAGCAACAACCATGGATTGCAGTGATGATTGTTGTGAATGTTAACCATCAGCATTGCGTGTGACGAAGTACTGAAAATCAACAACCAATAAAAAGATATAACTGTGATTAGACGTGTAAGGTGAAGGTAGCAACTGCCTCAGCATTTGTGTGTTAGTAGGAAATATATATCAGTTTGTACATCGCAACCTTGTGGTCCTTAATAATAGACAAACTTTCTATCATTTCCACTATTCAATCTCAGAACAGCTGCACTCGGTTGAAACACCCCCAAAACCAGCAGAAAAACCGGTAGCCTTTCATCCATTAAGCACACGGTCATATAATCATAATAATTATCTGTTTGGCGGCTACGATAAATTACACAAAACCTAATAAGGAATTTAAACGGGGGTGTTTCACACCACATTGCAAATCCTTCGATTCTCTTCTGTTCCGGTTTTCCCCCAGTCCATGTTTCACTACCACACAATGCTGTACTCCAGACGTACATTCTCAGAAATTTCTTCCTCAAAGTAAGACCGATATTTGATATTAGTAGATTTCTCTTGGCCAGGAATGCCCTTTTGCCATTGCTAGTCTGCTTTTGATGTCCTCCTTGTCCGTCTGTCATTGGCTATTTTACTGCCTAGGTAGCAAAATTCCTTAACTTCATCTACTTCGTTACCATCAATCTTTTTGTTAAGTTTCTCGCAGTTTCTACTACTTCTCATTACCTTCATCTTTCTTCGATTTACTCTCAATCCATACTCTGTACTCATTAGACTGTTCATTCCGTTCAGCAGATCATGTAATACTTCTTCCTTTTCACTCAGGATAGCAATGTTATAAGCGAACCGTATCTTTGATATCCTTTCACGTTGAATTGCCATTCCACTCCTGAACCTTTCTTTTATTTCCATCATTGCTTCCTCGCTGTACAGATTGAACAGTAGGGGTGAAAGGCTACATCCTTGCCTTACACCCTTTTTAATACGAACACTTCGTTCTTGTCGTCCACTCTTATTATTCCCTCTTGGGTGTTGTACATATTGTATATGACCTGTCTCTCCCTATAGCTTACCCCCTATTTTTCTCAGAATTTCGAACATCTTGCACCATTTTACACTGTCGAACGCTTTTTCCAGGTCGACAAATCCTATGAACGTGTCTTGATTTTTCTTTAATCTTGCTTTCATTATTAACCGCAACATCAGAATTGCATCGCTCTTGCCTTTACCTTTCCTAAAGCCAATCTGATCGTCTTCTAGCGCATCCTCATTTTCTTTTCCATTCTTCTGTATATTATTCTTGTTGTCAACTTGGATGCATGAGCTGTTATGCTAATGGTGCGGTAATTCTTGCACCTGTCAGCTCTTGCCGTCTTCGGAACTGTATGGAGGATGCTTTGATATATCGCCAGATTCATACATCCTACACGCCAAGCTATTGTTGACCGAATTATACAAAATTTTGACCAAGACGTTAACTCTAGCGACCCACATAGGGTGTAGCGGACTAACATGGACTGTTTTTTTGTGTGTTCTTTAGTCCTTTACCTGCTGCAGGACTGGCACGACTAATTGCCGGATGCTGCTTCTGAAGAGGTGCCTGACGGCCAGAGACATTTGAGATAATATAATGGGACTCACGTGATTTCCTTAACTCATGTCGTACAACATATAAGATTAACGGAAAAAGAGTTCTACGAAGTGATAAGTGTTAAAATTGCAGATCGTTCGCCAACGATTATGAACTCCAGGTCGAAATTCAACCACGAAGTTCACGTCGTCTTAGTTTGCAATGGAGAGCGGAAAGTTGGTCTTTTGCGTACCGAACAGATGCAGGGAGGGCCGCTTTTTGGTTGCATAAAACCATCTTCGGTTTTCTCCGGGTCATTATGAAAATGTATAAAATAGAGTTTTCGAACTTCTATATAGCTGTGCTCTTCAAAGCTACTAAACTGCCGCCAAGAAGAAGATCACAGAAAAGACTGTTTAAACGTCGGTTTTGCAATGTTTCGTAGTGACGCGTCTCAATAACCAAAATGATTTTATTCAAATTCTAACTTCGGTCTTCTAATACCTCATTATTTTGCCACCTGCTACGCAGAAATATTCCGAATCGATATGATATCTTTAGACGCTGATCTGTCTTCTTCCTGGAGTTGACGTTCATAGAGGAGTAATAAAAACATTTTATTTTTGCAAATGATATTCCAGTTATGTCAGCTACGACAAAGGACTTGGAAGAGCAATTCAATAGAATGGATTGGAAGGAAAAAAAAATATTATAAGAAGAAAATCAACAAGAGAAAAAGCAAGGGTAATAGAATTTGTTCGAATTAAAATAGTAGATGCTGAGAGAATTAGATGAGAATTTGAGGCAGTAAAAGTGATGGACGAGCTTTGCTATTTGAGTAGTAAAATGACTGAAGATGGCCGATGAAGAAACGGTATGACATGCACACCGGCTGTAGGTAGAGAAGCATTTCTGAAAAAGAATAATTTGTTTACATGTAACGTGCTATATATAAAGTGTATGAAAGTCTTTTACGAAAGTTAAGAGAAGAAGAGGAAAGAAGCTCCTGAAATTTGGTTCTATAGAAGAACGCTTTTATTAGATGGGGAGACAGAAAAGGAGGTATTGAATGGAACTGGAGGTTAGAATTGTGACACAACTTGATTAAAAAAAGGGATCGGTTGATAGGGCACATCCTGATTTATCCTTTTAAATAAATAAATAAAATCCTTTTAAATAAATTAGAATATTATAGTGTAACAGGAAGTGCTGAAAAAGGGTTAAAATCTTATATCTCTGGCAGGAAACGAAGGGTGTTATTAGGAAAGAGACATGTATCAAGCTATCAGGCATCATCCAACTGGGAACTAATTACATGTGGGGTCCCACAAGGTTCCATGTTAGGGCCCTTACTTTTTCTTGTGTATATCAATAACCTTTCATCAGTAACGTTTCCAGATGCCAAGTTCGTTTTGTTTGCCGATGATACAAAATTGCAATAAATAGCAAGTCAAGTGTAGTCTTAGAAAGATCAGCTAATAAAATATTTGTGGACATTAATCACTGGTTCCAACCCAATTCTTTGTCACTAAACTTTGAAAAAACACACTACATACAGTTCAGAACTTGTAAGGGGTGTCCCATGAGTCTATGCCTAACATACGATCACAAGCATATAGAAGAAGTGGACAGCGTTAAATTCTTGAGATTACAGGTTGATAATAAATTCATCTGGGAGGAGCACACCACAGAACTGCTGAAGCGTCTTAACAAATCTCTATTTGCAATGCGAATTGTGTCAGACATAGGGGATATAAAAATGAAAAATCTGGCATATTATGCTTACTTTCATTCCACAATGTTATATGGGATTATTTTTTGGGGTAATTCATCAAGCCAAGCTAAAGTTTTCCGGGGACAAAAACGTGCAGTGAGAGTTATATGTGGTGTGAACTCAAGGACATCCTGCAGAAGCCTGTTTAGGGAACTACGAATATTAACTACTGCTTCCCAATATATTTATTCCTTAGTGAAATTTGTCATTAAAAATATATCACTTTTTCAAAGCAACAGCTCAATTAATGGAATCAATACTAGAAATAAGAATGATCTTCACAAGGATTTAAAGTTACTTAGTCATTTAAAGTCGCTTAGTCATTTAAAGTCGCTTAGTCATTTAAAGTCACTTAGTTTTGTACAAAAAGGTGTGCATTATTCAGGAACACACATTTTCAATAACTTGCCAGCAGCCATAAAAAGCTTAACAACCAATGAAATTCAGTTTAAGAGAAGGCTAACGGATTTATTGGTGGTCAACTCCTTCTACTCCATTGATGAATTTCTCAGTAAAACCAACTGATATATTGATATACAAGTACAATATAACTTCTGCAAAATTTCAGTGCAGTAATGTGTTCATTGTAAATAAGTATTATAGTAGTTGTATTACACGTTTATTACCTTATAAATAAATAAAAAACTTTTTTATTTTAAATTCAGTGCATTAGTATTTGTAATGTGAGTCTTTCATATAGTGTTCATTAAAAAATGACGATCATTCCACTCGGGACCTGTGGAATGGTACATTAGCTTATTTGTTTTAGTTGTAAATATTTGCCATGTATTGTTGTTTTTCTGACATGTTCTACATCCTGTAGGACCTCCTCACTACGGATCAATTGGAATGAAAGTAAATATAATCTAAGAAACAGTCAATGTGGTAACGGAGGAATTGTGTGGCCTAAAAAGTGTAGAGGAAGACCTGGTCACGAATACCGTCAGCAGGTTGAAATGGACGTAGGCTGCGGTAGTTATTCGGAGACTAACAGGCTTATACAAGATAGCCTAATGCGGAGAGCTGCACCAAATCAGTTTCCACACTGAAGACCACAACAGCAAAATTGGAAAATATTTGTCAGTTCCTTAACTGACTCGTCTTTGGTTGAAGCTGACCTATTGCCAGTGGAAGACAGCATACTGAAACAGTACGCAGGATGAACGCGATGCTCAACTCACACGTGCAGGAGGAGCCAGATGGGGAGGCTGTGCAGGCCGGCGTGTCTGCCTAACGAGGCCAATAGCGCCAGAGCCGTCTGCTGACGGCGCAAGTGCTGCGGCCAGTGGAGGAGGACACAACTTCCGGCGCAGCTGCGGCGGCCGCCTGCGGTCCGCGCCCCCCGCCATCCCACCCCGCTGTCACAGCGGACCACCCTGCCCTCAGCCGCCGCTCTCCTTACTCAACTACCAGCTACCAGAATCGAGTTGCGCAGGGGGCTGACACTTGCGCTGAACTGTACTGTTCGCCATAAAAACTGAGACATTGGATTCGATAACAAATACTGGTATTGAGTCGTTCACGGCGAACTGTTTGAATAAAGAGTTCTCAGTTAACTTTTCGCGTGAAATTTTGATACAGTTCCAAGCTTTCGAATTTCGTCTGAATTTGACTCGGCAAGTTAACTGGGAACGTTTTATCCAAGGATAGCAAATAACGAAATTACTTATTAAAGCATATACAGTATGTTAGGAAGAATACATGATTAAAGATGTTTGTGGTTTAGGAGCATACAGACGTGCGAGTTCAGTGAAGAGAGATGCTATCTTTATCAAAACAACAGCTTCAACGACTTCTATGAGGGGAGTTCAGTGAGTATTGCAACACATTTTCTCTCTGGAAGCAGGTTGGTGTTATTCAGAATTCCAGTGCACCGTACTGTTCCTTACTCGGTTGTAAGTATTGCAACACATTTTCTTTCTGAAAGCAGGTTAGTTTTATTCAGATTTCCAGTGTACCATACTATTCCTTACTCTCTTGGGTAAAAAAACCCTGTTTTTCAACATACTCTCCGTTCAGTGTGATGGCCTTACCCCATCTTAATGGGTAGGCCGGTGTGCCCACAGGGTACCACTCTTCTGGTCGGCATCGGAGCCAACGTATGCTGCATCAATAACCTCCCCATCATCTACTTACTGCATTTTTCATTGGGCCAAACTGTTCGAAGTCAGAAGATGCAAGGTCTGGTGTATAGGGCTTACGAGGAAGAAGAGTCCAGTGAACGTCTGTGAGCTCCTCTCCGCTGCACAGACTTAAGTGAGACCTTGAGTTGTCATTGTGAAGGAGAAGTTCGTGGCGAAGAACACGCTGAAGTCGTACGTTCAGTTTCTTGACGGTAGAACAATACACTTCAAATTTGATCCTTACACGATTTGGGGGGGGGGGGGGGGGGACATCAAACAGAAGTTCCATGCGGCTTTTCCCGGATGATGCTGTAGTATACAGAGAAGTTGCAACATTAGAAAATTGCAGCGAAATGCAGGAAGATCTGCAGCGGATAGGCACTTGGTGCAGGGAGTGGCAACTGACCCTTAACATAGACAAATGTAATGTATTGCGAATACATAGAAAGAAGGATCCTTTATTGTATGATTATATGATAGCGGAACAAACACTGGTAGCAGTTACTTCTGTAAAATATCTGGGAGTATGCGTGCGGAACGATTTGAAGTGGAATGATCATATAAAATTAATTGTTGGTAAGGCGGGTGCCAGGTTGAGATTAATTGGGAGAGTCCGTAGAAAATGTAGTCCATCAACAAAGGAGGTGGCTTACAAAACACTCGTTCGTCCTATACTTGAGTATTGCTCATCAGTGTGGGATCCGTACAAGGTCGGGTTAACAGAGGAGATAGAGATGATCCAAAGAAGAGCGGCGCGTTTCGTCACAGGGTTATTTGGTAACCGTGATAGCGTTATGAAGATGTTTAGCAAACTCAAGTTGCAGACTCTACAAGAGAGGCGCTCTGCATCGCGGTATAGCTTGCTGTCCAGGTTTCGAAAGAGTGCGTTTCTGGATGAGGTATCGAATATATTGCTTCCCCCGACTTATACCTCCCGAGGAGATCACGAATGTGAAATTAGAGAGATTCGAGCGCGCACGGAGGCTTTCCGGCAGTCGTTCTTCCCGCGAACCATACGCGACTGGAACAGGAAAGGGAGGTAATGACAGTGGCACGTAAAGTGCCCCCCGCCACACACCGTTGCGTGGCTTGCGGAGTATTAATAAATCCCACGAATTTACCAGTTGACGGTGTGACTTTGAATTGTTCTTCAGAGGAGAGGTGGTGTGGCGCCAATCCATGGTGTGCCGTTTTGTTTCCGGTTCGAAGTGATGTTTCATCGCCTGTAACGATGTTCGTCAAAAATTTTCACGGTCAGTCTCGTAACGCGCAGGCAATTCCGCACAGATGGTCGTTTGTTGCTCTTTATGGACATCCGTTAGGCGGGGAGGAACCTGTTGGGCAGCCGGCCGAAGTGGCCGTGTGGTTAAAGGCGCTGCAGTCTGGAACCGCAAGACCGCTACGGTCGCAGGTTCGAATCCTGCCTCGGGCATGGATGTTTGTGATGTCCTTAGGTTAGTTAGGTTTAACTAGTTCTAAGTTCTAGGGGACTAATGACCTCAGCAGTTGAGTCCCATAGTGCTCAGCGGCATTTGAACCATTTTTTTGAACCTGTTGGGCACACACCTTTGAGTACCGCAACTGTGTGTCAGATCTTCCAATGGAGCAGCGAGGTGTTTGAATGTGAATTGTGGATCACCTTTACGATAGTGTTCGCACTTTCCAGCATTGCTAGAGTCACAGCTGTGTGCGGCCGGCCGGTAGGCACGAGGGAGATCGGACAGGCTTGCACGAACTTGTTGCGATTATGTCTGACTCCTCGCTCATGATTCACCGTGCTTTCATTCTCTGAAAACGCTCCGTAGATATTGTGTGAGCGCATATGAGTAGCAGCGATGCTCTGGTTTTCCGCCGAAAGAAACTCACTGACAGCTCTTTGTCTGGAAGTCAGATCCGCTACAGACGTCATTTTCAGAGCTATCTATGGCGCCGCCGGCCATTGGAACTTTTTGAAACTATAGAGACTGAAGTGGAAATATTTCACGATAGCACACAATAAATTTCTTATTTTTTTTCAACCGAAATTTGCAAAGGAGAAAAAAGTGTTGCATGATTTGTTGAACGCCTCTCCTTTTATTACCATCGTTGGACGAAGATACATTGAGGACAGCAACAATGGACACTGTACGCATAGCGTATCCGCCACGTGACCACTGCACACGCTGAAGCAGTACTGTGAGTACGCTTCTTGAATAACCTAGCTAATGCACAAGTAGAAGGCGACTATGTATTTTATTTCGATTCCCTTTCGATGTGTCACGCTTCATCGTTCTCTTTGTACCTTTCCAGTATGTATGAGGGTATGCTTTGTGAATATGTTGAGCTTAGAAAGGTAAAGGGCTGTTTGAAGGGATTGTCAGTAAATGCGGTAGGCTTCTCAAAACAGATACTAGGGAAACTAAACACAAGGATTGCTTGAGGTATTTCGGAAAGATCAGTTGTTAGGAGTGCAGAAGTCAGAGGTTGGCCTTCAGCCAATAGGAACGTGGCTGTTCGACGAACGGCCGGGGTGATCGGTCGGTAGCGAGGCGGGGAGAAAGAAGGTAGCCGGGACGTGCTGAGGAAAGGATGCAGGGTGGAGACGCTCCGTCTGGAAAGTGGTAAGATGTGAAATGCAGTGTATCATGGATGATACAGTTCGCGAACCAACTTCCCCCCCTACGTATCGTCTCACGAGAGTCCTTGAAGATTATGGGCTCAACCATCTCTGTGAATAGCTTCCCAGCTCTGTACAGTCGCGCTTGTGCACCAATTTACATAGCAGTGGCATTTCGCTTAGTGCTTCGCGGTATGCTTCAGCGTGGCGACGCATCGAAGGGTTGTGCTCTGGTGTGTATTAATGAATTCCCTTTAGCATCCCTACAGTGTGTCCACTAATAGACAGATAATACAAGACCAATTAGCTGTTTCAATACTTGTCAGCACCGATAATACACACATGAAAAAATGGTTGCATCACCTCGGTCCGGAGACTTCTGGAACCTGTACAGAGAATTGGAATCATTTCCGGACTTTTTATTGCGCATAAAAACCACACATTGCATGTTGTACCGTCAAACAGCGAGACCTTCAGAGGTGGTGGTTCAGATTGCTGTACACACCGGTACCTCTAATACCCAGTAGCACGTCCTCTTGCATTGATGCATCCCTGTATTCGTCGTGGCATACTATCCACAAGTTCATCAAGTTCATCCCACTTCTCAACGGCGATTCGGCGTGGATCCCTCAGAGTGGTTGGTGGGTCACGAAGTCCATAAACAGCCCTTTTCAGTGTATCCCAGGCATTTTCGATAGGGTTCTTGTCTGGTGAACATGCTGGCCACTCTAGTCGAGCGATGTCGTTATCCTGAAGGAAGTCATTCACAAGATGTGCACGATACGGGCTCGAATTGTCGTCCATGAAGACGAATACCTCGCCATCATACTGCCGATATGGTTGCACTATCGGTCGGAGGATGGCATTCACATATTACAGCCTTTACGGCGCCTTCCATGACCACCAGCGGCGTACGTCGGCCCCACATAATGCCACCCCAAAACAGCAGGGAACCTCCACTTTGCTGCACAAGCTGGACAGTTTTTCTAAGGAGTTCAGCCTGATCGGGTTGCCTCGAAACTCATCTCCGATGATTGTCTGGTTGAAGGCATATGCGACACTTATTGGTGAAGAGAACGTGTTGCCAATCCTGAGCGATCCATTCGGCATGTTGTTAGGCCCATATTACGGCATTGCATGGTGTCGTGGTTGCAAAGGTGGACCTCGCCATGGACGTCGGGAGTGAAGTTGCGCATCATGCAGCCTATTGCGCACGGTTTGAGTTGGAACACGACGTCCTGTGGCTGCACGAAAACAATTATTCAACATGGTGGCGTTGCTGTCAGGGCTCCTCCGAGCCATAATCCGTAGATAGCGGTCATCCTCTGCAGTAGTAGTCCTTGGGTGGCCCGAGCGAGGCATGTCGTCGACAATTGCTGTCTCTCTGTATCTCCTCCATGTCCGAACAACATCGCTTTGGTTCACTCCGAGACGCCTGAACACTTCCCTGGTTAAGAGTCCTTCCTGACACAAAGTAGCAATGCAGACATAATCGAACCGCGGTACTGACCGTTTGGGCATGGTTGAACTATAGACAACACGCGCCGCGTACCTCCTTCCTGGTGGAATGACTGGAACTGATCGGCTGTCGGACCCCCCTCCGTCTAATAGGCGCTGCTCATGTTTGGTTGTTTACATCTTTGGGCGCGTTTAGTGACATCTCTGAACAGCCAAAGGGAGTGTGTCAGTGATACAATATCCACAGTCAACGTCTGTCTTCAAGAGTTCTGAAAACCAGGGTGATGCAAAACTTTTTTTGATGTGTGTAGTATGGTCCAGTGATTTATGTTCAGTTATAACATTTCAATGTGTAATGAAATTTCAGTCACCTAAAAAAAAGTTGGAATTTTCAGACAATTACCTCTCGTCTCCCAATGTTCGAATTCAATATTTTGAGAGTAAGAACGCCCTTATTGCCTTAGTAAATAGTGCCAAATCAACTAAATTCCCCCCTTTGATAATCCAGTAGGAATATGCGCGTAGGCCTGAAAAAATGTTAGCGGTTACTAAGTGCGATGGTTTTGTGTGTGTGTCTTGCAATCCGATCCGTGCACTAGTGTTGTATCAATAATTATAAATCAGGTTCGAACTCACACGAAATATTATCAGGCACGTTCAACCCAGCATCCGTGTCATACTAGTGTATGAGCACCAAAGAACCAAGCAGGCAAAGCAGCACAGGCCAGCAACGGAAACAAGAAAGACGGGTGCCGCGAAAGACAAGTAGGACGTGTGGGGAGCCACGAGGACAAGAAGGCAAAGTCACCTCAACAAGCACGTCGATAGCTACACTGCTCCACCTTCTAACAGCCACCAACGCTGGATTCATTAGTACGGCATCGCTCCATTCCCTTATAGTCTGGCGAGTTTGGCGTTTAATCCTGTACAGCAGCAAAAATGTATCAAGGGTGATTGACTAGAACTGATATACTCGACACCATTTCCTCTGCATATCTGTCCTGCCGTGGTGTATGTCGTGTAGAAAACTCTCAAGCTGATGACATTACTGTGATAGACGCTGAACTTGTGGATCTTCTTATAAGATAGTCCCATTTTCCACTTCATCTTACTGTTTTCACTATAGCTGCATATTTGAATGACATAAGTAGCAGGAATATTCCCCTACACAGGGCGATTGCAGAAAATTACGAGCTTGTGAATAAGCACCTGGAAATTACAGATCGCCGAAGTGGACTGAACGTCTGAAACAAATGGCTGTGATCGTAATAAAACTAAGGTTGAAATGGGATCGTGTTAATAAATTTGTGGCTACGGCACCCGATAAGGAAAAAACTTCATCTTCAGGTCCTTCTGCTCCCATTATGTTTCTTGTAGTCTTTAATTCTGCGTAGATAGTAGGATTTACGTTGCATTAAAGTTCGATTGCCAGTAGATGCTGAAAGTTTAAAAGTGTCAATTTACTTGCTGTAGGTAACAGTGTTGTGGCTGTAATTCGGCTGGGCCGTAGGATCAAACGGATCATACGCGATAGAGAACGGTACGTATTTCCATGCTGTTTGAGCTAATGCCGAAATTCATCAGTAGCAGTGGTTGACGAGAGGTGGCATGCCAATCTCTGACCATCCCAGGACCAAACGTTTTCAAAAGCTGAAACGTCTTGTGAACGTGCTGGGCGGGATAACAGTCGAACAACCTCTGTATCAATGTACGTCAGGCCAACACGCGCAACATGCGGTATTGCATTATCTTTTTGAATGATAACGTCACACGGATTCTGCCAAAGAGCTCTAATATTCCAGGAATGTAACAGTTCCTGTTGTTAATCTAGTAACTGAATGCTGCTATTAATTCAGCACAAACGTCCGCCGTAGCAGAAAACTGTTGTCGTTCATTGAAGGTAGCCATTTCACGCTTGCGCGGAAGTGGGCCCAGAGTCGTGAGCTTCACGCGGAAACTGTTGCATGGAGCTGAGAGACGCCAGGCGAGTGGTTGTGCCTGTGTGGTGGTGGTCTTTAGCGGTATTTGTTGTGCATCTGTTGCTTGGTACACAACAGTTGCTGTCCAGTTTATGAGGTATGTAGCCCAGAGCTGATAGTGTAGTTTACCTAATGGCACCAAACACGATCACGCCAAAATGTTGCGCCCATTGGCGGAGGCAAATCTCCGTCATGATGATGTACGCATAATCGGTACTCGTCTCAAAACAGGACGTGGCGCCACTCCTGCATCCATTATTCTCGTCGGCCGCGCCACTGTCGTCACTTCTCTCACTTTAGATTAGATTAGATTAGTTTTCGTTCCATAGATCCGTGCTGAGGAGATCCTCGTGGATGTGGAACATGTCAATTTTTTTTAAGCTGAAATAACAATACTAATAGTATGAATATATACAATACATCATATGTTTCTATTAAAAAATTCGTCAGTGGAGTAGAAGGAGTTGGCCACTAGTAAGTCTTTCAGGCTCCTTTTAAACTGATCTTTATTTGTAACTAAATTTTTTATGTTTGCTTGCAAATTATTGAAGATGAGTGTTCCTGAGTAGTGGACCCCTTTTTGAACTAAAGTAAGTGCTTTTAAGTCCTTGTGCAGATCATTTTTGTTCCTGGTATTGTATGTATGAACTGAGCTGTTTGTTGGAAAAAGAGATATATTTTTTAGGACAAATTTCATTAATGAGTAAATATACTGAGAGGCTGTAGTTAGTATACCCAGTTCTTTGAAGAGGTTTCTACAGGTCGTCCGTGAATTTACTCCACAAATAATACGTATTACACGCTTTTGGACTCTGAAAACTTTTGTTTGACATGAAGAGTTACCCCAAAATATTATACCATATGACATTATGGAATGAAAGTAGGCAAAGTATGCAAGCTTTTTCATTTTTATCTCGCCTATGTCTGCTAACATTAGAATTGCAAATACAGATTTGTTAAGGCGTTTCTGCAATTTCGGCACATCAAAGAAAGCCACAAACGTGATTGTCTCCCTGCAAAGTATTTTCCGACTCACTGTACGTGAAGTAGCTGTTCCACCCCGCACGACAGAGTGAAGAGTATGCTTGATTTCTCGCTCGCTAACCATATGGGGCCTAGAGGCCCTGCATGATATTGACTGTGGCCATCCTGAATCCTCGATTCCATCTGCGCGTGACAGTCACGGGATCGCAAGCAACGCGGGCAGCAGTATATTGGAATGATACACCGCAGTCTCTCTCGATAGGCCACGATCCCGCAGCTCTCGAATTCTTATACGTGCTAAGAGACTTCTACTATTCTGACAAGAGGCATTACACGATCTGCTCACAACCAACCAACATTCAAATGCGATATCTGAATAATTTTTCTTGTGTACAGATATTAAGCAGCGTTACACTTACCGTTTACAAGGAGAACACTGCAAGTGCCATAACCCGATTACCCACTAACTTCGCTCATGGGGAGAGCGAACGGAATACGGTAGTAAATATCTCGGCTTATCCGTAAATACTCGACAATTTCTGAGAAAAAGTCGGTCAAATTTTTCGAGGCAGTTTAGATGCCTTTTATCGCGCGACAAGTTCAAACTTCAACAGGTGTCAGGGGACGTCCGTCACGAACAACTGCAACGAACTATAACGAACAAAATGAGATTACACAGAAAAAAGGTAGCGGCACGACTTCGCAGTTTTGTTCGAAACCCAACTATTGTTTCTATTTTCTTTATTTTTCATTTATCTACCCATGTCCGTAGAAGGTTACTACGCGAGTGTTTCTGGCTTTACATCAATTGCAAAATTACAACTGAGTTTCACTAAAGGTTTCAGACATTTATTATACTGTGTATGGTTTCGCTTTGAGAACTAATGCGTGAATGATGTGTTTCCCTTAGTGACTTCCCCAAGACGACAAAACCAGCTGAGTCGGTCAGCCTACTTGCATGCTACTGGAACATATGGGTATACTTGCTGGCCGACCGAAACCCACTTCTCGGAAACCTGTACGCAACAGGTATGTCACTGAAAACAGTTTACATTTTTTTTCATTAATTTATAGTTATACACATTCGTGCAGTAGTCTTCAAAGAACATGGATATAAAAATGAAAAAAAATAGTAAAAGCAATTATCAGGTTTCGAATACGGTGGGGGCAGAAGTATGAAACACCACTGTGACACCATTTCGGCTGAACTACTTACGAGATAAAAAGACACATGAAATATGTTGAAAGCTTTGACTGTTACTTTCTGAGAAACAGTTGAGTTTTTTCTGACAAACTGAGACACGTGTTTGTTTATTTTCAAAATAATGGCTCTGAGCACTATGGGACTTAACATCTGAGGTCATCAGTCCCGTAGAACTTAGAACTACCTAACAATTTACTAATAATGATTTTGTAACCACCAAACTCACATAATATAAATTTTGTCTACAGAGATACCGATCCTCTACTGAAGCATGTCTTTACACTGTTGACCTTGGACTGACAGGCACACTTTCAATCGCCGTTAGAAAGACCGATGAACATATGTAATTACAGTAGATGATATGGTAGAGCATACTCTGGCAATTTGACGACACATGTCGTCTGGATTAGTTGCGGCATCGTCACAGACTGCATCTTTTAGTGCTCCCCAAAGAAAGAAGTCAAGAGGAGTCAAATCGGGGGACCTCGCAGGTTATTTGAGAACAGAATATCGTCCTATTAAATGTCCAAGAAAGTTCTCATTCAGTATTTGTGCCACAATACGGGACGAGTGAGCTGGATAACAGTCGTGTTGCAGCCACATACACTGTCGAATATCCAGTGGTACCCCTTCTAGGAGACTCGGCAAAATATTCATCAGAAAGTGTGCGCATGAATGTCCATTTAGAACGCCTGAAACGAAGTAAGGTCCCACAGTGTAATTTACTGCGATGCCACACCATACCTTTACGCTCCACGGCTTCAAATGGTTCAAATGGCTCTGAGCACTATGGGACTTAACTTCTGAGGTCATCAGCCCCCTATAACTTAGAACTACTTAAACCTAACTAACCTAAGGAAATCACACACATCCATGCCAGAGGCAGGATTCGAACCTGCGACCGTAGCGGCCGAGCGGTTCCAGACTGTAGCGCCAGTCCGACCGGCGCGCTCCACGGTCTTTGGTGTTGCACCTGACGAAGCAAGCGTGGATTTTCGGCTGCGTAGCAGTGCGTGTTACGCAAATTTACATTAGCGCGATTAGTAAACTTTGCTTCATGGGTAAAGAGCACACGTGGGAAAAACGTAGGATCGTCCTTCAGTTGCCGAAGGGCAGACCCACATAATTGTGTACGACGTTCTAAATCAAATTCGCCTAGTGCCTCATGTAGTGACAGATGATAGAGATGGAATGTCTGTAGATGCATATGCAAATGACATTCGTCTGATAGATTCCACATTCCTTTTGCAGTATGTCTAGTACCACTGTCCGGACTCAATGGCACTGCAGAGAGATCAGCTTTTTCGTGTTCTCTGTCAGTAACAGTTTTCTTTCTTGTCCTCTTTTCGACATTCAAGCAGACTTTCCACACTAACGTCTTAATAATTCGTGCAAGTGCCAAGCGCGCCGGACACCGGCTATCCGGATAGATAGCCATATACCGCTGTCCTGTTGAAGCGCATTTGTTTTACATTCACCATATAAAAGTAGTACATCTTGCTTCCTCTCATTGGTGTACATTTCTATACGCAATGGCTGTTGGAGCGCAATGAGCGACCTGCAGTGCAGACAAGTAAACAGGCAAATGTGTTGACATTCTGACACAGCGTAGCAGGAGAGCTCTGCTTGACGGTGTTTGCACCAATAATGCCGATTCCGGCCACCGTGCTCTCAGATTATTGGATATTTCTGGAACTTTTTACGACAGTTTCCAACGACAACATTAACAAACGCTACATCACTGTAATTGTCTTCTGAAGAGCTATCTAATGCAATTATAAAAAGTATACGAAGTCCTTTTTTTTAAAAAGAAAGTGCTTTCTTCAATATCTCAGCTGATACTAGCGCTAAAAACACTAATCAAACAAAAACGTACGTACCCTTCGACGTCGCAAAACGCGTTTCGATACGTGAAAGCATTCACTAAATGAAAAGTGTGTTATATCTTACGTGACTCACTCGGTATATAATGTGTTAACAGATTTGGTGATTATTGTTTCAAATTGTAAACAGTTTACTTGCTCTTTTACCATCTGTCTCTTTTTCATTTGACTACCCATTATGTAGCTGTGGCTTTCTCTTCATTTGTACTACACATTTACTAAGATAATATCGTTGTTGACGTTTCAGAAATTGAAATGGCTGTGACGGTTGCTGTGCTGTCCTTTTATATTCATACTTAAGTGGCGTTCAGCTGTTATGATGCGGCCATTTTATAAAACCATGTCGTTGCTCATGGGAGAAAGTTAATTGATAGCTTCATGATAATTGCTGTCGATGACGAAACTGTACGAGTGCTATTCAGCTTTGCACATGCAATTATGATATCAGAGTTGCGTAATTATCACAGCTGCTGGCGCTGCTCTCTCCCCACTGACGAACACAGCAACAGCAATGTGTAATTACTCGTTACGTTTTTATTTGGTCTGCGCACGCGACTATCAAACTGATGCGAATGTCGCATGTGGTACGCCAGTCGGTGCTGCCAACTATTATTATTGCCAGCTGTTAATATCAATATTATTTTAATATTCATATACAATGGTGGCCATTCAAACTGAAATACTATGAACACAACATGCGACAATCTTCAGATTTGTATGAAGTGTAATACATACTTATATATCCAAATGAATAGCATTTGAGCGTAATGATATTAATGAGAAGAACACGGTAAGTACCATAACTCGGTTTCCCAGAAACTTCACTCAACGGAAGAGGGGTCAAAATAAACAAGCCGGCCTTGTGGCCGAGCGGTTCTAGGCGCTACAGTCTGGAACCGCGCGGCCGCTACGGTCGCAGGTTCAAATCCTGCCTCGGGCATGGATGTGTGTGATTTCCTTAGGTTAGTTAGGTTTAAGTAGTTCTAAGTTATAGGGGACTGATGACCTTAGAATTTAAGTCCCATAGTGCTCAGAGCCATTTGAACCATTTGAAGCCGTGGAGCGTAAAGGTATGGTGCGGCATCGCAGTAAATTGCATTGTGAGACCTTACTTCATTTCAGGCGTTCTAAATGGACATTTATGAGCACACTTTCTGATGAATATTTTACCGAGTCTCCTAGAAGGGGTACCACTGGATATTCGACAGTGTATGTGGCTGCAACACGACTGTTATCCAGCTCACTCGTCCCGTATTGTGACACAAATACTGACTGAGAACTTTCTTGGACATTGAATAGGACGATATTCTGTTCTCAAATAACCTGCGAGGTCCCCCGATTTGACTCCTCTTGACTTCTTTCTTTGGGGAGCACTAAAAGATGCAGTCTGTGACGAAGCCGCAACTAATCCAGACGACATGTGTCGTCAAATTGCCAGAGTATGCTCTACCATATCATCTACTGTAATTACATATGTTCATCGGTCTTTCTAACGGCGATTGAAAGTGTGCCTGTCAGTCCAAGGTCAACAGTGTAAAGACATGCTTCAGTAGAGGATCGGTATCTCTGTAGACAAAATTTATATTATGTGAGTTTGGTGGTTACAAAATCATTATTAGTAAATTGTTTATTTCATTTATGTGGGTGCGAAATTGCATTCCAGCGACAAGTAAGCCAACAGCGTGTACTGCACGTAGTTGGTTCAAAAATGTTTCAAATGGCTCTGGGCACTAAGGGGCTTAACTTCTGAGGTCGTCAGTCCCCTAGAACTTAGAACTACTTAAACCTAACTAACCTAAGGACATCACACACATCCATGCCCGAGGCAGGATTCGAACCTGTGGTCGTAGCGGTCGGGCGGTTCCAGACTGTAGCCCCTAGAACCGTTCCGCCAGATAGTTGGTAACGCTGTTATTACGCGCTTACGTTCAGCATGTATCTACGATTCGTTAAGAATTATTCTTAGTAAATACTTTAGTTCAACGAATGTATCTCATATGATATAATTCTGAGTAGTGTAGGTATAGACAGTTGTCCGACAGCATGTATTTTACCACCAAGAAGCACACAGCCACATACAGGAAAAGATAGGTCAAATCTTCCTTCTAATATTTAAATATTTAATATAGTAATTGCTTTTTGCAGCGTATAAAGGC
Organism: Schistocerca americana; assembly: GCF_021461395.2. NCBI lineage: Eukaryota > Metazoa > Arthropoda > Insecta > Orthoptera > Acrididae > Schistocerca > Schistocerca americana. Next base: position 788,483,652 of record NC_060119.1, read on the forward strand.
TCCTTATTTTTGAAGATTGAACAGTTGATTTCTCTGTTTGAACTCACATATGTCTGGAAAATACACAAATGTGAAATAGATTTCCTAAGCCCTTTGTCATCCGCTAGATTCTAGATTACATCGTGTTTCCATATACACCATTCCCAAGGGAGCCTCCAGCTAAGTCGTATGTTGGTTCAGGAGGAAATAAAGCTTTATTATCGTAGCGCAGGTCTACCTTACGGCATACGACTTCGCAGATTGGTCCGGGGCGCCTGCCTGGCAGGGTCTGCAGCGCTCTCAAATTCGAGGACATTTCTCGAATTCATTTATGGCAGGTTTCTACGTCAATAGTAACAAACGCTGTGTCACTGTAATTGTCTTTCGAAGAGCTATCGATGGCACTTATGAAAGGTATACGGTTCCATGTAAAGAAACCCACTTGCTTCAATATCTCTATTGATACCAGCGCCAGAAACATTAACCAAACAGAAGCGTACGTACCCCCCGACGCTCTAACATTTGCCGAAAACCACGTTTCGGTATGTGTAATCGTTCACGAAATAAAAGGGATGTAACGTCTTACGTGACTCATCCTGTACATTGGAAATTTCGCTTTTGTCAGAAAAAATGTCATTTTATGTACGCGTTAAGTAAAGTGATACCAAACTGGTTTATTCCCATATTCGATTCAAAGATATGTCCTGTAATGCTTATTGCATCTGTGTACGTCTTTTGGTCGCTACTTCTTTTCCTTGCGTTACACGTCTCGAGCATCGTTTCTCGTTCCGCTCTCTGTATGCTACAGCCAAGCAGCGGAGCTACTCATCCACTTCTGGAGTTCTGCTTATTCTTCGTGTTTTGTTGATCCTATTAACGTACTACAACATTTAAAAGACGCTACTAGCGTCGTACATCTATTGCTCTAGTTGTTTGATGATAAATGATATAGCTTACTTATACGAAATACAGTACATTACGTATTTATAAAAGCCTAAGTAGGTCGTTTGTCTTGTTCAGTACCACACTCCTGATGACATATGTACAAGGAACTATACAGATTGAAACGTCCCCTTTTGAAAAATTATATACGACTGTGCTTAACCTGACACACAATATTTTTTGCGCAACGCAATCTGACTTTCAGAAATCCCTACAAAAGAATGGCCCTGACTAACATTAACCTATGCATTTCACAAATCGCTTACCTCACAAAAATCTTGGTTACTCGAACTACTGCAATACAGCAAGCGCCACTACTGCCAGCTAAATAAAAGATTCAAACTATGGAAGGCACTAACTACTGATAGGCATAGTTAGCAAATGAAAGATTTTAATAGAGAACAAACAATGTATTTACCTTAATAGTCATAATATATATAGCAGTTCATGACAAATTACAAAACTCCGCCATCTCTCTCCCCACATCCATCACTGCTGGCGGCTCACCTCCAACTGCGCAACGCTACGCGCTGTTAACATCCAGCTGCCGCTGCCCAACACTACAATGGCAGACAACAATGCAAACTAGCCACAGACTGCACACAGCACAGCCAGTGATTTTCATACAGAGGTGGCGTTACCAATAAAAAAACCTAAACAGCCTACTTACATAGCCCCCATGCTCCCCACAAAAAATTTTACAAATTATTTTGGGCAGTGGCCAATAATGATCTGATAAAATTTTTCATAATTACAATAACAAAGATATCAAATGCACACACTTATTGATACAATGTTGGTCAAAAGCTAAAATTTTCCCACAGTCCATAAAGACAGTCCTGATCATTCATAACAGTAACATTGCAGTGTTTTTCTCAAAGTATGAGCAGTAAAAGAAAATGCACATGGAAGTAGTGGATTTCCATGCAGTCTTGAAGAAGTAGTGTTGTCCTTCCAACAGAAAGACAGTACTGACTCTTGACATGCAGACAGGTAATGGGCCACAACAGAGCAAACCCACAGCAGAGTCAGTCGAAGTTTTGAAGAATATTGGTAGGTAGGTCATCACAGAGTAGACCCACTGTAGTCCTGGTAGAGAGTATGGTATTGGTGGGCCACCAGAGGTGCAGACCCACTGTAGTCCTTGTAGAAATAATGGTAACGATGGGCCATCAAAGATGCAGACCCACTGCAGTCCTTGCAGAGACGGCCAGCAGCCATCTGTTGCAACTGTGCAGGTACACAATCACCATTGAAGAGGCTTGCGGACAATATAGCAAGTCCATAAACCACCACTTGTGCACGCACAGAAATTTTTTTTTTGAAATGTCCTTAGAACCAGCAATGCTGTTATCCAGTCCCTTGCTGAATCATTAACACACGTGCAAACACTATCAGTCCTTACTTATCACATATTGTCCATATACTATGACCAACAGAAATGTGTGCAGTGAAATGTAACTTACAAGTTAATAATATGATGAACTGGTGACAATTACAATTTTATAACATGAGAATACAATTACAAAGATACAGAAAACATCATTAAAAACATAGCAATACAGAGAACATTTGTAGTAATACAGGCTTTACAAAAGAATAAAAATAAACATATACATCATTGTTACAGGAATTATGAGTACCTACATAAAAGATCAGAATAACTTTTGAAATATCAACTTCACACCTAAGCATTAAAACAGAACAGAATAAATAATGTCTAAACATCTTTACAATGAAAATAACATATTATAAATGCAAATTGTATTTGAGGATAACAGTATTCCTCATCATAGTGAATGTAGCTTAGTACTGGAACAGAAAAAAATTTCTATGAAACAGTACACAGAGACAGGAAGAAAAGAAATACACAAGGGTACACAAACACATAGTGGGATAACACAAAAGGAAAGGACAGGGTTTGTTTTCAGTGTTTTGCATGGAGATCTCCCTTCGTTCATCATTATTCCCAAAAAGTCATATCTATACCTCTTTTCTGTATTCTAACCATATTTCTTTCAAAATAATTATGGCTCATTGTACAATACTCATTTTTGCCAAATCTGTTTCTTATATCTTCTCAATGCATTTCTTCCAATTAATCATAGTTAGTTTCTTATGTAGTCCACCCCCTCTTAAGCTAACTTAAATCTACTGAGCTCAGATATATATACCAAGGGACGAGGCAATGCAGCAGCACAAAACAATTAACACAAACAGCAATGATAAAAAATACAAAAGGCAAAGCAAGCAGCATAAATTAGCAGAGCAATTGCAATATTACAACTAATATAAGGCAATGTGCAGCAAACAATAAAAATAAATCAATAGTAAAACTGGCTTAACCCAGTAATACAAAGTCAAATTCAGTAACACTATGCCTGGCAAGCAGCAGCAGCAAGTGCTATAATGTATACCTAAGCATGGCAAAGATCAAGCAGAAAAAATATTACACTAAAGACAACAATGCAGACAAGGGAAATGTAGAATCACATCTTAATGTCTATGTAATTAAAGTGGTGCACCACAAGAAGTTATTCTACAAAAGAAATTACCAAGTACTTGAAAAGAAAATTATGAATGCAGTTCCTGTGAAGGTAAATGTCTTTTTGTGATCCCTCATTTTTTTAAAAAAAATTACTATTTTCTCGATCTGTAGACAGAAAATATTTATATTAGTACATCTATAAAATTTTATTTTAACCGATGCTGCAGTGCCACTAGAAACTAGATATTAAACAAAATGAGTAAATAAATACATAAAGCAAGGCATATGGCATTTCATAAGGTAGTAAAAAAATATCTTTCAACTAGAAAGACAGTAGTCATAATCAGGTGTATAGACATAAAATATTTCTCGTCATTTCATTAGGCATTTCAGTAAACATAATAAATTAAGAGCGCCACAGTGTTATCATATGTTTTCAAGTTTGAGCGTGTCGTATTTGCGATGCTTTCGACAAAGAAATGTCAATAGAGGATAATGGCCTCTTTTTTTTTTGCACCTAATGGCATTCTTTTTCCAGACGACTACCTCTCAGCTGGGCGTCCAAAACGCATTAAGTTAAGGTCGCATACCTTTTTTACTGAAATATTTACGACGGCAGTTTCTGCCACAGTGACAGTCTCATATAAAAATATTTCACAGGTCAAGAAGTTGGGTTACACATCTGTAGAAACAAAATCCTATAAATATAACAGCATCCAAAAAATTTTCGCCAGCATTGTGATACATTCACGCATATACACACATTTCATAACTCTTAAAGTACGATTCTTGGTTTCCAACAACCTTTTTCACAAACCAGAGTCCCTAACCACTACTCGTTATTCCTTACCTTATTCGTCGACACTTCTTCAATATTTCATCGTTACAGATATGTAGCATAATCAAATAACTCATATAGCATCAGCTTACTGATCATAAACATACCGCAACAGCATAATACACATAGTTATCGTAATAATAACATCATAACACCTCAGTCAACTCCCAAAATCGTTGTAGCTTCCTCCAATAATTTCAAAACCTAAAAAAATTCTCTGCTCATGTCAGTAGTGTCATTTACCTCAAACGTACTTTAAAAATCATGATCCCACACCAAATACATCATTCAAAGCTCTCATAGTATCACAATGGTTCCGAAAAAATATGAACAGTTCACAAAGTACAGACCAAATACAATGTCATAAGTGTGAAGTTACCCAACTGTGTAATTGCATAAAAATGTGTCACTGATGTAGTAAAAAAAAAATGTTTATCTCTGTCAAATAATCAGATAGCTGTGTAATTCTGTGTTAGAGAAATATGGTACCGACGTGTAAAGTTGTATAAGCAAATACCATATTAGCTAGGGCTCCTTGTGCTTGCCAAACACATGGTACACAAAGTAGGCGTGTACCCCCCTGAGGATTAATGTAATTATACCCTCAGGTGTTACAAATTACAGCAATCGAATGAAATGTATCATGGAAAACCTTTGTATCATTGTACTTCAAATATCTTTAAAAAATAAATGTTTTAAGTACAAAATTAATCACTCAAATACGTGTACTGTAGCGCTAAACTGTGCATCTTGTTGTAAGATAATCTCTGTGCAAGTGTCGTAGTTATCGTCCTCCGAAAGCTAAGTTCTGCAGAAGTCAATGTACTTACCTCATCATAAACGAAAATGAAAATCTTTGCGTATAGATATCGTAGTTATTACGTACCTGACCGTAATCAAGAAAGTACTATAATGTAATGTATTGTTGCACTACGGAAAAGGCTGTCTCATTGTAGCTATACCACAAAGTCACTATTAAACATGTTTTATTTTCCAGAAGAATTCAGAAAAACTGTGCAGATATAAAGCAGATACAGCACAAAAGCAACAACGTAAATTGTGTCACACATTAGTAGCATCGTGATATAATTGTGTAGCTGTCAAAGAAACCAAGTGCTAAGTCATCTTTAATCCCACAGAAAGTACTTCAAATAAAGAATGTCTTTTCAAGTAAACCAAAATGTTGCATGAAAATCTCAATAGCAGTGCCAGTATATGTTCTAAGTATGTGAGCCTGATAGTTGTTATGTAATCATGCAACTAACAAGCAAGAATGTAGAAATACAACACTGTGTCGTCTGTTCACTATAACAATGCAATCGTAATTTCTGTTTAAAAATGTTCTCTAGGTTCTAGACTGGATATTTAACTTCAAGCATTGTTGCATGTTAACAGTTTCATAAGTCTGACAAAGCATACTAGAAATGTGAAGTGAAAAGTTTTATGGCAAAGACAAAGTTAAAAAGCAGATTATCTCTCAATAAATGGTTTTACATGTGAAATGTGGTGTAAACCTTTACTCTTCCTAGTACTTAGAGTTTGAACTTGAATGCAACTGTCATTTGGTACACGTCGGTAAAGAATACTGAACTTTTTTTCTCAAGGTTAGCGTCTATGTTATTTTTCTCTGAGCCAGCCGGCGCAGGTGGATGCCTGCGGTGCGAGTCATTGTCTGTTTCTTTGTTGGCGCGTGCCGTTATTGGGATTAGGAGACCGAACTTCTACAAATTCACCCTGACGAGAAGGTCCTGCCCTGTTTGAAGCTCGCCAGTTCTGATGGAATTCAGGTCTGTCGTTACGATCATATCGTCTGTCGTCATGTCGGTAGTTCCTGTAGTTTCTTTCTTGTCGGTTAAGTGGTGGAGAACTTCTACCTCAATCGTAACTGCGCGCTGGACCATTGCGTCTAAAGTTATTCTGTCTCCCGTAATAATAATTCTGGTTGCCATATTGCCTGTTTCTATGATTGTCTCTGTCATAGTCATTACCGCAGAGAGGTGATCTTTCCCTGTAATTATTACTACTCTGCCAACGGTTGTCATGCGGGTGGTGTCTGTTTTGGTCACGATATGTGTTGTGAGAATAGCCTTGTCGTGTCCAGTTATTATTTCTTTCATCGCGGAATTGTGACGGATGTGATCTGTAATTGTTGTGCTCCTGTTTCCGCGTTCCCCGATGGTCAGTGGCAATTTCCAGTTCTTGTAACAGTCCCTGAAAAGCTTCAATGTCGTCTTTGCAACGTCCTGCTAAAATAATATGTCGTAAATGTTCAGGTAATTTGATTAAGCAAATGCGGATGAGTTCTGAGGGGCTGTATGGGTTTGTCAGGTACTGATTCTTGTGCAACATGTCTTCAAAATATTTGACAAGACTGGAAAATTCAGATTGTTCAAAGTGTTTCATCATCATGATGCTATGTTTTACTCGGTCTTGTGTAGCTTGAGACCAGTATGCTGAGAGGAAGGCATGGTAAAATTCTCCTTTACTGCGACAATCGTGAATGACCGATCGCATTCTTACAGCTGGTTCATTCTCTAAATAGCCACACATAAATTCTAATCTGTGTTCTAACGACCAGTTGGGAGGAAAACAATGAGAGAATTGATGGAGCCATGCTTGTGGATGAATGTCGTTGCCAGAATTCTGAAATGTTTTGAATTTACGTGTAGTAATGAACAGCTTATAGTCAAAATCATCGTGTCGGCGAGTCGCATATCGGTCATTGTTATGTCGTTTCGGCGGTTCCATTTCAAAATTCGGTGCACCTTGCCAATTTCTTTCATAATTTCCGAAGTGCCCTGTGTTATTATTTTGTGGCTGTTCCGTATTTCTATGTCCCTCTTCCCGTATTGGGGCGCGAGTGTCCTCTGAAATACGTAATTCTTGTATTACCTGTGTCAGCTGATCTTGTACTTCCCGGATTTCTCTTTGGTGTTGCGTATTAATTTGATTCAGATTTTGTTTCAGTTTCCTAATTTGTTCGCACTCTTCTGTGTCATTAAAGACTACCGGTTTTGTGTCATTCAGATTATCATCTACCTTCGTAGATAAATTATTTAGCTGATCCGAAAGTTCAACTACTTTCTCTGATAATGAACTAATTTCCTCCATGTGTCTTTCTGAACCAATTTTCAGAGTATCTACTGTGTCCTTTAAGTTTTCTTGAGTTTTTGCAAGTTGCGTAACCGAATCGGTAGATGCAACTGAGTCAATTTTAGCTTGCAGGGTCTCATGATTCTGATGAACAATAGTTTGCAGTTCTTTTATTGGTGCTTCGTGATTCTGTAATGCATTTTCATGCCACGAAAAAATAGGTTGAAAATGCTCACAAATTTGTGTTTTTACGTCATTACAGACTTTTTGACATTTCGATTCAATGTTATGGAACTCAGTAGTTAAATCTTCACGTGTTTGTTCAAGTGTGGTGTCTAACTTTTGAAGCTTTTGCTGTGTTTGTCTCTGATTTTGTTCCATTGTGCCTAACTTTTGCTGTGTTTGTCTCTGATTTTGTTCCATTGTGTCTAACTTTTGAAGATTTTGTTCCATTGTGTCTAACTTTTGAAGCTTTTGTTGTGTTTGTCTCTGATTTTGTTCCATTGTGTCTAACTTTTGAAGCTTTTGTCCCATTTGTTGCATTAATTGTAATAACAATGCACTGGTGTCTGAAACATGTTCCTCAGTGCTATTCGGCAGTGCATTTGAACCGGCAATATTCGCAGTTTGAAAAGCAGAAAATGTGTCTTGACTTATTTGAGAAAAGGGTGAGGACGCAAAACCTGAATCTACAGTATTTGCAAGATTGTGTCCTGTCATTTCGGATTCCTGAGGTAAGCTGTTGCCGACCGATCGATCGATAATGCTTCCCTGTTCACTAATTGTTTCACTGTCTACACCATTGTTTGCAGCCCGCTCCATTTCCCTATGTACAATTACCAAATTACTACTTTGAACATTAGTTAATTCATTACTCGGTGGCGCTAACACACTGCTTTCGCCTTCACTGTCATTTCTCAGTTTACTTTGGAGCCTAGTATTACGTTTTTCACACGCCATTATTGTCACAATATTTCACACGATAACACAGAAAAGCACAATTTGAAGAGCAAAAATAAGAGAACACATTAACATAACACTGAAAATAATATCTAGTTAATTGCAGCTGCGAAATACTTGGTGCAAATCTACATGCATGCCACAACTGTTTTACTGTACAACAATGAAAGACTGCAACTACAAAGGAGATTTTCTCTACAATTACTTGCTAGCAATAAACAAAATCTACACTAATTACACAAACTACAAGAAAAAATCAGAAGATTCCAGTGAGGTATCCTCGGCTAAGGGTCGACATATGAAACGTCCCCTTTTGAAAAATTATATACGACTGTGGTTAACCTGACACACAATATTTTTAGCGCAACGCAATCTGACTTTCAGAAATCCCTACAAAAGAATGGCCCTGACTAACATTAACCTATGCATTTCACAAATCGCTTACCTCACAAAAATCTTGGTTACTCGAACTACTGCAATACAGCAAGCGCCGCTACTGCCAGCTAAATAAAAGATTCAAACTACGGAAGGCACTAACTACTGATAGGCATAGTTAGCAAATGAAAGATTTTAATAGAGAACAAACAATGTATTTACCTTAATAGTCATAATATATATAGCAGTTCATGACAAATTACAAAACTCCGCCATCTCTCTCCCCACATCCATCACTGCTGGCGGCTCACCTCCAACTGCGCAACGCTACGCGCTGTTAACATCCAGCTGCCGCTGCCCAACACTACAATGGCCGACAACAATGCAAACTAGCCACAGACTGCACACAGCACAGCAAGTGATTTTCATACGGAGGTGGCGTTACCAATGAAAAAACCTAAACAGCCTACTTACAAGATTTTTTCAGAAATCGGGCCTAAGTGTACGGAACCGCGAGAGGATTATGCTCTTCATTATGATCTTTTCAATGGAAGCATTCTGCCGAAACATTCTTTCAGTCTGATGCCTGGAACATCAATTATTGCGAAAGACTTTCCATAGGTGTAATTTTTTGGAAAACCTCTCTTTGTCTTGCAGACTACTTGTGTTGTATACGTCAGTATTCAGCTCGTGGTTCTTCTAAGACTGATCAGCGCGAGGATTTCCAGTGTGCACTGTGTAGGGGTACGGCATCTGCTCTATACCTTAGAAGGACATTTAGGGTTGGTGAGTGAGCAACCTCCTTTAGTTACGTAGCGGTAGGCTTAGGAACTGTGAAAATAAAAGTAGACTAGCGACAGGTATAACAGTGTATACGACCAATCAACCCATACAGTAACTAACAGTAGCTGTTTCCGTACCTAAAACTGATAAGACAAGCCAGTATTATGGTGCTAGGCATGGATGTAGCTAGTTCGTATCCTGGCAAAAGAAGAAACTCTCACGGGTAGTGTTTGGCTACAGGGTAAGGCCAAACTAAGGTGTACATTTTCTTCTCGTTAGAATGTGTGGCTACGTTATGCGCGAAACGCAATTGAAAAGGCCTTTGGAATGCCCTATATAGTATCAGCATCTCATAGACCGTACCATTCCTTGGACTTCCCTCAGTGCCGCGCCAGGTGTGACGTTAATTATTCATCTGTTAGTCCTTTGTCATGTTGTCAAATAATAATGTATTTTTCAGTTTTATGAACTGCACGCAAATCTCATACTTAAACCTAGTGGCTAATTTATACAACAAACTGAAGACAAGTGATGATTTGACTGGGTATTTGTGGATATTTTTTTTTAATATTTCGTCATCTGCAAGTACAAAATCTGGGAAACCTACGAGGATGCAAACTAATATCATGAGTCTAGTCTCCCGGGTTCGATTCCCGGCGGGGTCAGGGATTTTCTCTGCCTCGTGATGGCTGGGTGTTGTGTGCTGTCCTTAGGTTAGTTAGATTTAAGTAGTTCTAAGTTCTAGGGGACTGATGACCATAGATGTTAAGTCCCATAGTGCTCAGAGCCATTTTTGAGTCTAGTCGACAGAGTAAAGAGTGAGTCTAGTATAGGAAAAACGTACTGAGTTGGAGTGCTACTTTCTACAACAGTGAAGACCAGTGGTTATTTTATCACACATAGACGTTTTGTTTACAGCAGATAAAAGATTTAACTGAACATCGAAGAATGTCAAGATTTAGACAAATGAGATCTCAAATATACCGTAGGTGACACAACAGTGCCAAGACCTGCATCAGTTAGTTCTCAGTTGACTGTAAAGTACGACAATTTTTTTTGGAGTAACAGAATCGTAAATAATTATCTGTATTTTGTATTGTGATTCTGAGTATCTGTTCTCCAAAGCCAATTCTAAGAAATACGATGAAGTTACATACGCATTTCCGCTACTATTTATTTTGTCTTTCGTGTCAATATTAGCGAACAGAAGATACCTGAACAGTGGCCACAGTGGCAGAATGGCTATAGACGGAGAGGTACGGAGATGAAGACATGGTATGCTCAAGTGGCTAGCAAGTTCTTGGAAGGAAACAAAGAAACCTCGCTTTTCCTCTGCAGCTAGCGGACTTTCGCTGTCAGTAACAGTACCGAGGTGACGAAAGTCATGGGATGCTTCCTCCTTTTCCCCAACGTAATTCAGCAATTCGACGTGGCATGGACTCATCAAGGCTTTGGAAATCCCCTACAGGAATACTGAGCCGTACTGTCTCTGTAACCTTCCATAACTGCGGAAGTCTTGCCGGTGCAGGACTTTATGCACGGACGACCTCTCGAATATGTCCCATAAATGTTGTATGGGGTTCGTGTCAGGTGATATGGGTGGCCAAATCATTCACTCGAACTGTTCAGAATGCTTCAAATGGTTCTGAGCACTATGGGACTTCACTTCTGAGGTCATCAGTCCCGCCGGCCGGAGTGGCCAAGCGGTTCTAGGCGCTACAGTCCGGAACCGCGAGACCGCTACGGTCGCACGTTCGAATCCTGCCTCGGGCACGGATGTGTGTGATGTCCTTAGGTTAGTTAGGTTTAAGTAGTTCTAAGTTCTAGGGGACTTATGACCTCAGCAGTTGAGTCCTCATAGTGCTCAGAGCCATTTGAACCATTTTTTTCATCAGTCCCCTAGAACTTAGAACTACTGAAACCTAACTAACCTAAGGACAACACACACATCCATGCCCGAGGTAGGATCCGAACCTGCGAACGCAGCGGTCGCACGGTTCCCGACTGTAGCGCCTAGAATCGCTCGGCCACTCCTGCCGGCGTCCAGAATGTTCTTCAAATCGTGAACAATCGTGGTCCAGAGACATTGCGCAATGCCATACATAAAAATTTATTTCCTTATTTGGTAACATGAAGTCCATGAATAGCTGCAAATGGTCCTTAAGTAGCCAAATACAACGGTTTTCAGGCACTGGTCGGTTAATCTGGGGCACAGGACCCAGTCAATTACATGTAAACACAGCCCCCAAAATCACGGAGCAACCACCAGCTTTCACAGTGACTTGTTGACAACTTGGGTCTGTGGCTTCATGGGATCTGCGCCACATTCGAATCCTAGCATCAGCTCTTACGAATTGAAATCGGGACCCATCTGACCCGACGAAGAGTTTCTAGTAGTCTAGGGTCCAGCCGATATGGTCGCGAGCCCAGGGGAGAAACTGCAGGCGATGTCATGCTTTTAGTAAAGGCATTCACCTCGGTCGTTTGCTGTCATAACCTACTAATGCAAAATGTCGCCGCACTGTCCTAGCTGTTACGTTCGTCGTACAGCTCACATTGATTTATATGGTTATTTTTAGTCAATGATCGGTTCACTTGGGCCACAGGACCCAGTCCATTCCATGTAAATGCAGCTGCATTGTCCGTGTGATAGTTAATGCCTGAAATTTAGTGTTCTCAGCACTCTCTTGACGCTGTGGATCTCGTAGTATTGAATTCCCTAACAGTTTAGGAAATGGAATGTCCCTTGCATCTAACTACAAATACCATTTTACGTTCGATGTCTTGTAATTCCCGTGGTCCGCAGCTCGTGGTCGTGCGGTAGCGTTCTCGCTTCCCGCGCCCGGGTACCCGGGTTCGATTCCCGGCGGGGCCAGGGATTTTCTCTGCCTCGTGATGACTGGGTGTTGTGTGATGTCCTTAGGTTAGTTGGGTTTAAGTGGTTCTAAGTTCTAGGGGACTGATGACCTCAGATGTTGTCTCATAGTTCTCAGAGCTATTTTTTTCAGATTACGTACCCACCTCGACTCGGAGATACGGCCGCGCGGGATTAGCCGAGCGGTCTGCGGCGCTGTAGTCATGGACTGTGCGGCTGGTCCCGGCGGAGGTTCGAGTCCTCCCTCGGGCATGGGTGTGTGTGTTTGTCCTTAGGATGATTTAGATTAAGTAGTGTGTAAGCTTAGGGACTGATGACCTTAGCAGTTAAGTCCCATAAGATTTCACACATATTTGAACATTTTCGGAGATACGAGTATTCTACCACTACTTTCTAAATTCTCGAAAGTGTAGATTCGTACCACGGAAGCCACCTGTTACACTGCTAGAAATATCACAGGATGCGGCATTACCACGGCAAAAACAGTACATCTAAAAAGAAAATAAGATGTTTTACACGTTTTAAGCATTATTTAAAGAAGTATTCATCTTAGTATACGAAAAATAGAGACATGCGAAAGCTGAAGTGGTTTTCAGTATTTTGTCAACTTAAGCGCGTGACAGTGCTGGAAGTGGGTGGCCGCTTGCGGGTTTATGAGGCCGGCCTTGATAAGCAGAGAGACGGAGGGTGGTAATAAGGCGGCGGGCTGGGAAGGCGGCACGGCGCTGCTGATTTATCGCTGAGCGCCGGCGGTCTGCGGCCGGGCCCCGCGGCCGCTGCCTGCGGCAAGTGCCGCGCTATTTATTACCGCGTCCGCCGCTCGCCTCTGTAAGCGACGCGTTTGCGGGTCAATATACACAGGCCTCTCGCGCTTCTAAATTTCTGGGTCCGGCGTTATACGCGAGAAAGCAGAGAAAAATTGAAGACGTAATAGCTGACCATCAGTCAACTTACAGAAACGTACACGAGAAAAAATTCTGGTGTGAGGGAGAAATAAGAGAAACCAAGATCCCATCGCGGCGTTTTCTCGAGTGAAAGATGTCAGAAATTCAGGAGATAATAGGGATGACATCAGATGAATTCTCGAGTACGCTGCTCGTCAGCCTACAGAATATTTAAAAACGGAATAAGAAGAAAATAAAAAAAATAGAAACAGTGACTTTTTAAACTATAAAATGGCGGAAAGTAGTGGAAGGGGGGGGGGGAGTACCTGGACAAATGAGGGGAACAAAGGGAAGAAGGAGAGGAAAGAGCAAAAGGGGAGAAAGCAGATGGAGGGAGATGACAAATAAAGGGCGGGTAGAGTGAACGCGAGAAGGAGTGGAGAAGGCTGAAGAGGAGAATACAAAAGGACTGAGGGGAGAGAAGGGAGTCAGGGTAGGCAGGGAATAACAGGATGGAAGGTGGGGGTAAGAGGGAGCCAAGAAAAAGGACAGAGGTAGGGAGTGAATGGTGTGGACCAGAGTTGATAGGAGGGATAAATGGAAGAAGAGAGGGCATCATCCAGGAGGGGGAGATGACGGAAGCCACCTTGGGAAAGGAGATGAAGGGTGTAGAGATGGAGGGTAGGTGGGACACAACAGTGAAGGCATGGCAGTAGGCACAGGTTGGAGAGGAGAGGAACAACCAGAGGATGGAAGGTATTAAGTCTGCAGGAGGTGCAGAGGACTTGGATGTTCAAGGAAAAGTAGCAGATGAGGGAAAGGAATCAGGTCACAGAGGATCCACATGGGGGACAGGAGGCATATACAGACGGCGAGGCAGAGTGTGTGGCACTCGAGGATCTGGAGGGGGAGAGGTGGAGATCCAGAGGGAACTGACATAGCAGAGGATGGGACGGATTCAGGATTTGTAGGTGTGGAGGATGGTAGAGGGGTTCAACTCCTTTGTGTGCCAGAGAGGAGTTTCACAAGACAGAGGAAGTTGTTTTGGATTGGATAGAATGGAGATGAGGAGTGGAGGTATGGTGATGGTCAGTGGTGAGCCCAAGGTAGGTGAGGGGGTGGGGAGAGGTAGACAGGACAGGCACAGATACTAAGGGAAAATCGAGAAGCCAGAAGGAGCAAATGGTACAACCTATGATGATTGCCTGGGTCTTGGAAGGATTGATTTTTAGGAGCCACTGGTTACACCATATGGCAAAAAGGTCAAGGTGATTGTGGAGAAGGCGTTGTAATTACTGAAGGATAGGAGCAAGGAGAAGGAAGGCGATGTCATCGGCATATTGCAAGAAGTGGCCGGGGGGGGGGGGGGGGGGAATTGGGGCATATCTGCTGTGTACAGGAGGTAGAGGAGAGGGGCAGCTCTGATCCCTGGGGTACACTAACTGAGGTGTAGAAGATGCGACAATCAGTGTTGTGGATGGTAACATAGGAGGGGCGGTGGGAGAGGAAGGAGGCTACCGGATGATCATAGTTGATAGGAAGGGCGTAGGTCTGGAGTTTAAACAGGAGACTAGGATGCCACACATGGTCGTAGGCCTTTTTGAGATCTAGGGATACAAAAATGGAGGAGTGATGGGAGTTAAGCTGGGGGGAGAGGAGATGGGTGAGGTGTAGGAGTTGGCCATTGGCACAGAAGGAAGGTCAAAAGCCACATTGGGTAATGGGGAGGAGGTGAAGTAGGTGTATGTGGAGATGGATGTATTATGTTGATGACAGCTTATGTTCTAGATTGCGGCAAGGTCTGCAAGGAAGGAGGGAGGACAGTGTTTGAGGTGATGGTAGGTAATGCAGTCGTGGCCAGCAATGGTATTGCATTTAATGTGGAGTGTGAGGGTGATGTCCTGTGTAGTGATGGGGGTGTTAAGTTTCGATTGTGGTGTCTGGCCCAAGTACTGGAAGCTAGAAGCAAGAGGAGGTGCAGGAGTATCCATACATTCGAGGAAGAGGGAATAATCAAGTTGGGGATCATCTGGAATGGAAAAGACATCAGATAGGTGAGATGCAAAGTGGTTGGCCTTACTGAGGATGTCAGGAAATGGACAGTCATCAAAGGTAAGAAGCTATTGCAGGTAGGGTGTTTTCCAGTAATGTGGTGTAAAGCAGACCAATACTTGGAAGAGTTTATGGGGATTGTGGTTTTGAGTTGTGCACATATCTGTCGCCAGGCACGGCGTTCATTCGCAGTGAGCATGTTGTGGATGTGTTGTTGTAATTGCCGGTGGTGAGTCAGTGTGTCCTGGACATGAATGTGGAGGAAGGAGCGGTAGAGGCGATGGGATACACGAAGGAGAAGGATGGCCTGTGAGGGTAATGTTGGGCTGTGAGGGTGGATAGCTTTGGTATGGATATAGGTGGCTACAGCATCAGTCAAGGAGACCGCAAGTTTTCTTTTTTCTTTACTGAATTTCGATTCCTCCCCAGAAGGGCCGGGGGGGAGGGGGGGGGCTGGCTGACAGCTTAACGTGCCGCTCTACAGCCTACAGAAGAGTTAAAAACATAATAAGCTATCAAACAATAAAAACAGGCGATAAAAGGGTGAGTTTTGTAAAAACTGTAAAATGGCCAAACGTTGTGGTACTTAAAATAGAAAAACGCGCGTTGATGATGAAGAAACACAGTAAGAAGACAGGCACAGCATAAAAAACGTGGCGACAGTTTGATTTCAGTTCACAAGAGATGAAAAACACACCTATTGACAGTATGGTTTCTGTTTGCAACACTTAAAAAAGGAGATACACAGCACTGAACACTCACTTACGCACAGCACTATAGAGTAGACATGAAGATAAGACACCACAGCCTAATGAAGATGGGAGCAGGGAGGACCCAGAAGATGAGGGGAAAAAGTGGGTAGAGGAAAAGTAGAAATGGGGTCGCCAATAGAGGGAGAGGACACATAAGAAAAGGGGGACAGGGCGGATGTGAGAAGGAGTGGGGAGGCAGAGGAGGGGAAAGCAAAAGGGCTCAGGGGAAAGAATGGAGTCAAAGAGAGGGTAGGTGGGGAAAAACAGGACAGAGGTAGGGAGGGGAGGTGGGGATTAGAGTTGATAGGAGGGATAAATCAAGGGAAGAGGGCTTCATCTGGCAGGGGGACTTGAGAGAAGCCACCTTGGAGAAGGAGATGAAGGATGTAGAAGTGAATGGTAGGTGGGTCACAACAGTGAAGGCCCAAAAGGGGGTGTGGGCTGGAATGGAGAGGAGCGACTAGGGAATGGGGGGATCAAGTCTGTGGGAGGTGTAGAGGACTTAGATATGATCGAGGAAAGGTGCAGATGGTGGAACAGAATCAGGTCATAAGGGATCTGCATGGTGGACAAGAGGCGTATATGGAAGCCAAT